>NW_023416324.1:146390440-146833099 GCF_014108235.1 Myotis myotis | reverse complement strand
TCGGGGGTCGTTTTTTATGGCCAGATGAATTTTTGGAGAGTACGGTCTAGGTCTGTGAAATATGCCATTGGTATTTTAATGGGAAGTGCGTTGAATTTATAGATTGCTTTGGGCAGTATGGACTGGACATTTTAATGATGTTGATCTCGACCAATTCCAAGAACATGGTATGTTCTTCCATCTATTGAGGTGTCCTCTATCGCTTTTTTTTTTTCAACGTCCTGTAGTTATTTTCGGAGAAAGGTCTTTTACCTCTTTAGTTAAGTTTATTCCTAGGTAGCTTAATTTTTATTGGGTGCGATGTAAAGGGGATTGCTTTTTAGACGCTCTTTCTGCACATTCACTATTGGTTTAAATAGAATCCATAGATGTCTTGACAGTAATTTTGTATCATGCTACATTGCCGAATTCTTTTAATTAAGTCCCTAAATAGTTTATTTGATGGAGTCCCTTTAGGGTTTTTTAAGTATAAAGATCATGTCATCTGCAAATAAGACAAGTTTTTATATTACTTCTTCTTTTCCAATTTGGATGCCGTTTATTTCGTCTTCTTCTTTCTGTCCTACATTGCAATGGCTAATTTACTTTTGCCCAGTACCTATGTTTTGAACAGGAGCGGTGAAGTGGGCCATCCTGGTCTTGTTCCCCGGTTCCTTAGGGGGAAATGGGTGTTAGTTTTTTGGTGTCCAGGGTGTATGATGTTTGGCTGTGGGGCCCCTGTCATAATATGGCCCACCACCCTTTTATGTATGTTGAGGTATGGATCCTTCAATTCCCCAACCCGATTTCTGAAGAGTTTTTTATCAAAAATGGGTGTTTGAATTTTTGTTTCACAAGAAGCCACAACTCTTTTTTTTTTTTTCTCCCTTTTTCTTTTTCTGCAGCATTGATATGACTATGTGGGTTTGGTTTTTTTTGGTGTTTTTTTTTTTTTTTTTTTTTTGTTTTTTTTTTTTTTTTTTTTTTTTTTTTCTGTTTCCAAATTTTTGTTTTATGTGATGTATCACGTTTATTGAGTTGTTGCGGATATTGTACCATACCTTGCAAATCCCGTGGGCCCTGGATAAATCCTAAGCCTTTTGGTTGTGGGTGTATGATTCTTTTCTGATGTAACACTCTGGGATCCGAGTTGTGCCTAAGATTTTAGTTTTGAGGATTTTGGCATCTATGGTTTCATCGAGGGATATTGGCCTGTAAATTCCTTCTTCAAAATTGTGTTTGTCTTTTACCTGGTTTTGTAATTGGGTTTTGATGCTGGCTTTCATAGAATGATCTTGGAAGTGTTCTTCAAAAAAAAAAGAAAAGACTTGAATTTTTTTGATAGTAGTGCTGAGAGGATAGGTTTTTTAGTTTCTTCGCCTTGAATGTTTGGTAAAAACCTCCCCTGTGACGCCATCTGGTCCCCTGGGCTTATTTTGCCCGTTTTTGCTGAAGGCCCTTTTTTGAGACTGCTTTTTCAATTTCTTTTCCATATTTTATTTGGGCCTATTTGAGATTTTTTAGATTCTTCCGTTGAAATCAGTTTTGGGAATGTGTAATTTTTTTTACCCCCCTAGTAATATGAGTGTCCATTTCCTCCTTCCCCTTCCAGGTTTTGTCTAGTTTAGTTGGAGTAAGAGTTTGTCCAATAGGATTTTATTAACAATCCTTTTTGTATGTTTCCCGGTGGGAAAGAATTCTGTTGTTAATTTTCTCCCCTCTATCATTTCTGAATTTTGATTTGGATATTGGGGTCCCCCTGTTACCTCTTTTTGCTTCCCTTGTGGGAGCCCTGGCGAGAGGGTTTGTTTCAAATTCTTTGGTGGACCCCCCCCCCCCCCCGTTTGTTTATATCCTTTCAAAAGAACCAGCCTGTCTTGTTTTCATGAGTTTTCTGTGTTTAGTGTTTTTTTGTTTTGGTCGTCTATGTCATTTTTTAATGGTTTTCTTCTGCCTACCTAAAGTCTTTATTATCTCCCTTCCCACTTTCCCTTTTCTGATCAACTTACTGGCTTTTCTTCCCTTTTTCTTTCTGTTTGCTCTCTTTTTCTAATTTCCTTTGAGACTGTAGATTTAGATGATTTTTAATACCCATTTTTTCTTGTTGGTTTGAGATTAAGGCCGCCTTTTAGAGCTATAAACTTCCCTCTCACGACTGCTTTCATTGAGTTCCAAAGGTTTTGGATTGTTGTGTTTTCATTGTCATTAGTTTCCAGGATTTTTTAAATTTCTTCTTTGATCTCATTGGTAACCCAATCAATATTTAATAACGTGCTATTCAGCTTCCAAGTGTTTTGAGTATTAGAGTTGTTTTTGTTGTAGTTATTTCTAATATTATTGGCCTTGTGTCTGAGAAGATTCTTGGTATGATTTCAATCTTCTTGAATTTGGGGAGACTTTGTTTGTGACCCAATATGTGGTCTATTTTGAAGATGTCCCATGATACTTGAGATGAACGTATTATTTTGTGCGTTGGGGTGAAGTGTTCTGAAGATGTCAATTAAGTCCATCTGATCTAGTGAGTCATTTAGGATTTGCTGTTTCTTTGCTGAGTTTGTCTAGCGGATTTTCCAGTGATGTGTCAGTGGTGTATTAAAAGTCCCCTTCTATTTTGTATTGTTGTCGATCTCTCCCCCTGATGTCTTCCAGGAGTTTTCTTATGTATGTGGGTGCTCCTGCATTGGGTGCATATATGTTTTATCAGGGTTATATCCTCTTGTTTGTATTGATCCCTTTAGTATTATGAAGTGGCCTTTCTTATCTCTGTTTGGCCTTCACTTTGAGGTCTATTTTGTCTGATATAGTATTGCTACCCCAGCTTTTTTTCATTTCCATTTGCCTGAAAGATATTTTTTTCCATCCTTTCACTTCAAGTCTGTGTGAGTCCCTTCTAATGAGGTGGGTCTCTTGTAGACAGCAAATATATGGGTCATGTTTTTTTTATCTATTCAGCCACTCGATGTCTTTTGATACGACCATTTAGTCCATTTACGTTTAAAAGTTATTATTTAAAGGTACTTGTTTGTAGCCATTTCTATTTTTTGTGTGGCTGTTTTCTTTCTGGGCTTTTTAGTTCTTCTTTTTTACACCAGTCCCTTTAGCATTCCTTGCATTGCTGGCTTGGTGGTGATAAACTCCCTTAGCCTTTTTTGTCTGTGAAGCTTCTTTTTTTTTTTAATATATTTTTATTGATTAAGATATTACATATGTGTCCGTATCCCCACGTTACCCTCTACCTACCCCCCCCCCTCCGCTCATGCCCTCACCCCGCCGTTGTCCGTGTCCATTGGTTAGGCCTATATGCTTGCATATAAGTCCTTTGGTTGATCTTTCCCCCTTACCCCCACCCCCTCCCCCACCTTCCCTTCAAGGCCTGACAGTCCAATCAATGCCTCTCCATCTCTGTATCAGTCCTTGTTCATCAGTTTATGTTGTTCATTATATTCCACAAATGAGTGAGATCAGGTGGTATATCCGCTCTCCAGTTCCATACATGCTGTGGCAAATGGTAAGAGTTCCTTTTTCTTTTTACTCTTCTTAAAGAATACCTTTCAGCATTTCATATAATGCTGGTTTGGTGGTGATGAACTCCTTTAGCGTTTTCTTATCTGTGACGCTCTTTATCTGACCTTCTATTCTGAATGATAGCTTTGCTGGATAAAGTAATCTTGGTTGTAGGTTCTTGGAATTCATCACTTTGAATATTTCTTGCCACTCTCTTCTGGCTTGCATGGTTTCTGTTGAGAAATCAGCTGACAGTCGTATGGGTACTCCCTTGTAGGTAACTGACTGTCTTTCTCTTGCTGCTTTTAAGATTCTCTCTTTGTCTTTTGCTCTTGGCATTTTAATTATGATGTGTCTTGGTGTGGTCCTCTTTGGGTTCCTTTTGTTTGGAGTTCTCTGTGCTTCCTGGACTTGTAAGTCTATTTCTTTGACCAGGTAGTCTTTGACCAGGTAGGGGAAGTTTTCTGTCATTATTTCTTCAAATAGGTTTCAATATCTTGCCCTCTCTCTTCTTCTGGTACCCCTATAATTCTGATGTTGGTACGCTTGAAGTTGTCCCAGAGGCTCCTTACACTATCTTCATATTTTTGGAATCTTTTTTCTTTTTTCTTTTTCGGTTGGGTCTTTTTTGTTTCTTCATATTTCAAATCTTTGACTTGATTCTTGGGATCCTCTTGTCTGCTGTTGGATCTCTGTATATTATTCTTTATTTCAGTCAGTGTATGCTTAATTTCTAGTTGGTCCTTTTTCATATCCTTGAGAGTCTCACTAGATTTATCGAGGGTCTCACTAAATTTATCGGCGGTTTCCATAAAATTCTTGAAAAACCTTATAAACGTGGCCTTGAACTCTATATCCAGTCATTTGCTTTCCTCCATTTCTGCCATTTGTGACCTGTTTCTTTGTCTCTGCATTTTTTATGCTTCCCTGTGTTGGTAGAGTGGTTTTGTGTGCTAGGTGTCCTGTAGGGCCCAGTGGCTCAGCCTCCCCAGTTACCTGAGGTAGACACTCTAGGTGTACCCCCTTGTGGGCTTTTTGCACAGTCTTATTGTAGTTATGCCTTGATTGTTGTAGTATCACTGGGAGGAATTGACCTCCAGGCCAATTGGCAGTGAGAATCAGCTGTGTCTGCAGTGGGAGAACTTCTGTGCTGAAGACACCCTTCTGGGGCAAGACTTGCTTCCGTGGGGATTTGGTGCTCACTGAGTCTGCACCCTGAGTATGTTCCTTATGAATCTGAGGAGTTGTAATCTGGATGGTCCCCCTCTGTCCACTGGGTACGCTGGCTCTTGGATCTAAGGAGGTGCTAATTTAGCCTCTGCCTGAGGTTACACAGCAGGAGCTACGAAGAGAACTGCAGATTCCCCTTCCTTTTTTGGAGTTTGGAGGTACCCTGATGAGGCCCAGCTGTGAAGCAATGCAAGCTGCTGTGGGGCCTTGGGCCTTCTCTTGGAAGTTCTGGGTCTGTCTGGCCCAGCTGCAGTTAGGTAATTTTCAGGTTGCAAAGGGCCGGGGCATTCATATGCAAAAGCCTCTTCAGCAGCCTGGGTGGGGCGGGGTCTCAGGGAATCAAAGGGTGGAGCAAGCAGCTGTGGTGGATCCTCAGCCCTGCCCTAAGGGGCTGCACGTCTCAGTGTTCCGGTAATTGCTGCAAGCACCTCTGAGGGAAAGCCGACCTCAAGTTCCGAGTTCTGCCCTCTGCCAGACAGTCCAGTTTTTCCCCCTATGAGTCCTGGGTCCCCAGAGACTTCCCGGAACCGGAGTTCAGAGCAGTCAGGAGCTTGTGACTCCCTCCCGATTTAAAAAGACAGCCGTGTCCTCAGGTACCAGCCCCTTTCCACATGTGCGCGAGCCTCTGTACCTCTGCACTTTACTTCCGCAGCTCCTCTGAGTCTCAGTGTGCTTTTCTTTCCTTCTAGTTGTAGAATTTCCACTCAGCCAGCTTTCCTGTAGTTCTGGATGCTGTCCGTTTTGTCTTTATGTGTTTTTTTTTTGAAATTGTTGTGGGAGGCAGCAATTTCCCAGTGTTTATGCTGCCATCTTAGTTTCTCGTCTGTGAAACTTCTTATTTCCCCTTCAATTTTGAATGATAGCCTTGCTGGATAGAGTATTCTTGGATTCAGTCCTTTGCTTTGCATCACTTGCATCACTTTGTAAATTTCTGTCCATTCTTTTCTGGCCTGATGTGTTTCTGTTGAGAAATCATATGATAATCTGATGGGGGATCCTTTGTAGGTAACTCTCTGTTTCTCTCTCGCAGCCTTTAAGATTCTGTCTTTGTCTTGTACATTTGCCATCGTTATTATGATGTGTCTTGGTGTGGGTCTTTTGGGGTTCATCTTGCCTGGGACTCTCTGTACTTGTGTAACTTTTTTCTTCCCCATATCTGGGAAGTTTTCTGACGTTATTCCTTCAAATAGGTTTTCTAATCCTTGCTGCTCTTCTTGTCCTTCTTGCAGCCCTATTATGCATATGTTACTTCGTTTCATGTTGTCCTGAAGCTCCCTTAGGCTCTCCTCCTGCTTTTTAATTCTTTTCTCCAGTTGCTGTTCAGATTGAGCTTGTTTCTCTGCCTCATCTTCTAATTCACTAATTCGGTCCTCTGCTTCTTCTAGTCTGCTGTTGAAACTTTCCATGGTGTTTTTGATTGTAGCTATATCACTTTTCATTTCTTCCTGATTATTGCATAGGTTGTTGATTTTCTCATCCATCGGTGAATGAATTGTACAACCATTATTCTGAATTCTTTTTCTGTCATGTTGCATGCTTCAACTTCATTAATGTCCTTTCTTGGTGACTCCTCATTGTCTTTTTTCTGGGTGTTGTTTCGTCTCTTCATTCTGATTATCTCCCGATGGCTCAAATGTCGAGTTCCGTGGGCCTGGGCCGTGTGCAGTGGGAGCCTCCCACCACCCTAGTGTCACTGAAGAGCTCTGACACTAAGATGTGTGGTTGTTGTGGGTTGGTGGGAACCAGGCTCGCTCAGAGTCAGTGTTGTCAGCGCTCAATGTGGCCTCGTATGCACCCTTAGAATCAGGGACCCTGCCTGTGCCGTGCTGAAACAGAGACCCCCCTGAAGCGTGTTGAAAACCAGAGCCCCCTAGCGTGCGCCAGGAGTCAGAGTTCCCCAGAATCCAGTATCAGAGTCTCTGTTGCTTCGCGCGACCTTGCCTTGAGAATCAGGGTCCCTGTGTGCCCTTGCACCAGGAATTGGAGTCACTGGCTCTTAGTATGAATGCACAGGAAATCAGGATCTCAGGCGCAGGTGAAAAGAAACACAGTCAAGTCACTGGTGCTTGGTGCTGCCACCTGCCCAGAGAATCTGGGTCCCTGGGCCTGTGATATGTGGGACAAATTCCCGGTGTTCGCGCGTTTGCTTCCAGCCCAGGGCTCAGAAGCTGGCAGTGAGCGTAGGATCAGATCCAAGGTGCTCCCACACTTCCAGGCTAAAGTTCCTGGAGCGCTGAGGCCCAGGCAAGGGGTGGGTCTATCAGTTAGTTACTCTGGCGCTGCCCACAAGCCTGCGGGAAGGGGGGATGGGCTCTGTTACTCACGGATCTGCCGTGGGGATTTCTGAACTTTTGGTGTCCGCGGGTATGTAGCTGTGGTCACAGGTCTCTGTCCTCAGTGGCTGCAGGGTCCTAGTATGCGTCTGCGATCAGACTGGGTGGTGCTGAGGCCAGGATCGTAGTCTCAAGCAGCTTTGTTTCCCAAGATGGCGTGGTCGCCGTGCCTGTGCTGGCCACCCAAGAGTGTCCGCGCAGGGAGCGGGACTCCACCGCCTAAGACTGCCGGGTTTAGCAGCCCCTAAGAAGACCTGCAGAATCTAACTGTCCCTAGCTCATACACAGACACCACACACGTCCACACACTCCTCTATCACTTCCTTGCACTCTCACACTCTCTCCCTCCCTACCTTCCTCAAGTTATTCCATCTTAACCAGAAACAGAACTCTAAGCCCCTCATAAAACTTAGTATAATTCTACAGTATATTTTAGTATACTTTAGTGTAATTCAGTGAGCTAACTAGTACTCTTTGAATTGCAATTAATAAGCTATTAGTTACTGACCATCATGCAATGATTAAGAAATTAAATTATATATACATATAAGTTATATGTATATATAAATATAAATATGCCCTGGCAAGTATGTTCAGTGGTTAGAGCATCAGTCTGCATACCAAGTGGTTCTGGATTTGATTCCTGGTCAAGGGCATGTACCTGGGTTTCAGGTTTGCTCCTTGACCTTGGTTGGGGCACCTGTAGAGACAACCAGTTAATGTGTATCCCTCACATTGATGTTTATCTCTCTCTCTCCCTCTCCCTACCTCCCATCCTCTCTCTCCAAAAAACAATGGAAAAAATATCCTCAGTTGAGGATTAAAAAAACAACCACAACAAAATATATATACTTCTGCTGTGGCAGTTTTTAGAGCTTATGACCCAGAAGGGGTATCATTATAAGCTTTTACATTTCAAGTGAAAATAATGTAAAGAGGGAAATAAAGAGAAATTTTTGACTAGGGAACAAATAAATTTCAAAGATTTGAGATTTTTTAAAAATTCTTTATGGGTTAAAGTATTACATATGTCTCCTTTTTCCCCCATTGACCTTTCCCTGGTCACTCCCACCCTCCAGCACATGCTCTTACCCCCACTACTGTCTGTGTCCATGGGTTATGCTTATATGCATGCACACAAGTCCTTTGGTTGCTTTCTTTTTTTTTTTTAATATATTTTTTATTGATTAAGATATTACATATGTGTCTTTGTCCCCACGTTACCCTCTACCCCCCACCCCCCCCACCCCTGCTCATGCCCTCACCCCCCCGTTGTCCATGTCCATTGATTAGGCCTATATGCTTGCATATAAGTCCTTTGGTTGATCTTTCCCCCTTACCCCCACCCTCCCCTACCTTCCCTCCAAGTCCCGACAGTCCAATCAATGCCTCTCCGTCTCTGGATCAGTCCTTGTTCATCAGCTTATGTTGTTCATTATATTCCACAAATGAGTGAGATCATGTGGTATTTATCCGCTCTCCAGTTCCATCCATGCTGTGGCAAATGGTAAGAGTTCCTTTTTCTTCTTCCTCTTCTTAAAGAATACCTTTCAGCATTTCATATAATGCTGGTTTGGTGGTGATGAACTCCTTTAGCTTTTTCTTATCCATGAAGCTCTTTATCTGACCTTCTATTCTGAATGATAGCTTTGCTGGATAAAGTAATCTTGGTTGCAGGTTCTTGCTATTCATCACTTTGAATATTTCTTGCCAGTCTCTTCTGGCCTGCATGGTTTCTGTTGAGAAATCAGCTGACAGTCGTATGGGTACTCCCTTGTAGGTAACTGACTGTCTTTCTCTTGCTGCTTTTAAGATTCTCTCTTTATCTTTTGCTCTTGGCATTTTAATTATGATGTGTCTTGGTGTGGTCCTCCTTGGATTCCTTTTGTTTGGGGTTCTCTGCGCTTCCTGGACTTGTAAGTCCATTTCTTTCACCAGGTAGGGGAAGTTTTCTGTCATTATTTCTTCAAAAAGGTTTTCAATATCTTGCCCTCTCTCTCCTTCTGGTACCCCTATAATTCTGATGTTGGTACGCTTGAAGTTGTCCCAGAGGTTCCTTACACTATCTTCATATTTTTGGAATCTCTTTTCTTTTTTCTTTTTCGGTTGGGTCTTTTTTGTTTCTTCATATTTCAAATCTTTGACTTGATTCTTGAGATCCTCTTGTCTGCTGCTGGATCTCTGTATAATATTCTTTATTTCAGTCAGTGTATGGTTAATTTCTAGTTGGTCCTTTTTCATGTCCTCCATGGTCTCACTATACTTATTGAGGGATTCATTAAATTTATTGGCGGTTTCCATAAAATTCTTGAAAAACCTTATATACGTGGCCTTGAACTCTATATCCAATCGTTTGCTTTCCTCCATTTCTGCCATTTGTGACCTGTTTCTTTGTCTTCGCATTTTGGCAGCTTCCCTGTGTTGATAGAGTGGCCCTGTGCACCAGGTGTCCTGTAGGGCCCAGTAGCTCAGCCTCCCCAGTTACCTGGGGTGGACACTCTTGGTGCACTCTTGGTGCCTTGGTTGTTGTAGAATCACTGGGAGGAATTGACCTCCAGGCCAATTGGCTGTGAGAATCATCTGTGTCTAAAGTGGGAGAACTTCTGTGCTGAAGACACCCTTCTGGGGCAAGACTTGCTTCAGTGGGGCTTTGGTGCTCACTGAGTCTGCTCCCTGAGTGTGTCCCTTATGGATCTGAGGAGTTGCAGTCTGGATGGACCCCCTCTGACCACTGGGTACAGTGGCTCCTGGATCTAAGGAGGTGCTAATTCAGCCTCTGCCTGAGGCCACACAGCAGGAGCCACGAAGAGGCTCAGCTGTGAATCAATGCAAGCCGCTGCGGGGCCTTGGGCCTTCTCTTGGAAGTTCAGGGTCTGCCTGGTTCGGCTGCAGTTAGGTACATTCACATGCAAAAGCCTCTGCCGCAGCCTGGGTGGGGCAGGGTCTCAGGGAGTCAAAGGGCGGAGAAAGCAGCTATGGCTGATTCTCCGCCCGGAGTCGCGCGTCTCAGTGTCCCGGTAACGGCTGCAAGCACCTCTGAGGGAAAGCCTCCCTCAAGTTCGCCCGCTGCCGGACAGACCAGCCTCTCCCCGTATGAGACCTGGGTCCCCAGAGACTTCCCGGAACCGGAGTTCAGAGCAGTCAGGAGCCTGTGATTCAAAAAGACAGCCGCGTCCTAAGGTGCTACCCCCATTCCTCGCGCGCGCACGAGCCGCCGTACCTCTGCACTTCACCTCCGCAGCGCCTCTGGCTCTCAGCGTGCTTTTCTTTCCTTCTAGTTGTAGAATTTACACTCAGCCAGCCTTCCTGTTGTTCTGGATGATGTTTGCTCAGTCCTTTGCGGTAATTTTCAATTGTTGTGTGAGGCGACAATTTCCCGGTGTTTACCTATGCCGCCATCTTAGTTGCTTCCATGACCCTTTGGTTGCTTTCTTATCCCCCACCCATCCCCTGCCTTCCCTCTGAGGTGGAACTGTCTGTTCAATGCTTCTCTGTCTCTGGATCTATTTTTGTTCATCAGTTTATGTTGTTCATTATGTTCCACAAATGAGTGAGATCATGTGATATTTATCTTTCTCCGACTGGCTTAGTTCACTTAGAACATGCTCTCCAGTTCCATTCACGCTGTTGATAATGATAAGAGTTTCTTCTTTTTTACAGCAGCATAATATTCCATTGTGTAGGTGTACCGCTGTTTTTAATCCACTCATCTGCTGATGGGCACTTAGGCTGTTTCCAAATCTTAGCTATGGTGAATTGTGCTGCTATGAACATAGGGGTGCATCTATTCTTTCTGATTGGTGTTTCTGATTTCTTGGGATATATTCCTAGAAGTGGGATTACTGGGTCAAATGGGAGTTCCATTTTTAACATTGGGAAACTCCATACTGTTCTTCACAGTGGCTTCACCAGTCTGCATTCCCACCAGCAGTGCACGAGGGTTTCTTTTTCTCCACATCCATGCCAGCACTTGTTGTTTGTTGATTTGTTGATGATAGCCTTTCTGACAGGTGTGAGATGGTACCTCAATGTCATTTTGATTTTCATTTCTCGGATGATTAGTGATTTTGAGCATATTTTCATATGTCTCTTGCCCTTCTATATGACCTCTTTCAAAAAGTGTCCATTTAGGTCCTTTGCCCATTTAAAAATTTTTTTTTTATTGATTTCAGAGAGGAAGGGAGAGGGAAAGAGAGATAGAAACATCAATGATCATAGATAATCATTGATTGGCTATCTCTTGCACACACACACACACACCCTCCCCTCACTGGGGATTGAGCCCACAACCCGGGCATGTTCCCTTGACCAAAATCAAATCAGGAACCCTTCAGTCCACAGGTCAATGCTCTATCCACTGAGCCAAAACAGCTAGCCTTTGCCCATTTTTTATTGGATTGTTTATCTTCTTTTTGTTAATATGTATAAGTTCCCTATGGATTTTGCAGATTAAATCCTTGTTTGATACAACATTGGCAAGTATGTTCTCCCATGCAGTGGGCTTTCTTGTTGTTTTGTTGATGGTTTCTTTTGCTGTACAGAAGCTTTTTATTTTGATGTAGTCCTATTTGTTGATTTTCTCCTTAGTTTCCATTGCCCTAGGAGCTGTATCTCTGAAGAAATTGCTATGACATATGTCTTATATTTTGCTGCCTATGGCTTCTTCTAAGATTTTTATGGTTTCCCATCTTACATTTAAGTCCTTTGTCCATTTTGAGTTTATTTTTATGTATGGTGTTAGCTGGTGGTCTAATTTCATTTTTTTTGCATGTATCTGTCCAATTTTCCCAACACCATTCATTGAAGAGACTGTCTTTACTCCATTGTATGCTTTTGCCTCCTTTGTCAAATATTAATTGAGAATAATGGCTTGAGTCGACTTCTGGATTCTCTGTTCTGTCCCATTGGTCTATATGTCTGTTTTTGTGCCAGTACCAGGCAGTTTTGAGAACAGTGGCTTTATAAGATAGCTTGATATCTGGTATTGTGATCCCTCCAACTTTGTTCTTCTTTCTCAGGATTGCTGCGGCTATTCAGGGTCTTTTTTTATTCCATATGAATTTTTAGAGAATTTATTCTAAGTCTGTGAAATATGCTGTTGGTATTTTAATGGGGATTGCAGTGAATCTATAGATTGCTTTGGGTATTATGGACATTCTAATGATGTTGATGCTGCCAATCAATGAATACGGTATATCTTTCCATTTGTTTATGTCTTCCTCTATCTCTTGTTTTGAAATCCTGTAGTTTTCTGAGTACAGGTCTTTTATCTCCTTATTTAAGTTTATTCCTAGGTATCTTAATTTTTTTTTTTTGCAATGGTAAATGGGATTGTTTTTTTAGTTTCTCTTTCTGTGAGTTCATTATTGGTGTACTGGTACAAAAAAAGCCATAGATTTCTGGGTGTTAATTTTGTATCCTGCCACATTGCTGAATTCATTTATTAAGTCTAGTAGTTTTTTATGGACTCTTTAGGGTTTTCTATGTACAATATCATGTCTCCCACACCACAAAATTCTTACTGCACAAGCACTAGTAGTTCCTGAGACTACATATAGAGAGATTAATTTTTGAATTAAACAATACTGAGTCTCTTTAATCTTTCTTCAGGAACTGAGAGATGACAAAAGTTATTAAGGCAATTGGAACAAATTGCTGGTTTTTCTCCAATTTCTATTCTCCTATTTTTCCTTAGAATCTTTATTTTTAATGGGTGACCTCTGGGTCTTAATGCTTTCAGCTTGACTAACTTTAGACAATTTTTTTTTCTGACTATAGGCCTCTCACCTTCTTTTCCTAGAGAATTTTACTTAAAATACATATAATTGCAAATTATTTCTTTACCCTCTCCCCCCTTCCTTTTAAAATGTATATAAATTAAATGGAAAACCTCTTTGGAGTTTGATAACCTAAGAATATTTTTCTCAAGGGCCTGGGAACCATCAGAAAAATACAAATTAAACCCACAATGATGTCTCACCATGCAGTTATCAGAATGGCTAAAATAAGAATGACAACACTGAATTCTGGTGTGGATGTGAGAAAACTGAATCACCTATGCAATACTGATAATACTGAAATGGTATAACCACTCTGGAATAGTTTGATAGTTTCTTAAAACAAAACACAGAACTACCATTTGGCCCAGCAATTCCATGCCTGGGCTTTTAAATCCACCGAAGGGAAGACTTACATTGAGAAAAACCTTGTACACAAATGTTGGTAGCTGTCTGATCTGTAATAGCCGCACACTACACACAACTCAGAAGTCCTTTGATAGTTGAATAGTTAAACAAACTGTGATATAGCCCCATCATGGGCTCCACAAGATAATACAGAATAATGAAGTACTGACACCTGCAACGATGCAGATATACCTTCAGTTATGCTGAGTACAAAGAGCAAATCCAAATAGACTATGAACTCTATGATCACATTGATATAACATTTGTGAAAGGGCAAAATTATAGACACAGAGACACATGAGTGATTGCCAGGGATGAGAGACTTGGAGGAGTTGGGAGGAACATATGTGTGTGGCTGTAGAAGGTGACACAAAGGGTCCTGTGGGGATGATAGTGACGCTACCAACATTAATAACCCATTTGTATGTGATCTACAGTTGAGAGAGGTATTACCATTGGGGTAACCTGGGTAAAGTGTGGATGGAATCTCTGTTTTATGTCATAAGTGTGAGAGACTCTAGAGTTTTCTCAGAATCAAAAAATTAATTCAAAAATCAAGATGGAGGATGAGTCAGGGAAACAAGTCAGACAGTTGGTGAGGTATGGCATGAGCCTTAGAACCTTGACATCATGATGCCTGGTGGACTAGATGACTGTGGAGCCCTCAGGCTTCCTGGCATTCTTGACGGTTTTCTGCCAAGTGCTGGAGACACACTCATTTTTCAGTGCCAAGATTTGAAGAGAAAAGGATGTTTGCTTCCATCAGAAAGCACTAGGGGCTTGTAGATGGCTTTCCAAGGATTTGCCATAGAAGGTAGTCTTTGAAAATATTACTTTTGATCATGGAAATGGACTGGGAGTGATGGGAAGTGTTCTGTTTTGTTTCCTCTAAAACATAAGGACTAATTTTTAACTTCAGCGCTGATTTCTTGAAAAGGCTACTTTAATCGGTGCTGCTGAGCACAAAGAGCAGGGAAGGGGGGGGGGGCATAAGACTGTCTGTCCCATCATTGAAGGGTTTTCACATTTCCTTCAATATTGTTGCTTTACCTATTATGACCAGCAAGTCCTATTAGAGCTTAGTCATTGCACAACCCAATCATAGCTAAGCCCTTTCTTGTGTTTAAAAACTTTTTCACTTTTCCAGTATTATTTGCTGATCTTTGAGAATTTCCCTCCAGTTGTCATTTTGATTTAGATAAAATTGAGATCAATTTTCCAGTCCTCAATTATTTAAATTTTTACATTAACATGAAACCAAATAGTAATTACTCCTTCACAAATCTTCATATCATTTTATTTAGACTACATCAGGCCACAAGCTGCTCTGTTTTGTTTTGGTTTTCCCTTCCTGTAATAATCTCTGCCTCTGGCCTTTTGGTTCTCCCCTCCCAACACTCTGATCTCATCCACTTTGCTGCTTTCTCCTTTCCCACCTCTAATAGCTGGAAGTTCCCAGCACATGTCCTGGAAGTAGGTCTCCATCTACATCAGCTCCCTAAGTGACCTCCTCTCTCAGTAGCTGTCTATAGCTCAGTGACTCCAATGTTTGAGTTATGAAGCTTTGTATGGGGGAATGAGACTCATTTTTAGTTTTGTACCAACCTTGGCTTATAGCATAAAACCCTAGCATATGTTTGACCAGTGACTGGCTATGCTGTGGTGTTTGCTGTGATACAGGAGAAACCTTTCTGCTGAGGTGGAAACCAAGGTCGAGAACCCTACAACATCTGAGGATGCAAAGATAGAGCACCCTACAACATTTGAGGATGCCAAGGTTGAGCACCCTACGGAATCTGAGAAGGCCAATATTGCATATTGTACCATACCTGATGGTGCCAATATCGAATACTTTACACCACCTGAGGACACCGGGCCCACTCTGCTTACGCACAGCCCAGTGGTGCTCAGAACAGGCAGGAGGAGGGAGATGTGGCACCTCTTCCTGTTCAGTGATTTGTTACTTATATCTAATACCAAGTGTGTCTACACTCACACTCTCCCTATTACCATAGTTATATTTTCACTAACCCTCACTGTAAAAGCATATTCATTTCATAGAAACTACTGGAGTTTTAGCTGTAACTGTTCCCTGAATCAGTGAAGCCATAGGGAATTTTGTACATGGTTTTCTTTGATCTGATTTTATCTTTGTTTCCACAGGTGGTTTCTGAATAGCAGAAAGTTCTAGATGTGTACCCACCTTGTATGGGCATCCTTCATAGGTTCATGGGGCCTGTGACTATTTAAGCTCAGGACCACCTGTGTATCAAACGTGTGAATTACCCAAGAGCTATGTTGGTTTCCATGGCAGAGGTCAAAGGCAGATTAGGCAGAAATGCTAACAAAGCAATTTCACTGTTCACAGAGTTGATCAACTTCTGAGTTTCCAGTGATAATTGTGCAGTATGTCCAACACTTATGGAAAATACATTCTGGCCACTGTTTTGGGAAGGATGGATTGATTTATTTTTAAGCTGGGTCCATCAGTAAAGTAAAATTTTTAGTTTTAGCCAGGATATAAGAGACAACGGTATGAACAAAATCTTAAGAAAGGAAATTTAAAATAACTTAGGCCTTAAAGACTAGAAAATCTTTTTACAAGTTAAAATTGAAATGTATTTGAAATCCCTCCAATCCACCCATTTATTTTTTAGTTTTCCTCTATTAAGAAAAAGGTTAAATAAATATTTTATACAGCATGTATCTTTGAGTCTCTCAAATATTTTCTGTAGTAAACAAGACATGTAGAAATAATAAATTAATACTAATAAATATAAAAATAACATATTATGATAATACCTAATTAAAGACAAATATAAATAAATTACTGGTTATTTTATAACATTATAAACTATAGAATAAAGTCTATACCCAATATTCAACATTCGGAAAAATAGCTATTTGCTGCCATCAATGAAGTTAGTTCAGGGCCTTGCTGAGCCAGGCTTCTCTCAGCGCATAGCCTCAAGGCCAGCCCATCTCATCACTGGCTGTGCTGTGTAACCACAGAGGGTGGCAGAGGTGGAAGAGGCAGCCAT
Organism: Myotis myotis; assembly: GCF_014108235.1. Lineage (NCBI taxonomy): Eukaryota > Metazoa > Chordata > Mammalia > Chiroptera > Vespertilionidae > Myotis > Myotis myotis. The sequence continues at coordinate 146,816,827 of NW_023416324.1, read as the reverse complement.
CCCTGGAGCAGTGGGAACTGGTGCCTTATGATGAGCACAGCTGCTCCCATAACATTTAAGAAGCTGACGGACACCTTGTTTGGTTATCTTTCTAGGTATAATAAAATTTTTAAGATTTTAAATAAAATACCAGTGAACACCATGTGGACTGTCAACTACATGGACCAAGGAGGGGAAGCCAACAAAGATGCCAAGAGGTCTTTTGTCTTGAGCTCCTCTACCGTGAATTTTATGGCCACATTTAGGTAAGACCTACATCTTGGTTCTATATTTACACAGGTTTAAAATGGAAACAATTTTAATCTGATTGTATATTAAGGCAGAGTCTCACTTTCTGAGATCCCATAAAGACATCTGTATATATTGTACTTTCCCCCAAAAGTTTGTGTGCAAAACGAAGTATACAGATGGACAGAGGGTGGGAATGATTGTGGAGCCCCCCAGCCAGTGGCCTGGGCATCCCTCTGCGGGGCAATCGTGAGGTGATGGCAGGGCCCGCCAACCAATTGCATCGCACCCGCCTTGGCAGCGGCAGTCAGTGCCCGAGACCCAGGAGGGACAGAGAGATCAGCAGTTCAGCGTGCTCGCCAGTCCCAGCCCATCCAAGCCTGATGTTCGGTTGTCTGTTTGGTCGTTTTGGATATTACAGACCCTGGCTCTTTATATATTAGGATAGCACTTGAAGATGCAGGAACACTCTGAGATGAAATTGACCCATTTCCGCTCTGGAAACTGAAGCTCAGAGTGGATAGGTGACTTGTCCAGGACCACCCAGCCTGCATCACCTAGTTGAAATGTTTAGATTTCAAATCAACTTCTCTTACTCTCTTAACATCCACTTCCCATCCCTGTGACACTGCCTGAGAAACAGCAGGGTCAATGGAAAGTCCTTATGAGGAGGGGACAGCTTATACCCACATCCACATGGCTATAGTCTGGCTGCTGGTATCCTTATCTGAAATGAAAGTCTTCATGTTAGTTTATGTATTTTATGTAGTTTAATTTTTTCTCCCCCTTTTTAAATTGCAGTTCTTCAGAACTAAAGGAAAAATGGCTCTCACTCCTTCAAAGGTACTTTGTCTGTATACATATTTTAAATCTTTAAGCCCTGATAAAATAATGCACATCTCTGCAGAGCAGTGCTCCCCCATCCCCACCCATTCTCCCTATTTTCAGTAGAAATCCTTAGACTACCAGTATTCTCACAGCACTGCTTGTTTGGATTGGCCCTGCAATGAAGAGCTCTCACTGACATGCCAGTTCCCTTATTTCTGAGGCAATTCTGTTGTTCACACTTATGTTTCCCTTCTCTCAAACCTATGGCTTTGAGCTAACATTATTGAAAACCCATATCTTAAATTTCCTTGAAGGTATATATTACACCACTGAGTGATTCTCACAGCTACTGCTGCTTTCTGTCCCTGAAACCAAGAAAATGCTGGGCCCTGCAATCTAGGCAGGAAAGCTTTGAGCACTGGGTTTGCGGCCCAGGTCTCACATGACAAAGGCAACCTTTTAATTCTGGGTCATGTTTTATTTTCCTGAAATAATTTCACATATTTTCTTTAAACCCATATTTTTATTGCTGAGTCTATTTTTAAAATTGCAAAGTATATTGAAAATATTAGCAACATAGTTTAAGTTGAAAGTAAGTTAAGAGCGAATTCATCCTATTGTGTTTGGGTTGATATTGAATTTGATTAGGTACATCGATCTAGCCAAAAAGAAGGATCAATTAAAAAGCCTCCCCCTCAACATCGTCACTGAGGACATCAAGAACTATGCACCTGTAAGTGTCATTAAGACCAAAATTCAAATCCAAGTTCCTGATTTAGGCAGAATGAAAGAGAAAGAGAGTGGATGGGGGGGTGGGGCTTGGAAGGGAAAAAGGAAGAGAGAACATTTAAAATGTACTATGTTGGAAAATGTATTTTCTAAATACATGTCTTTCTTTGTATATATAAAACATAAATCCCCACCAGTAGGCATAAGAGGAATCCATGATAGCTGCAATTCTCAAGCATGGAAAGTATATTCATCTTAATAGTCTGCACTGTTTCTCTGGATCCTCCCAATAGGAACAATAGTGGTTTGTAATAAAGTGATTTTCACAAGCAGAGACTCCCTACTGGAATTAAACATTTTTTCCCCAATAAATTAGGGAGTTATTATTATTGTATCAAAGAAGCCTTTTTTCCCCCTTTATAAATGATTTAATGGGAGAGTTTTTAAATTGTATGAATGGTTTTTAGAATCTAAAAGAAATAAAAGAATCTCTCATGACTTCTAATTAAATCCTAAGTGAAATCCCAGTATCTGAGTCCTCCTCAACACATTAGCACAGGAAGCCCCTCATCCCCAAGATTGTCCCCTGAGCCCTACTCTTGGGTTCTGAAACACTGTCTCGTAATCCTTAGGGCTGATAAGTAGCATAGCTTAAAATCAATGAACTTAAGATGTTTTTCTTTAAAATTCCTATTATAAAAAAACTTTTAGGGCCATCTGTCTTATCAAGTAATTGATCCATAAAAAGAAAAAGTACAATGAAAGGGCAAGTAGTAAATTATGCCGTTTTCCTTTAACTTGTTTTTACTCCCACCTTTAAAGGCTGTGAGTAACCACTCTGCTGTCTCTTCCATAAGCCCTGCTTATCAAAGAACATGGCCTCCCTGTCTGATAATATTAGCACGTCTATGCGCATGGTAAATGTTCTTGGTCCATATTGTCTTATTTTTTAAAATATATTTTTATTGATTTCAGAGAGGAAGGGAGAGGGAGACAGCGATAGAAACATCAATAATGAGATAGAATCATTGATTGGCTGCCTCCTGCATGCCCCGTACTGGGGATCTAGCTCATAACTTAGCCTGTGCCCTTGACCAGAATCGAATCCGAGACCCTTCAGTCTGCAGGCTGATGCTCTATCCACTGATCTAAACCAGTTAGGGCCCATATTGTCTTATTTTGTAGTCTCTTTTGAAATTGAGGTTGGTAGCTATCATATCAGAATGCTATTAATATGTTTTAGGTAATTTTCTATAAATTGTCTTTCTATTTTTATAGAGCAGTTTCTCAAGGTGAGGTGTCATAGAGAAATATTACAAATACCCTATTCACTGGAGGACATGGAAGTGGAACTTAAAATTTCTAACCTTTTTACTCTTGTGGCCTTGTCTCTTTGGCTTTATTGAATTTGCTCCACAGAATTCAATAATGAATCTCTTAGTAACCATACTGCCTGCCACAAAGAAGGCACTCACTAAGTAGCAGTTTGAAAAAGGTCTCTTCTAGCCAGTTCCTACTCTAATTTTACTGAAACTGACTATGTAATTGCAAAGACATGAAGCCTTGCTAAAAAACACAACTCCAGAAGAGAGAGGTGTGAGGGCCAACCCACCTGCCTGTGCTTCAGGCTCAGACTTCCTCTTTCTTGCATTAGCTGTTACATAGTCTGTGTCTCAGAAATCTGCTGAGGGAATCATGTTGTAATGAAATGCTTTCTACCAGCTACATGTTACAGAAAGGTGTGACAATATGTTATAAGGAAGGGTCATCGCTCTCCGTGTGCTTCATGGTCTGCTGAGAACAAGCTTTGCCTTACAATATGGATAATAATTTGACAATAATTATTTACTGACCTACTTAAAATATTTAACATCAAGCAAACATTCTCATTTCTTTGTTACAGTCTCTAATTATTACAGTAAAAAATTCAGATATAGCAAATGACATTATCAAGCAGTCACTACCAAATCTAGGATTAACTGTAAGTCACTTGTGCATTATTTTAGTTAAAAAAAAACAAACTTGAACTTTTGGGATTTATGTGTGTGTGTTGATAATACACTTCCCATCTTAAGACAGCTAATTTTTATAGATATCAAAGTCATATCATGTCCCCCCCCAATTAAAATTGATGGCAGCAAAGCTGTATTATTCGCCTGTATGTACATAGGTGCTATCCTTATAGTCCCTGAATTGTATATGAATTAAAAGTTATAGCATAAAGAAATTGAACTATAATTTTAAAATGTTAATAACAACGTGTATTTTCATTATATATACTAGAGGCTTGGTGCACGAAATTTGTGCACAGGTAGGGTCCCTAGGCGTGGCCGGCAATCAGGACCTATCAGGGCCTATCAGGGCCTTCCTTCCCCTAGCTGCCAGCTGCTGGCCGGGGCCTCCCTGCATTCCACACCACACCCTGGTGGCAGCGCACATGATAGCGAGCAGTTGCCATCCTGGTCAGTTGTACTCCGGAGGAGACAATTTGCACATTAGCTTTTATTATATAGGATATCATTTTCATAAGATTCCAACTCAGAGATTCTAATCTCTTCTTTTGGAAGGTTCTTTCTGTATATCCTCTCCTGCCACCTCACTTGTTACCACACCGGCCTCAATGTCAATATGATGAGTCCTAAATGCAATGTTTTGTTGTAAATTGTGACATAAAGGCCCACTGGTTAGACATTACATCTCCCAGTGCAGATCCTGAGAATTTGGTAGCTAATGTATCTTGTAATTCTTTATAATAGACAGGTTCTGAATAAGACCTGGGGCCTGGGAACACAGGTCTTCACATCGCTTTTATTTGAAGTGTCTGTCTCTTTATATTTTGGTGGTGCAGCTGTAAACAGTTGAAATTGTTTTGGTGGAAGAGGTGGGTGTGGTTTAAGAGGAGATTGTGTAGGGAAAAAGGGAGGGGGGTGACATGCAGGTGGATGGACTTGCAGGAATCACTCTCTAGTACTGCTCCTTCTACAGACTCCTGACTCATGGACAATGCCTTGCTGCTGTGACATGGCGTGATCATCATGTTTGTATTTAGGGTGTGTCTCACCCAATGGTATACAGATATCATTAAAAGTCAGGGCAACCAGAATTTGGCAGAAGACCATCAATGACTGACGTATTAGTGGAATTGAATAATACATAAGAAATGAAATAGAATTCACATGCACTGAGTGCCCCACCCCTCTGCATTGATGTCTAACCTGCATGATATGCATGCCCTGAGTAAGAACTACTAATAAAACTTGAAAAACAGTGACTGGTTTGGGGGAAGATATAAGGGAGATTGATTCATGATTCATTTCATTTTATGTCAAATTTGTGACTCTTCTTTGCTGAAGGTGATCAATCTCACCAGACCAGAAAAATGCTCCATTTTCATGAAGGACTGGGGTTCTTTGGCTATACATGTATGCCAGATAAGTGGTTACAACACAGTGTTTTGAAACCCTACCTTGAAAGAAAGTGTCTTATGAGCTATCACTTCTATTTTGCAGTACATTTTTGAGCTGAGTTTGGTGTGTGTGTGTGTGTGTGCGTGTGTGTGTGTGTGTGTGTGTGTGTGTGTGTGTGTGTGTGTGTGATTGCTTCTGGGACCCTCCTTCATAAGGACAGAGCCATGATACTTTATCAGGAATCAAGGCAAGAATAGTACCCATCACTAGCAACTAACTCCATGTCAAACATATTTGCTTTGTCCTTTCCTAGAGGACTCACTAAAATAACTCATCAGTCTTAATAAATTAGACCCGACTGTTTCAAGTAGGATTTCAGTGTTATTGAGTGACAATTCTGTTTTCTGTTCTAACCTGTACTCTATGCTACAGGGCTTGTCCCTTTTCTCCCTGGATTGTGGTTCCTCTGCACCAAGGCCACTGGGCTGACTTCACTTTGCCATTATCTTTAGGACATCCCTGTACTTTTGTTTATATTGTTGAGCTCATGATGCCTTTCAAGTTTGACTTTGTTCAGAAACAGTGATGTCAGTGTGTGGTTCTCAGGACAACATGCCTGTCTGGGGAGGGGCATCAAAGGCAAAACCCAACTTTCTCCAAGGGGTTCGGAGATAACAGAAAGCAGAGCTCTTAAGAATGGACTTTTCTTCCTTTGTGAAGGACCATAACAGTGATTTCTTATGCCACGGGCCACCCAGGAATTAAGCTGCATTGTGGTTCACAGATTTCCATCTGGCCGAAAGGGACAAGGCAAGAATCAATCTGGAATAATATATCAGAGGCTGTGAAGGAACAGGGCTTAGGCAACTCAACTCTGTTAATTCAAAAATGTAGGCAGCCCCATGGACCAAATAGCATTTCCACTGATGCCGTTTCTTTCTCTTTTTGGAAACAGAGGACTGCTAAGAAAGTGTGTTCTTCATGTACCCACTGTGAATGATTTGCTGTGACACATAGTTCTTTTTGTCTCCAAGGGCTCTGAGAGAGATTACCAGCTGTGGGTGAGCTCTGGAAAGATTGAGGCTTCATACCCACTGATCGGTGAGTGTCAGGAAAACTCTAAGTCTGTTGACTGGGTTCAAATTCTAACTCTAAAGTTTCAAAGTACTAGTTGTTTGGTCCTTAGCTTAAATGCTCTTAAGAGGGGAAATATCATGCACATACAGTTAATAAATAATTACAAAATACTTATTCTGTCCCAGACACTGATAATATCTATTCACTCAGCAATTTATAGTCATATTAGGGAAAGAAATGTGAATTTTTCCTAGTTGTTTTTATTATTATTTTTTTTAACTTGACAAACAGAGTTGTCTTGAAAAGCATCTCTTTGTCTGTTTGTATGTATGAAAGCAGCATGGATTGGGATTCCCCCCTCATATTTTTATTTTTCAAAACCAATTCTTGAGTTCCTCTGACCCGTTTCATAAATACTAAGTAGCCTCTCTTTGGTGAGAATCCTCTAATTCCCATCCAGCCTCTGAATCCAAATACTCAGAAATTTCATCAACAAAGAAAAAACCAGACCATCAAATTTACAGCCCTGAGGACTTCACTGACTGAAGCACCTATACTGTGCTATTTCTCAGGAATTTTCCAGCATTGTTCTTGAGATCATTGATAGATTTCACTATTTCTAAAATAGTTTTTGGCAAAATGTACCTAAAAATAATGAGAAGTCTTGGACCAACAAGATTGTTCAGTGTGGTGAAAGGAAATAGAGGGATTAAAAGCAGAGCAAGGCCAGGATGGGTAGCACACCCTGCACTGGTGCTGGTGACAATGGTGGCTTCTGTGAGAAACCTGAGAACCCCCTCTTGCATGCATCCTCTTTTTTAATCCTTTCAATAATCATGTGAGGCGATTACTCCTTTTCAGGTCACCTGGAAATTCTAAACAACCTAATATTTTCTATTAAGTGTATTTTCCCAATGTGGACACACAGGGAGCCACCAGGTACATAGGTGAGGACAACATTCCCGAAGCTACTTCATGGTTTTTTGTTTGCCTAATTGTTTTTATTAATGTTGACATCTTTCCTAACAAAGTAAAAATAATCAAATACATAAATACATTTATATTAACAAAATATGTTAATATAGACAAGAGAATGTAGAGGACAACTTTTAAGCTTAGGACAGCCCCCTACATCATCAAGGTTGGCTCTAAAAAATTCTCCTGGCCCCTTAAGTTCCTATTCTGAGTGTATTATTCAACGGCTCTCAGTTCTCAGTTTCACATTAACTCCCTGCCTATCCTGGAGATTTGCTTGCACTTTATTGCTCTCATTACTTTTGCATTAAAAGATAGAAGTTGCAGTGAGTCTTGCTCTGAACAGGGTCCTGACATGGTTCCTTGGCAGATGAAATGGTAACACAGGTGCTCCTGACTTACACTCACTAGTAAATCAGAAAGTGAAGACATGAAATTGTTTTCTTCAACATGAACTCCATGTCATATCACAGTCTTTAGAAATTCCATGGAAAGGAAGAAATTTAAAGCATGGAAATGCCAAACAAATCATGTGGCCCCAACCCCAGATGATCTCTGTGTGGTTTCCCACCACGTACATACTATATAGCACATTGTTTCTTGGTTCCTGGGACCCAGCAGACTGCCCTCTGATCTCTGCCTGGTAGAACCCCTTACCAGGTGGAGCATACCGGGGATGGATCAGGGTAACTGACACCTGCTCTGAAGTAGGCCTGGCTAGGAAACCCTCAGTAAGCAATTAAACATCTTTTAAACTGACTTCAGGTGTGAGAGAATAGCAGTTCTTGACAGTATAGTCTTATTATTTGAAAAATGTTAACCAACAATGTTGATTACTATATTTACTTTGGTCCTTATCAGTCTTGGCAACCGAGAGATAAACATTTTTAAAAAGGAATGTTGGGCTCAGAGTGTCAATTAATTTAACTAAGATGTTTGTTTGTTTCTCATGGGAAGAACTAAAAACTTGAAATATTCTCAGATGGAAACTGCAAAAGTATTGTGAGACATACTTCATGGATCTGTGCCTTCCAAGCAAAGCAACATGATTTCATATTTTTTGTCTTTACCTTTTAAACTTTTCTGCTTGGGCACCTGCCTTATGCAGGGCATCTCTAGTACGAGTGCCCATGATGCTCAGTCAGAGCCATGGCCTTATTCATCCAGAAGCCCCAGGAGAACAGCACACCAGTGTGGTGTCTATGCTCATGTTAAGGTAGGTTTGATTACACCCATCTTCATCAGCTAAATCTACATCTGGATTTTTCTCTGTGTAGTTCATGAATATTCCTATGACATTGCACAGAACCATCTTCCAGCCTCTGTCCTCCTGCCTAAGGGACCTGAGGACTCTACCTCTCCTTCCATCCTGGGGTCTCCAAAGACACAAGGCCAGTTCATCTTGAAACCCAGATGCCCAGCGGGGCAAGAGCAGGAGAGAGGTGAGTTCTTTATTTCCTGCAAGTGTCTTCTCTTGGCTCATGACTCCATTCCTTAAATCGACTCATGCCTCAGAACCCCTTCTGCATGTGGAGATGGCTGGGCAATAGTACCAGCAGGGACCAGTACGCTCTCAGAATCAAGCTGAGAGGAAGCTCAAAGATCTGAAATCAAGACCCACATCAGTTCTAGGAAGAACTGACCCTCAGCCTGATGAAGTGCCTGGGTTGACTTACTGGTGTGTAGAACGTGGGGAAGAACACCTTAGTGCTATAAGGGGGCAATCAACCAAATTCAGAATGTGGGAAATTCGACCCCAAAATTGTTGTGCCCAGATTTCAAAGTTCCCAAGACCCCCAGGGAGCCAGTCAGTCCGATACAAAAGCAAAGAGTCATTTATTTCAAACCTAGGTTTGGCTCCCCTGCCACACTCACCAATGCAACGGTAAGCTCCAGTGGCCGAGAGAGAGAGAGACCTGATGGGACAGAGGGTTTTAAAGGGGGGTGGAGTGAGGGCAGGAGAGGGGACTGTGGGCCCCGCCGATTGGCCAGGCGCGAGTCGGTACAGGATGTGGTCATAGTGATGGCGTGCACTTCCCTTGATTATTATTGGTTAGTCCAGAGAAATCCTGGGTGTGGCTAGCAGCAGCTTCTTCCCATGAGGAAGCACATGGCACTGTCCCAAAATGGAGGACCCAAGGCAAGATGGAGGGCACACATGGCTCTGTCCCAAGATGGAGGACCCAAGGCAAGATGGAGGGCGCAGTCCTTGTCCGGCTACTGCCGCTGCCGCTGGAACTCGCCACAAGGCAGGATGGCCCCCCCTGCACAGCACCCGCAGCTGGCCTGTGGGCAGACCGGGACTCCAGCGCGTCTGGGCGGCACAGGCCCAGCAAATGGGGTGCGGCCGGTGGAGTGGCCCAGCTCTGGAGGAGCGGCATCCGCTCGGAGCAGGCCCGGCCATGGGGCCGGTGCACTGCAGCATGGCGGCCTCCCCGAGCTAGGGCACGCGCCCCACTCCGCTGCCGCTGCTGCTGCACTGGGCCCGGTCCGGGGGGCAGCGGGCGGGTGGCAGCCTGCGCCGGGCTCCCGCCCTGGGCCGGGGAGCCAATGTCCACCCCCCATGGGGCCCAGCGGCTGGCCCACGCAGGCCCCGGTCCCCCCGACCGGGCACCAAGGGCCGCATGGACCCCCGGCCCCAGCGCAGGCAAGCGGGGAGCCGACCACGGGGGAAGGGAGGAAAGAGCCAGGCGGTGAGGCCTTCCGCTCCCATGACCTCCCCCGTGGTCGGTCGCCGCCCGGCCCCACCCCTCGGCAGCCACCACGCAGCCGGTCCGGGCACTCGGACCCGCTCCGGGGAGGCCAGGCCCTACGGTGGGCGCGGAGGGATTTCAGAGCCCAGCGGCCAGACTCCTCCTCCCGCACCGCCCGGAGAGGCGGGCGGCGCGCCTTTCAAAAATTACTCAGTTTCTTCCTCTTCTAGCCTCACAACAGACAAACTTAAAATGAAAGTGGTAGAAATAAGGTTAAATGAATTAAACTAGTACTACTAATCATCTCACTTCTTTGTAGATCCAGGGCAGAAGAGAGGTAACATAAGGTCACCTATAACTACTCCTTTATGGCATGGCCTTTGCACTAACCAGGACAACCAGGGCCAGACCCATCCACCTACAAAGTTAAAACAGCTCTTTAGAACGTCTCTCACAGACCTGTGTGAGGATGACACCCTGCCCGGCCGTCTTCTGGTAGGTCTCATTTTGGTCTTCTGAGGATGCCCTGAATGGAGGGGGCAAAACCCTGAAAGGTTGTGTTATCATCTAAGTCTATTCCCAAATAGTTGTTATTAGGTAGCCCCGGGCTTTGGCTGGGAAGCTTTGTAAACATGACTTCAAAGAATAAAATCTGATTCACGTTTCCCAGAGGCATAAGGCAGGTACAACAGGAAAAGACCCTCTTGTCCATTCCAGGGATTCAGCAAAGACCCACCTACACAGGCTCAACCAGTCAGAATGGGTCTGTGTGCAGGAATCTGGAGTTGGCCCTACCCTCACCCTCTCCTGACATCTTTTTCCTTGAAAGTCACACTCCCTCATGTCACCATTAATTAATTCCATTTCCAGCTGAGTCTATTCCACCTTACAACTCGAATATCTCACATGGATTTGATTGGTATTTCAATCGGTTACATGGGTCTTCCCTTGTGCCCCATTACTGTTCACCTGTCTGATAAATCACGACAGTTCAGAAATGAAGTGGAGTCGACCTCATACACTGGGACCACAGTGATGCACATCAGGAGTGCAAACAGCAGGCTGAGTGCTGCCCTCGGGAAGGTGAACACATAGAACAGCCTTTACAGTGAGCAGCGTGGCCCATCAGCAGACATTTGCCTATTTCTGTACTAGAAGCACAAACTAGAAAGAGGGGAGGCTCCTGGTGTGTATAGTTCTAGACATCCCAAGGTTTCCTAGAGCAGGCTGATCTTGGGGAGCTGGGCTAATACAGAAAGGACTATTTCTTCGGGAGCACACTGAGTTTGCCACCAAGCAGTCTATAAGCTGGGGTCCATGCTTGGCATATGCTGCTTGGGTCATGTTCTGGCATCATCTCGCTCAGCCTCACCAGTGGACTCCACAGCACAGGGTCCAGGAAACAGAGAGGAGACATGTCCCCCCAGAGCAGGCACTTTGGTCACCTCAGGCAAAATTGCTCTTGAATCAGCCCTGAATTCCAGACCAGAACCAGATGCTTCCTCCCTGCAGGTACCTTGGGAACACTCGGTAGGAAGCAGGGACAAACCTTAAATTCCACGGGTGGGTGTCATACATAGAAAGGTAGGAAGGCCCTGACTGGTTTGGCTCAGTGGATAGAGCGTCGGCAAGGGTCCCAGATTCGATTCCGGTCAAGGGTATGTACCTTGGTTGTGGGCACATCCCCAGTAGGAGGTGTGCAGGAGGCAGCTGATCGATGTTTCTCTCTCATCGATGTTTCTAACTCTCTATCCCTCCCTCTTCTTCTCTGTAAAAAATTAATAAAATATATTTAAAAAAAAAGAAAAGTAGGAAGGACTGGAACTTTGTCCACTTCCTTCACTGCTCTATCCCCCATACTCAAAACAGTGCCTGCCACAGACAGGTGCTCAATAATATTAGGAGTGACTGTCAATTATAATCACCACAGTTGTCTGGGGGATTTCCTGAGCTAGCTAGAAGGAAGAGAAGTCTTGGGCTCTTTAGGGAGACCAGTGGAAGCAAGGTGTGCCTTTGAAGCTAACAAGGCCATATGACAACCTCCCCTTAGAGTTGGACAAAAGGATGAAAGCTTCATAAGTGTTGGAAGGCCTAATTCTATGGTTTTAAGACTTGTTCTTCGGCCACCTACAGTGATCATGTTTCCCAGCTTCCACTTAGGAAGCTTACATTTGTTTACCTCTACCCAGGACAGTCACAGCTACAGTGAGAGCTGTGCTCATTTTTTTCTCCCAAGAAGCACCTACAGCTCCAGTTAGAAGGCCCAGTTCTCCCTTCCTATGTTGCAGGAGCACGTGGCTGTGTGTGCTGCTTCAGAAATTTTTTGCTAGGAGATAAGAGCCAGCACTGTGCCTGACCTGCACTAGCACAGTGGGGCTGTGTATTTCTTTCCAAGAAATGCCTTTGTGGGTCCATAGCAACTTGCAAACGTGTACACAGAGAGGAAGAGCCAGACACCAGAAGGGCCTTCATCTTCATTCCCACCATATTCCAGACTCTGATTTTGAGCTTCTTAGTTGGAGATGTCCCAGCCCTGGTCTCTGGCTGGTGCCTCAGTAGGGAGCTGGAACTACAATCTTCATGGGGTCACAGTTGGAGGGGTGATGAAGTGGAGGCTGAAACTGAGTTTTCTGTCTAAACATGTTCTATGTCATGTCTCCAAATGTACATTGCCAAATGATACTATTCTTATTTACCTATGTAAGGATTTCCTTCGCAATATCCCAGGAAGCATATTTTCACCGGATGTCTATGAAGAATGGCTCAGTGTCATGAATGAAGAGAATGAGGAGGAGAAAATCACTGCATCCCAGAGGTAAGGAGGCAGTGATGACTTGACTGGGCCAGACTTCCAATCACAGTCAACATCATTTTGCCTTTTCACTGGGCTTTGTACACAACACAGAGAAGGATTTTGTTCCTGTCTCTCTGTTTCCACTTCCTAAGAGAAATGACTGGTCTTTGGAAAGTGTGTGCTTCTGTCTATAGGCTCCTGGAGCTGCTGCCCAGAGCCAGCGTTGTGCTCCTGCAACACCTGTTTGGGCTGCTGCACAGCATCCGGCAGCACTCCTTCACCAACCAGATGACAGCTGGCAAGCTGGGCGTGTGTCTCGCCCCCAGCATCTTCTGCCTGCCCATTCCCTGCACCTCAGACTTCAGAAAGGACTTGAGAAAAAAGGTAATGAGATCTCATTTGGATGCCCTGTACACTTGTAACCCTAAATGTGTGGCATTCATTCTGACAGACTAGTGTTGTGAAGTGGACACTTCAATCACAGGCCTCTGGAGTGGCAGGGTCAGTTAGCCACCCCCTGAGGCATATGGGAAGGTGGGTGGTTTACAGGCAAATTTAAAGCCCTTGAATCCCTTCCCTGTTCCGACCCAGGAGAACAAACTCTTGATGTCTAAATGAAATAGAGAGATAAGGTAGGTGTGGCATGACAAAAAAAAACAGGGCCATATGAGGTTCACAAGCCAGATTTAGCTCTCAGCCCAACCACTGAGGGATGTGTAACCTTCGGCACAGTTTCCAAAGCCTACTTTCATCAAAGCACAGTAGTGACAACACCAGCTCCTCTGATTCTTTCCTGACACGTCCTGGGAGATGTGAGCACCCATTGCTACACTCATAAGGGCCTTCATGACAGTCTGGCCCATTGAGGAAACTATTTGGCTACCAATTGGCCTCTGCTATGGATGAGAAAACTAGTACGAGTTCAGAGAACCTCATGGAGATGCAACTGCCCTGAATGGTCGCAGCTCTTTCCCAATCACACCATCAAGGCAGTACATGAGGACCAACTGCAGTGAGACAAATGGACATGCTTCTCTCAGTTGTCTACTTCCTTCACAAAAAAACACACAACTCTCTGCTTCCCATGGTTCAGATATGTCTTCACTTAAGAAGGGAATTTCACTAGTCTTTTCTATTGGATGCTTTATAAATTTTAATAGGAGGTTACTGTTATTTATACCTCAATAAAACTGGAGAAATTTTAAAATTAGAAATATAAAAATAAATGAATACAACTTAATGAGAGAGTATATGTTTTCACCCCAAACATTTTATGTGGGTTACTTGAAAATTACCTTAGTTTCAAAGATACAACCATTGATATAAAATTTTAGCTATAGAACAAGGCCACAAAATATAACTTCAGACTTGTGTTTACAAGTATTTTTAAACATATTCCCAAAGTACTCTGGAAAGTTATTTCTTTGAGGAAACAGCATTAAATAATTTTTATCTGACTCTGAATTTTTCTCAGAATTCTTTTCCATTTTGTGAGAGCCAGGATTCATGTATGACATGTCAGTTATATGTGATTAACGCGATGCCTATTTTACCCTTGGTTTTACAGTTTGATCTTGTACAATTTTTGATCCAAAATGGCCTCAAGATCTTCAGGGAAGACATCACCTCCCTCTGTGTGCAGAGCCCCATGACTGGTGAGAACAGCAAAAAGTCTGCCTTTACTTCAAAGGATGAAATGGGATCTGGGGGGAAACAGACCCTAAGTGTGCCCGGGGGTGAGGGAGATGCTCAGATGATGCTGTAGAGCACATGCCAAGGTCAGTGACTTCATGTGCTCCCTCTGCAGAAAGCTGGCCCACAGGTTAGGAATAATTCATGCTGTTCTGAGACCCAAGAGAAAGTGCCATTACGAGATCTCATGTTGAGGGAAGACAGAGAGCATAGGGAGCAGAGGCCCCGGGTTCTACCCCACTGGGGATGTGACTTGTGGCTAGACACCTTTCCCCTTTCCACCCTTCTCAATTTCCTGGAGTAAGAAATCATTTAGACAAATGAAAACTACGCTCAGCCAGATTGGTGGCCATGTTGACCTACATCACAGTTTTGAAGCTGTTCTACACTCCAGACAGCCACCATTTGAAGGAAAGAGATTGAGATGAGCCACGCTGAAGACCACACCCCAGCATCAGAGATCACAACCACCCCATTCGCACCTCTTGCCCATAGCTGATAAAAACCTCCTCCTATGTCCCTCAGTGCAACTCACACCCTGAGTTTGACCCCACTCCTCTCTATCTGCTGTGCTTTGCTGAATACCTCAGTCCTGCACACGAATTCTTACTTAGGCAGTGACAAGAACCTGGACACAGCCATTGGGTTACAGCCTCCTTTGGCCTCCCATGGACCCTCCAGCATCAACTGTGAATGGAAAATTTTAAGACAAAACTGTACATAATAGATACGCCATGGTTGACACCAGACTCAGGTACCCGGAGTTCTGCCTGGTTTATCCCCGCACCTCCCTTTTCTGCTTCGAGTTACCAGCTGCTTTATCATTGGCCAGTTCTTCAAACTCATGCTGGATTTCTTCATCTCTAGAAGGTTGATAAAAGCAATGTCTAAATCTGGGGATTCTTGTCAAGATTATATAATTTAATGGGTGTAAAAGTAATATGTAGAGAAGCAAACGGGGCTGGCAGAAGTTCCACTGAGGCAAGAGATCACACTCTCTGAGTTGAGCTCAGCTAAGCACAGCTCACTGGCCATAGTCCACTCTCTGGCTCTCAGGGGACAGAGTAGAATCTGGATCATAGGTCATTATCCCTTCATATTTTTGACATTTCTTGATCTTATGTCATATACCTCATTGCTTTGTGCCCATTTTTAGGAACAAAACAGCTCATGAGAAAGTGAGATGAGTTCAGTACCTGAGACTATGCATATACTAAAGTAACTGTTTTCATTTCAGCAGTGACAACAAAGCAACATCTGGAATCCAATCCATAGAGCCTCCTAGTGCTGTGAAGAAGTGCACGCCTATAGAATGACACTATGTACCTCTCTACCTTTCCCTTTCCCCATATTCTATTATTTGTTATTGAACTGTATTTTATTGTAAATTTTTATATTGATTCCATAAAATGATTCCCATAACTTTATGCCTGAGACACACATTTTCTTTGCTCACAATTCATACTCACACTCACCAAGTCAAAATTTAAGGGGGAAAAATAGCCCATGGCTCCATTGTTCACCTGGGACAGCCTGGTGCTTGCGGGCAACTGGTCCACCATTAATGGTGCCAGACCCCAAACTGTTTCCCAATGGGGTTGGGCGTTGCTAGGTCTTTGGGTTCATTGGAAAGGAGCAGAGTGATTGGAAGAGTCATTCCTTTGGCACCTGAACACAGCTTTATTCCATCTGATTAGACCCCCTTCTGCCTAGCCCCTCAGAGGTGCCCAAATGCCTCCTTAGTCCAGTAGTTATTTGACCCAACATCGTTTTTGAATACTTAGAAGGAAAAGAAAAACACTATAATGTAGCAAGCAAGCACCCTCCAGTGGGCACCAGGCCTAGGGCCAACATGGGGATACAGCCTTGGGCAGACTTGTTCTTGCCTTCCAGGAGCTGAGACCCCTGGAGGGGAGACAGGCTTCAAGGATGACTTAAACACAACCTTGTGAAGGGCACAAAGGGGACATGCTACAGTCTGAGGGCCAGACAAGGCTGACCCAGTGAAGTCAAGCTGGACCAGGCAGAGGGAACAGAGCTCTTGACCCTGGGGGAGGGGGTGCAATGGGGGCAGCAGGCAGCATAGGAGGAAAGGAATAGTCCTCAGTGTGATGAGACTTGATAAAAGGGCTGGAGGGCACCAGGTGGGGTTGAAGTAAGCAGTGGCCCTAGCTGGAAATGAATGTGCCAAGGGCAAGAACAACGGATTTCACCTCTAGAGCACAGGTTCTCCAGTGTGGGCTCTGTCCCAGAGGGCCCTAAGACTATTTCACAGGGCATACAAAGTTAAAACTATTTTCATAATAACACTAAGATGTTATTTGCCTTTTTCTCACTCACTCTCTCAAAACTGTACTGTGGAGTTTTCCAGAGGCTACATGATGCATTTATATCACCTTCACACCTAATGGAAGGTGTTTGTGTATTCCGTTTTAAATTTTCCTTAGTTTTAAGTTCTACTATGACAAATGTCTATAGTTTATCACCCACATAAGCAAACGCTCTTTAGAGTCCTTGATAATTTTTAAGAGGTCCTGAGACCAAACACTTTGAGAACTACTTCCCTCAAGACCTAAGAAGGTGAATGCCATTGACTTTTGTGTGTAAAAAAACATACCACAAAACAAACAAAAAAACATTCCAGCAACTAGGTGGAGAGACTGAAAGGAACAGAAGCAGGTGAAAAAGGCTTCTTTTAAAAAGTCCTGTATGTTAGATATTCTCCTTAAACACACAAATCACAATCCTCCTCATTGTTCCTAAACACTCCCTAGAAAATAATATTATAATAATAACAATTATAATAATGTTAATCATAATAATGATAAATATTTCAAAATACACACACATTTAGGATGTTTAGTAAAAGCAATTATCCTGATTTTCATAAGATCCTTATCAGCTTCCCAATGAAGGTAAAGTTTCCAAAATTAAATTCGTATTAAAAGTTTGAAAATAGTTATAGAAATAAACCAGATTTAGGAAGGATATTCATTATGGTGAGTCAACAAATGGTCAGTGAGGCCACTGACTTGTTCACGATAGCTTCATCCTTTCATTTCTAGGTAAAGGGGTGGAGGGGGCAGCTCACCAAAAGCATAATAACGAAGACCTGTTGGGTGTGATAGACATTTTGTAGGGAAGAAAATTTGCTTAATATTATTTCTCTCACTTTTTGCTATGTTTTGAAAGCTGCTTATCACAGAACAGTTTATAATGTATTTATCATGTAAGAGATTATGCAATGAGCCTAATTATGCCCTATGTGTTGTAAACAGTTTTCCTTAAGGCCAAAAAAATTTCTGCTAAAAACTCCAAATCCAAAATCTACATTGAGTCCAAACTGCTGTCTCCACCTGTTGTGTTGCGAAGCAGTTGGTCTTTAGGTTTCTCCTTTGTTTTGTATGCTTCTTTTTTTTTTTTAATATATTTTATTGATTTTTTACAGAGAGAAAGGGAGAGAGATAGAGAGTCAGAAACATCGATGAGAAAGAAACACCGATCAGCTGCCCCCCGCACATCTCCCACTGGGGATATGCCCGCAACCCAGGCACATGCCCTTGACCGGAATCGAACCCGGGACCCTTCAGTCCGCAAGCTGACGCCCCATCCACTGAGCCAAACCGGCTTCGGCGTATGCTTCTTAAGAAGCTCAGAAAAGCACCATAGCGCAGCCATTTAGGTCTGGGGAACAAGACCCCTCCCACCCTCAAGAACTCAAAGGTTGCACCAGTCTGCATTTCCACCAGCAGTGCACAAGGGTTCCTTTTTCTCCGAATCCTCACCAGCACTTGTCATTTGTTGATTTGTTGATGACAGGCATTCTGACAGGTGTGAGATGGTACCTCGTTGTTTTGATTTGGATCTCTCAGATGATTAGTGACTTTGAGCATGTTTTCATCTGTCTCTTGGCATACCTTATGTCCTCTTTCAAAAAGTATCTATTCAGGTCCGTTGCCCATTTTTTGATTGGGTTGTTTATCTTCCTATGTTAAGTTGTATGAGTTCCCTATAAATGTTGGAGATTAAACCCTTATCGGTGATAACATTGGCAAATATCTTCTCCCATGCAGTGGGCTTTCTTGTTGTTTTGTTGATGGTTTCTTTTGCTGTGCAGGAGCTTTTTATTTTAATGCAGTTCCATTTGTTTATTTTCTCTTTAGTTTCCATTGCCCTAGGAGCAGTATCAGTGAAGATATTGCTTAGGAATATGTCTGAGATTTTGTTGCTTGTGGATTCCTCAATATTTTTGTGGTTTCCTGTCTTATGTTTAAGTCCTTTATCCATTTTAAGTTTATTTTTGTGTATGGTGTAAATTAGTCGTTTAGTTTCATTTTTTTGCATGTATCTG
Source organism: Myotis myotis (assembly GCF_014108235.1). Taxonomy (NCBI): domain Eukaryota; kingdom Metazoa; phylum Chordata; class Mammalia; order Chiroptera; family Vespertilionidae; genus Myotis; species Myotis myotis. The sequence continues at coordinate 146,798,053 of NW_023416324.1, read as the reverse complement.
TCCAATTTTCCCAATGCCATTTATTGAAGAGACTGTCTTAACTCCATTATATGCTCTTGCCTCCTTTGTCAAATATTAATTGAGCATAGTGGTTTGGGTTGATTTCTGGGTTCTCTATTCTATTTCACTGGTCTATATGTCTGTTCTTGTGCCAATACCAGGCAAAACTAGAAACACCAATCAGAAAGGATATATGCACCCCTATGTTCATAGCAGCACAATTTACAATAGCTAAGATTTGGAAACAGCCTAAGTGCCCATCAGCAGATGAGCAGATTAAAAAACTGTGGTACATCTACACAGTGGAATACTACGCTGCTATAAAAATAAAGGAACTCCTACTATTTGCAACAGCATGGATGGAGCTGGAGAGCATTATGCTAAGTGAGATAAGTCAGTCAGAGGAAGATAAATATCACATGCTATCACTCATTTGTGGAATATAATGAACAACATAAACTGATGAACAAAAACAGATTCAGAGACAGAGACGCATTGATCAGATGTTCTAACATCAGAGGGAAGGTAGGGGAGGGTGGGGGTAGGGGGGAGAGATCAACCAAAGGACTTATATGGATGTATATAAGCATAACCAATGGACACAGACACCAAGGAGGTGAGGACATGAGTGTGGGGGTGGGGTTGGGATACCTTAATCAATAAGGAAATAAAAAGAACTCAAAGGTTTTGTGAGGCACTTCCAGGATATTCTCCAAAGCAAAGAATGTTGTCACTTTTCTGACAATGCATTAACCCAATGAGAAAGTCTTTCTGCTTACTCTGTATTGAAATTCAATTTCATTTCAGAAACAAAAGTTGAGTTAAATCAAACTTTTTGCAATTTATTGCATAGATTTTTAACTTCTTCAAGAAGCTACGTCTTCTACTGGACAGAATGTTCAGAAGGTCAGGGATCCCTTGGATAAATACTGAGCTATGATTTTGTTTCCGATTTCCCTGAAATGTGTGCAGAATATCTTGTTTACAGATGTAACCATCAAAAACAGGATTTGAGGGGGTGAAGGCAGGTAGGAAGTGGGTGGGGCTGACAAAGTGCAACACCAAAGTGTTTTGGTGTAAATATTGTGTAGCTTGACTGTATCAATGTCAGTGTCTGGTTGTGACATTGCACTATGGCTTTGAAATATGTCACCACTGAGGAAACTGGGTAAAGGGCGCACAGAAGCACTCTGCATTTTTCTTACAACTACGTGTGTGTTTACAATTATATCAACATAAAAAGTTTAACAAAAAACAGTGAAAATCAATATGGAAAAAAAGAAACTACGGGGTGGTATCCAATCTGATTCCAAGGTTTGAGAGCTGTGCTGTGCCCAACATTAGTAACTGTAGTTATTAAAAATAAAATTAAGCTATTTTCCCCTCAAATTATATTTTCCCAGATAACAGCAAATCTATATAATTCCACCTCCTTGTACTTTTGCAGCAGTTCAAACACACAGACTTCACAGAAATAAGTAAAGGTGATGCACATGCCCTCTCCAAGATCTCCAAATGTGTTCTGAAAGTTGCCAACGTCCTTCATGGCCACTGAACTAGTAATTAAATCACCACTGTTTATAAAATTCTGAACTGCATTGGTCTTGCTCTATTTCATAGCCCGTGTCCAGATTGGCAATTTTATACTCATAATGTGATTTCTTTGGTGAATAACTCCTACTGGCCTGTAAACGCTAAGAGGGCATGGTCCATGTCTGGTTTTACTAACTTTGCCTCCTTAGTGTCTAACCCCGAGTACGGCAGATAATAGTTTCATAATAGGTATCTTATAAATTAAAAAAATAAACTAATGAATGACTCTGTCTCTGCCCACTTCATCAATTCCACTGTCCTAACAGCAGAGCCTACAACACTTATCATTTTACTTAGATATTTCACAGGGCAGGAGGAACAAGGGAGCTATGGTTACATAGATATAGATGTAGATTTTCCACTTCTTTTCAGTTCATAAATTTAATGGGTGTCCAGTTCTACTTCAGGTGGTGGCTGCTGCCACTGCCTCTATTCCTGCTAGGAGTGGTTAAAAAAAATGAAACAAAATTTAAAAACTTTATATTCACTCAGTTGAAAATAATGCAATTGTGCCAAATAACTTTGAACCCTGCTTAATATAATTTATATTTGGTTAGGAACTTCCTTTTCTTTGAGCTACAAGACCTTTAGTCTGTTTTTCCTTATGGCTTCTTCAGTTAAAAGGTTAACCTAACATACCACAGAGAAAATAATTGATTTTCTACTATAGTACCTGCATTTTAATGTTATACGATCCAAAACAAGTTACACATTATATTTTTCTCACTTGATATATCCTTAGGATTTTAAATTGCTATTCAATCAGTATACAAGGTATACCAACTATGGCCACAGTAGCATTGTTGAAATGCATTTCTGCTTAAACAACGTGTTTGAAAATACTAATTTTCAAAATAGAAAACAAGCAAAGTGTGTGTGTTTTAATGAACAATCTTGCCCTATTTAGAAAAAAAAAATAACACACATTTCCCAACTTTAATCAGAATAGAGGGCAGTGTAACTTATTTTTATTTGTGTAGACACCAATTATTTTACACAGAGATCATTGAACTATAAACTGTAATATGTTAATTATTTTTGTCATTCACTGTTAATGCACAAATTTCACATTTTTTCAAAATAGGAAATCTGGTAGAAACAACAATAATTCAGGTAATTTTCATATTAGTGTTGCATTTCTTATGCAATTACCTTGATTACCAGGTCCTCTTCAACCTACCCACTGTCCCATGTCTACAAAACCTATTCTTCTATTTCTGGTTTTAACCTTGCTCACCTGTCCTAACCTATCTCATTATAAATTGGAGGATAGATATAAAAAAATGATGTGAACATTTAGGTCCTCAAAATTCATGTCTGGATCAGAAAATACGTTTGCAGATTACTTCAGGACAAAACCCAAGTAACAGAAATAATATTTCAGTCAAACTGCTTTGTTTTCAATAGTAGCCTTTCTAAATTATCACTGAACAAATTGCCATATTTTCTTTATAGAATGTTTTGTGTTTTTTGCTTAATGAAATTATAAACCACCAAAACAACCTTTCCTCCAAATGAACAGTATTGAAAAATGATTATAGTGACCAATTCTTCAGATGGTGATTTAATGCCTTTTTAATTCATTTTTGAGTAATTAGATTATTTGCAATTTTCCATATCAATATTTGTATATGGATTTCTAGTAATATAGTTTAGGTTACCATAAACAAAATGTATACATCATAAATAAAAGATCTGCCTCATTTATGTTTTTTGTTCAGTTTCAAATAAAACCTTTGTTACTTTATCTTCCTGCCAATCTACCTCTTAATCCTTAGCTTTACCAGTTGTAATTATATCTGCAGGAAATGAAGTTCGGATTGCCATAAATTTTAGGCTTCAAGTTTTTTGTGGGTTTTTTTTGTTACCAATATAACAAGGTTATTATTTAAAATTGTACCAACAGGATGTCTAATAATACTTTCTGAAGAGGCTCCTGGTCAGAATACTAGTAAATATTCTCTGAATATTAGTTCTTGGTAGGATTTCTAAATGTTGTTGGAAATAAATCACACAGAGAAAACATCAACAATCATGAAAATGTAATCAATACTTTGTTTAAACCTGCCTTAGATAGTTAAATTACTATGAAAAATGAAGATATATTTTATGTAGTCTAGAGGGCTACATCTGAAGAGAAGTTGTAAGTTAAAGTATTTGTAATGACATCAAATATGAAAATGTGTTACATGTTAGATAGAAAATATAAATAAGAGCAAAGTTTGTTATTATAAACACTAGAGGCCATTTGCATGAAATTCGTGCACTCAAGGAGGAGGGTGCCCTCAGCCTGGCCTGTGCCCTCTTGCAGTACGGGAGTCCTCGAGTGATGTCATCAGTCAGACATCCTTAGTGCTGCACCAGAGGAGGGAGAGACTCCCACCACTGCCTCTGGGCTCACCAGTCATGAGCTTCTGCATTGAGAGTCTGCCCCCTGGTGGTCAGTGTGCATCATAGTGACCAATCGTTCTGCAGTTCAATCAATTTGCATATTATATAGGATTTTTATTATATAGGACTAGGGGCCTGGGGCATGAAATTTGTGCACTTGGAGGGGGGGTGTCCCTTGCCCAGCCTGCACCCTCTCCAATCTGGCACCCCTTGGGGGATGTCTGATTGCTGGCAGTCGTACATCCCTCTCACAATCCAGGACTGCTGGCTCCTAACCGCTTGCCTGCCTGCCTGCCTGCCTGATTGCCCCTAACCGTTTCTGCCTGCCAGCCTGATCACCCCCTAACCACTCCCCTGCTGGCCTGATTAACACCCAACTGCCCTCCCTGCCAGCCTGATCTCACACCCAATTGCCCTCCCCTGACGGCCTGATATTGTCCCAACTGCCCTCCCCTGCTGGCCTGATGGCCCCCAACTGTCCTCTCCTGCTGGCCTGGTCACCCCCAACTGCCCTCCCCTGCTGGCCTAATCTCGCCCCCAACGATCCTCCCCTGTTGGCCTGATCTCATCCCCAAGTGCTCTCCCCTGCAGGCCTGATCTTTCCCCCAACTTCCCTCCTTTACTGGCCAATTTAGTTCTGATTGGTTGGTTTCTATGCCAGTCAGCGTCAAAAGCTCTGCCTCTTAGGCAGGAATTGGGTCCTCACAGTTCACCTGGATTTGGTTCTGATTGGTCGGTTCCTATGCCAGTCAGTGTCTCTGGGCCTATCAACAGGTCCTGATCAGAAAGGCAGGGCTGACCAGCAGCCCTGGTGGAGGCCTGGAGAGAAATGGAGGTGCAGCTGCTGGAGGGAAAGAGAGAGGCAAGTGCTGATCAACAGCTGCCACAGAGGCTACGGATCAGACCCTGCTTCTCTCTTCAGGCCTCTCTCCAGGCCTAATTCACAGCCCGCTCAGCAGTCAGTGCTGGGTCACCACGGCAACCAACACTGACTGCAGGACTGACTTCCAGTTGGTCAAGCCTCTGGTCCTGATGGACCCAGGGTTTTTATATATTAGGATTTTTATTATATAGGATTTTTTGAGAAGATCCTGCCATTTTCCCCAATAATTGGTGAAATTAATGCCAACATATACTATAAGTATTACAAAGCAGTATAAATGCCATTTGAAAAAAAAATTGGTACTGATGGGGTTATTTGTTTGTTTTGTCAACCTCTCTTTGAAATTTTTGACTCACTATGGGAAATAACATTCCCTACAGATTCATGTTGCTCAATAAACGAGATCTGTTGACTCCATAGTATAGTCATCACCACAACCTGTAATCGGCCTTCAGTAAAAAAAAGCCACACATATTTATCCATTTCATCCTAGTGCTTGATGGAAGTAGGCATCCCAATTAAAGAAAAAAAGGAAACATGAAGAGATACAAACAGGTAGGAGAGAGTGGAGAAAGACATGCTCAGTAGCAGGCTTTGATCTAATTCTACATAGAGATAGGATCCTTCCATTTGTTCATTCATTCAAAACCTATTCAGCAGTGTCTACCAATTACCAGCTCAATGATAAACTATAAGAATGGAATGGGAGAAGTAAATAATCATACAAAGAAATATAAATCAGTGACTCTAAAATCAGAAAAATAAAAGATCTCGTTAAAGAACTTGGGTCATCAGCTCCAGGAAGTAAGACAATAGATGACTTAAATTTTCATATTTATATTTTATTGTCTGAGTTTTCCCTAATAAACATGCATCACTCTAATAAAAAAAAAATGAGGACAGTTTATAACATTCATTAGTGCTTCACTTTCTGAACCTCATAAGCCATGATGACATTTGGTCCTTGATAAGTCTTATCCTTTATATGAAAAATGGTTCAATCCTAATTTAATTACTCACCTTAGAGGCTGAGATGGTAGTGGACTCAGTGATACTGCTTGTTGATATAAACAGGCTTTTATGGAAAAAGTCATTAAGCAAATGTAACAACTTTCAATCGGCATATTACAATAATTCGATATTCTTCATTTCTTAGAAAAGAAGTTTGAGATTGCATATCCTCACCGATAATTACTTAGGGGTCCCCTTCAGTTTAGATGTTCTGATTAGTGGGGGCTGGATGGTACAAGAGAACCTGATGGTTGAAGCATTGTAGATCAAATGTCTCATGAGCAAGGTCAGGGTGCCCCTGCATCAAACACCATCTCCCCAGGCCTCTCTCCCCTTTCGGAGACCCTGGGTTCCCTACCCGGAGGTCCCAGCATCTGGAATGCATTCTGACCTTCAGCAATAGCTCCATCTAGGTCAGAGCTCCAGGCCCGAGCTTCAAGGAACCTTTGAGGGTAGAGTGGCTTTATCCCTCCTCACTGGATGCTGCCTTATCCCCCTCATCTAGCTGCTGCCTTGTACGCAGAGGCAGGGCTGAAAGGAGAGGAAGCATTTGCTCTCCCTGAAAAAGAAGCACCTTTTAAGCTAAATTGACTGTGATGATCATTACCCTAAAATGATGAGACACTAATGAAATACACAGAGAGGATAAAGAACAATGCAGGCTCCGCACCCCAGGCCCAGCTTCACTCCCCTCGGGTTGGAACCCTGGGTAGGGGACCACTTGCACCTCCTTTCAGTGCACCCATCATCTCTTACTGTTCCATTGCAGTATCAGCTTGGTCCAGATTCTCTAGGACAGGCTATTTACCTTGCTCTTGTAAGAACCTATCCCCCAAATTGGTCCTGAGTCTGATTAAGGGTGGGATCTGTCTTCTGAAAATTTTTGAAGTAAATGAAATGCAACAATTTTGAAACAGTGCCTTTTCCTCTATGCTCAGATCCAAATGTCCCCTGGTGCATCTTATAACTGCAGGTGCCTTCAAGGCAACTCTTCCAAAATTGAATCCATTATTTTGCCTCAACCTGCACTCACCCGAACTAGTACTTCCTAGTGCATTCCTCTTTCCACTAATGACTTCACCATACACCCAGCCATCCAAACTAGGTTATCTTTGGCTCATCATCACTCTCAATCCCTCCCACCTAATCAGCGATCAAGCCTTGTGGATTTCTCCACTTCAATATCTTTTAAATCCAAAACTTTGCACTAACCTTGCCCTGACCTGTTTGGCTCAGTGGTTACAGGCTTGGCCCCGCAGGTAAGCGGGTCACAAGTTCCATTCCCATTCAGGGCACATAATTCAGTTCTAGGTCCCATAGCCCTGGTAGGAGCTTGATGTGTTTCTCTCACATCAATGTTTCTCTCTCTACCTCTCTTTTTCTCTCTCCCCTGTCCTTCCTACCTTACCCTCTCTTTAGAAATCAATGGGAAAAAATATCCTTGGGTGAGGATTTATAAAAAACAACACAAACTTTGCACTAACCTCAAATAATCACATTTTTAAAAAAGCTTTTATCTTCTCTTGATTGAATTATTTTCTATCATATATTTTCTTGCTTCTGATTTAGAGACTTTCTAGACCAGTGATGGCGAACCTTTTGAGCTCAGCGTGTCAGCATTTTGAAAAACCCTAACTTAACTCTGGTGTCGTGTCACATATAGAATTTTTTTGATATTTGCAACCATAGTAAAACAAAGACTTATATTTTTGATATTTATTTTATATATTTAAATGCCATTTAACAAAGAAAAGTCAACTAAAAAAATGAGTTCGCGTGTCACCTCTAACACGCATGTCATAGGTTTGCCGTCACTGTTCTAGACCTATGTCACAACCACTTTATTTACAATATTACTCCATTAAAATAAGGAAGAGGAGCCTTAGCTGGTTTGGCTCAGTTGATAGAATTTTGGCCTGTGGACTGAAGGGTCCCGGGTTCGATCCCAGTCAAGGGCACATCCCCTGGTTGTGGGCTCGATCCCCAGTAGGGGGCATGCAGGAGGCAGTGGATCAATGATTCTCTCTCATCATTGATGTTTCTATCTCTCTATCTCTCCCTCCCCCTTCCTATCTAAAATCAATAAAAATATAATAAAATAAGAGGAGAGGAAGAGTGGGGGTAGGTGGCATTCTCAAAATTAAATGCATGTGATTAGAATCACCTGGTAAGTCTTGAAAGAAAAAAAACAGCACTGCTGATGCCATGTCCTTACACTCTAAAATTTTCACTGAATTGTGTGGAGTGGGGAACTAGCATCAGCATTTTATAGAGCTCAACACGTGATTCTAATATGCAGTCTGGATTGAGAACCTCCAACTAGGAGACAGAATCTCATTTCGGCAGCACTGAGCACATGGAATGGCCCATACAGACAGACATTCAAGTCCATTACATGGAATCAAACAGCACCTACCATAACATACAATCAGCTTTCAAATGGTTGCGCCTAAACTTTCTAAATTCCTCTTCTGAGCCATTTTCCACCCATCTGATGCCCCCTGTTGCCCTCCCAGACTCAGTGCCCACTCCCTGTTCCCCAGGTTTATATTCACGTTCTCATAACCCATTTCCTTTTGTTTGTAATAACTTTCCAATCTCCATTTGTTAAATTTCACTCTTGAAGTTTCAGTTCAAATCTTTTACATTCTGAATATATCCCCTAATTCCACAAGGGAGAATTGCTTTATATTCTATGCCTCTGTAGTATAATTTATTTTTAGATGTTTACATACATAGTATATTCACATGGAGCAACATACATTTTTAAAAGCCTATTTTATTAAGTCTTCTTACTACTCCATTCTTCGTCTGTCCTGTTCATGTTCCACTAACAAGTAACCACTGTTGCTACTTTTTTTGTTTATCTTTTCAGATATTTGTTTGCACATTGTATATCAGCATATGTAAATAAGTTTTCTCCACTTTTTTGAGGTAGAGAAAAATGGTAGTATATTATACACATAGTCTACATCTTCCTTTCTTTAAAAAAATTTTTTTGTTGATTTCAGAGAGGAAGGGAGAGATAGAGAAGCATCAATGATGAGAAAGAATTATTGATTGGCCACCCCCTACACACCCTCGACTGGGTATCGAGTCGGCAACCCAGGCATGTGCCCTTGATCAGAATTGAACCCAGGATCCTTCAATCTGCAAGCCGATGCTCTATCCACTGAGCCAAACCAGTTAGGGCTACATCTTCCCTTTTTACTTAAGGATATATAAATCCTAGAGATCTTTCTCTATTAATACTTAAAAAGCTTCTTTATCCCCCTTTTCAGCTGCATTGTATTCTAATGTATTTTGCACAACATTTTATTTAACCAGACCTGATAGACATTTAGGTCTTCTCAATATCTTACTTCACAAAATATTTTGCAATGACTGGTAAAACAGGTAATTTTATAAATAGGTAATTTCATATTTGTGTGAGTAGACATAAAATTAATATCTAAAAGTAAAATTGCTGGGCCAAAAGCAATTGTAGTTTTTATAAATATTGCTGAATTGTTGCTACCAGGCTTTCAGTTGGCCTAGCATACAGTCATTCCTGTGAATATTTCAAGAGCACTTAATAAAAATGTCATTCTCTATTTTGAGAGTACAATATTATATACATATCAATGATATCATCATTATTATTAATTGTTAGGCATTCCTAAGCTGAGAGCAAACTAAAGTTTCTTATTACTAGTATGATTGTCTCTTTTTCCATGTGTCATTTGTAGGTTTTGCTTTATGGAACTCAACACTACATTAGCTGATGTGAGAGATTTGTAATTGATACATCTTCACTGTGAACTAACAGCTTTAGCCTAATTAAATTACCTTCCTTTCACTGTTTCAGGTTTTCCCCTTGAATTTCAACTTGACTGATTTTAGGCCGGACCCCTATTTTATTTTTGTATATTTTTCTGAATCCAACCCTTCTGAATTACCATTTTAGATGTGCATCTTGTATACAGTGCAGGCTTGATCTTTGCTATGTAATACAATCTGAAGTTCCTTATCCCTTATTAATGTAAGCTTGGGCCATTTATATGTATTGATATCATATATGTATTTGGTGTTAGTTGTAATATGATTTTATTTTATATAATTTCTCTTAAGTCTTTAATGATACAATCCATTTTTTTGGTTAACTGTAAATACTTCTGATATTATGTAGGTTTTTCCCTTGTGACAACCATTATAGTGATAACTTTACATAATACTCTTATTCTTAGTTCTTTCTATTTTAGATAATATCTATGTTTCTTACTCTAAAGAGTGACAAAATTTACTTTCTTTTCCCTCTTTTTTCCACTCTGTGATATTTATTGATAATATTATCTTAGTGTTTATGTTAGGACCAAAAAGTATGTTTAAATTGCTTAAATGATATATCTTAATACCATAGTACAAATGAAGCAAACTACAAATCTTTCACCTTTCATTCTTGACCTCCTATCTTCGTTAGTTGAATTATTACTACATTTCCAGGACACTTCCACTCAGTTTGCTACCTAATGTCACATGATTTTTAGTCTTATTTCTATATTTAAATGCAGTCAATGCTTATTTCCAGTTCTTTACTGTAGAAATTCCTGCCATTTCTTGACTGATTCAAGTTTGACCTCTAGTCGTTTCCTCAAAAGGAATCATGAGAACAGTATTTTCTGAGGTGTATTTTTTTTCTATTTTTAAAATTATTTGTAGGTTTTTTATTTGAAAATGGTACGGTGAATATAAAATTCTTAGTTTACAACTCCTTTCCTTGAGGGTCTTATAGTTTACTTCACTACCACCTGGAGCTGAGACTTTAAAAAAAAAAGTATATATATATATATATATATATATATATATATATATACACACATATATATATATATGTATATATATATGTGTGTATATATATATATATACGTATATATATGTATATATATATATGTATATATATGTATATATATTTCTTTATTGAGTTCAGAGAGGAAGGAAGAGGGAGAGAGAGATAGAAACATCAATGATGAGAGAGAATTATTGATCGGCTGCCTCCTGCATGCCCCCTACTGGGGATCGAGCCTGCAACCCGGGCGTGTGCCCTTGGCCAGAATCAAACCTGGGACCCTTCAGTCAGCAGGCTGATACTCTATCAACTGAGCCAAACTGGCTAGGGTTGGAGCTGAGACTTTTGTAGAGAATTTGAAACCAATCTATTTTTTTCTCCCTATAAATGATTTGATCTTTAGGCCTATTTACCAAAGGATTCTATCTTTTTCTTTACCATTGAGTAACTTACTAGAATATGCTTGTTGTTGACTATTCTGGGACAGTTTTCCCTACCAGGCAGCGCACTGTTTCAAATACATAGCTCCAAGTTCTATTTTTTTCTTGAAAACTTGAAATTTTTTTCTGGAAAAAGGAGACATATATAATACTTTCAACAACAAAGATTTTTTAAAAAAAGAATGAACATTAGTTGAAACTGAAAAAAAAGTGTTCTTCTCTTACTTTTTTTCTTAAACCTTTACTCAGTAAGTTTTCTAAAGTAGCTTATTACTCATTGCTCCCATTACTTTACTTATGTGAAAATTACTTTAAGTTAGGGATCAAGACAATGAGAAGACAAACCACAGACAGAGAAAATGTTTGCAAAAGAAACATCTGGTAAAATACCAAAATGTTTATATATATATATATATATATATATACCCTTATGTTCACTGCAGCATTATTTACAATAGCCAAGACGTGGAAACAACTCAACTGTCCTTCAATGGATGACTGGATAAAGATGTGGTACATGTATATAACTAGAGGCTCAGTGCACAAAATTCATACATGTGTGTGGGTGGGGTCCTTCAGCCTAGCCTTCACCCTCTTGCAATCTGGGACCCCTCGGGGGGATGTCCAACTGCCAGATGTCCTAAACCAGCAGTTGGTCATCCCTCTCACAATCTGGGACTGCTGGCTCCTAACTGCTCACCTGCCTGCCTCATCACCCCTAACCACCTCTACCTGCCTTTCTGATTGTCCCTAACCACTAGCTTGCCTGCCTCATCACCTCTAACCACCTCTGCCTGCCTGCCTGCCTGTCCCTAACTACTCACCTGTCTTCCTGATTGCCCCTAACCACTTGCCTGCTGCCTGGTCACCCCTAACTGCCTCTGCCTGCCTTCCTGATCGCTCCTAACCACTCACCTACTGGCCTATTCACCGCTAATCACTCTGCCTGTCTGCCTGATCACCCTTAACTGCCTCTGCCTGCCTGCCTGATTGCCCCTAACCACCTCTGTCTTGGTCCCTACCACTGTGGCTTCATCTGGAAGGACGTCTGGAATGTCATTCAGCTGTCTGGTCTAATTAGCATATTACACTTTTATTATTATAGATAGAAAACTACTCAACCATAAAAAGATGAAGTACTGCCAATTGCAACAACATGCATAGATCTTGAGAGTATTATGCTAAGTGAAATAAGTCAGACAGAAAGGGACAAGCACTGTATGCTTTCACTCATATGTGGCATATAAAACAAAAAGCAACAAGGAACCAAACTTACATATACAGACAATAGAATGGTGGTAACCAGAAGGGAAAGGAGATGGACAAAGTGAGCAAAGAGGGTCAAATACTAGGTGACAGAAAGAAACTAGACTTCAGGTGATGAGCACATAATTGAGAAGTCTGAATAAAGGATGATTCTAGAGCATTGTGAACTGAAGGTCATAGACAAACATGAGTTAGTTCTCTAGATAATTAAAGCTTATCTTGTTAGTGTTAAACATTTTTTCCAAAAAACATTAGGGATAGAAATCCATCTGTGTACCTACAACATACCAAACAGTTCTGCTTATGAGAAACATGGGTCGTTTGCATGCTGACTCAGGATCACTGTGAAGACCTGTGAGGACTGTGATGTGACCTACTCACCGACAGCCTTGGGGGAGTAGTAGAGTCCTTCACCAAATAACCCCCCCCAATAACTCCCCCTGTTGCAGCATCCTTCTCTCCTACTGAATCTGCTTCTGGTGATCACTCTGCTTCCCAACCTCACTGATGTGCTGTTTCTAATCACCAGTGGGTTAACACAAGTAGATCACCAAATAGAACTGTGTATAAATGACAATAAATGGACTGTAATGAGGGCTTCCCTTGTTATGGTTATAAAAATGCTAATGACTTTTGAGACATATGATTTGAAAGATTTGAGGCCATTTCCCCCTACTTTTGGTTTTGTGGCTCTGTGCTGGGAGCTGAGTCAGTCAAACTGTTGAAAAATTGAGAGATTATATTGTTCACCTTGGAATAAAGGCTTGGCAAGGATAAGAGGTTCAACTCCCACTGGTCATGGCTTTGATTCATGGCTGGGGATGTGCACTTAAGGTCAAAATGTTAAGGTCAAGTCTTAGAGCAGTGATGGCGAAACTTTTGAGCTCGGCGTGTCAGCATTTTGAAAAACCCTAACTTAACTCTGGTGCCGTGTCACATATAGAAATTTTTTGATATTTGCAACCATAGTAAAACAAAGATTTATATTTTTGATACTTATTTTATATATTTAAATGCCATTTAACAAAGAAAAATCAACCAAAAAAATGAGTTCGCGTATCACCTCTGACACGCGTGTCATAGGTTTGCCATCACTGTCTTAGAGCCTGCTTTACACAGGGGTTTTCTATTACATAGGTACCAAAAGGAGGGGGAAGGGACAAAATAAATGTGCATTAGGCCAGGAGAAGGGGGAGGAGGTTGAAACAGTATGGGAAAAGTGAAGCAGATCAAACTCACAATTTCTCTGCTTTGGGGAGTTGCAGCTTATATTTTTCTTGCACCCACCAACAGAGAAGAACTACAAGCAAATTCAAGTGCTACTTTGAAAAAACACACCACACACACTTAATTTCACCCACATATGGTGTTTGTTATTGTTCTTTTTAAAGAAAGGTGGTGGATAAACAAATCAGGGGACACCTACTATATATGTAGCCACCTGTGGTGTTGAGATGAAGACACCTGTGAGGCAGTACCTATAAGGTTTCTATTTCATGGGAGAAAGAACCTGTGGCAGTATTAAGTTTTTATTCAAAAAAGAGAAACCCCAAGTCTTTTATGAAAGTGTGATCCATTCAATTGTCTTCAAAATATTTTTGAAAACAAGTTAAATTTTAAAATACATTCAATCCATAGATATTTTTCAACATCATTTTCAAAATTCAGGATTTTTGGTTCAGTCAAATGGCAGTCATCATTTTCGCTCTGCTGGTGATCCTGATTTTCAATGCAGATAAATACAAAGCACAAATGCAATGGAAGCATTCTGCTACCTATTTCTTGGGTACTGTGACAAAAATACCTAGCCTCCCTCTGGGCTTAAAGTGGAAAACAGAGAGGCTTTGGTGGTCTGAAAAAGAACGGCTCCACTTTACCCTGCCTCAGTCACCCACTCTGATAATGCCATTTATACAACAGTGTATTTTGTCACTATAAAGTATAAGGCTGGAATTAGGCTTTCTTAAATGTAAAGGATGCCCTCAGAGAGTGGAGGTAGTAAGGAGGAAAGAGTATAGGCTTTGCCTCAAAATCCTTGGCTTCAAGTTTCAGCTTTAGAGCGGCATCCTAGGCAAGTCACTGGACTTCCCTTAGCCTTACTTTTTTCTTTTCTGAGAAGCACAGAAAGCTCATAGGGTTATTGTGAAGATGAAATTGAAGCAAGATTTTTTCCTGGAACACACAGTGTTCCCCTGGGGAGGATGGTTACCGGGCTCTCTGTCTGGCGGAGTCGAAGAATGAATCAATCTACAGACAGAAGATGGTACAGCAAAGGTGAAAATTTATTAAAGAACAAGTACAGACTCCCATGCGGGGAGGGGGAAAGAGTCCCACCATGTCCCTGTCTTCAGGGTTTATAAAGGCTGTAGATCTTTGTGCCTTGATATCCCCTCTAATTGGCCACTGTTCCCTTAGACTGGTTACTAGAGTAACTCCTGAGCTTAAAGGTCAAATCTCACATGGGATATGTGAGGTTTTCCTCCCCTCCTTCCTTATTGTTTTCCTATTCCCATTGGGTTTTCTTCTTCTCCTTTGAATGAGGGGTTTCTTTCCCTTTATTTTGGAAATATAGACCTTCTGCTGTTTCCAGCTCCCTCATTCTATGGAAATGTACGTGTTGCAGCTTTTCAGCTCCCCTATTTTATGGAAATATACCTTCTGCTGCTTTGCAGCCCTGTGCTTCTTCCATGGTCCCCTTAATTTCTAAAATTTCCTAAACTTATCTTTCTCAGCCCTAAAAATTCCTGTTTCAAAATGAGATAACACATGTAATTGCTTTGTAAAAAAGAGTTGCTATTATGTTTCTTACCCGAGTTCTAGGTATACTCATTGTTTATTCAAATGCTGTTCATTGGCATAAACCCTGCTGACAATAAACTATATTTTTTGTAAATAGACAATGCCACTTTTCATCCCATTACTCTGTTCTTCCATTTATCAAAAGTTGCCTAATAAATAACTATACTCCACTTCTCATCACTTTAACACATGCACTTTTGGTGATTTTGTCCAAATCCAATGGCACAGCTATATCAGGGTTTTGTCTAACAGTGATCTATTTCGCCCATATTCTCAAAGTACTCATGGCCCGTCTTACCATACTGAATCAGAGGACTGAGTGAGGTCATCAGATCAACTTCTTTTCCCCTGGAAATCACCATTTCTACTTGCTGTCAATATCTCCCATAAAGGAAGTGTCAACTCTCATATAACTGCCTTGGTAATCAGTAATTTTTTCTTTACATCTCCTCTAAATCTTTTGCTACCACTATAACCATATTTTTTGTCATAATCTTTTCATTGGAAATAAAATACAGATGGTCATATGTCTGTGTATTTGAAGAATCAAAACTTAGGAAGAAATTATAAATATAAAATTACTTTGCATTTTAGGCTTTTCCATTCAGTTTTCTGTCAACATGGCTGAATTTATCTTGCCTGTCATCACAAGTGGCACTATTTTTGTTATGCCCAGATTTCAGGATCCCCAAAAGACCACCAGGGAGCCAGCCGTGTCCGATGCAAAAGTAAAGAGTCTTTTATTCAAACCCGGGTCTGGCTCCCCTACCCTCCTTACTGACACAGCAGCAGGTGGCAGAGAGAGGCCTAGCCCAGTGTGAAGAGGAGTTTTATAGGGGGGTGGAGTAAGGGGAGGAGAGGGGACTGTGGGCCCTGCCGATTGGCCAGGCGCAAGTCGGTGTCTCGTTACACAGGATGTGGTCATATCAATGGCGTGCACTTCCCTTGATTGTCATTGGTTAGTTTAGAGAAATCCTGGGTGTGGCTAGCAGAGGCTTTGGCTTCCGGGAAGAAGCCTAGCCGAGCACATGGCTCTGCCCAAAAATGGAGGACCCAGGGTAAGATGGAGGGTGTAGTCCTCGCCCTTTCAGTTTTGATGTGTGAAAAGACAGAATTAGTGCAGCTTTGAAACAGTGCTCTGTGATGGCATCCCTGCTTTTCAAGGAGCAGCTATAAAGGACAGCTTCCCAGTTCTATAATTGGACCTGTGGAGAGGGGCCAAAACTCTTATTGCTTGTTATCAAGGGGCCCCAGTGACCAGGAACATAGCAGATTGACCTTACAACAGGCCCAGCTAGACCCAGAAAAAATGCAAAATATTACACCCCACTATTATTACATCCCATTTTAGGTGATAAGAAGCTGAGTTAAAAATGGATTGGAAACTTGTCCAAGGTTTCATAGCTAATGGAGCTAGGCATCAAACCCAGGAAGTATGGCTCCAGGGTCTGATAACTGTTATTAACTATCCTTTTTTTCTTTGAGGGTTGGGGGCTTTGGTCAACTTTATTTACATTTTCAAGCCCAGGTCTTTCCACACACAGCAATTAAAAAACAACAAATTCCTATTAACATTTTGATAAAAATAATGACACTGACTATGAAAATACTACATATCAGACTATTAATAGTGAAACTAAACCAACATTTTAGTGGAATATTTGGGAGATATTTAAGTTCCAGGTTAGGGCTGAAATCGGGTTAGGAATCAAAAGACCTTGGCAAGTGGCTTCATGAACAGGTTTCTGAGGCCCATGTGGGCTTCACTTTTCACTTCTCTACAATGAAGACGTGAGATAGCTCAGCGTTTCATAAGCGCACGCCCTGGAGCTCTAGGCTCTTTGCCGACAGTAGGGAACGGAAGTGGGAAGTGCATGGGTATCTTTAGTCTCCACATTCCCAACCTTCAATTCAAAGCAGGACAAATCTGCATTTATCTAGTTCATATATTTAGGGTCTGAAGCAAATTTTATTTGGGGGAAAACAAAACAAAACAGGTTCTGCTGCAAACCAATGAAACAGGAATTTGGGGGGTTGAAAAAGACAGGTTTTAGGAAATTTTAGAAATTTTAAAAATTAAGGGGACCATGGAAGAAGCACGGGGCTGAAAAGCTGCAACAGGTACATTTCCATAGAATGAGGGAGGTGGGAACACCAAAAGGTCTATATTTACAAAATAAAGCGGAGAAGAAAGCCCAAGGGGAATAGGAAAACAGTAAGGAAGGAGGGGGCCCTTCTTCCTTTGAGCCCAGGAGTTACTATAGTAACGAGTCCAAGGGAATAGTGACCAATCAGAGGGGATATCAAGGCACCAAGATCTGCAGCCTTTATAAGCCATAGGGAAAAGGAACTCAGTGGGACCCTTTCCCCTTCCCCACATGGGAGTCCGTTCTGTGGGACTCTTTCCCTCTTCCCATGTGGGAGCCTGTACTTGTTCTTCAATAAATATCCACCTTTGCTATACTACCTTGTCTGTGGATTCATTCTTCAACTCTGGCGGACAAAGAATCTGGGTTCCAGTCCAGGGGAATGCCACGTGTTCCAGTCCAAAAATTATGCATCATCAAGAAAGGGAACAGGAAAAATATGGATCATGTAAAATATAAGAGCTCTGTCATCTATGACTTTCTTAGTTTCTAAATATGATTAACATGGGGATTCCCATGGGGTTTTAGTAGTAGTTTTTGAATGTTTTCTTCTTTTAATTTTTTTATTTGCTTTTCCCCCCTCACCCTCCCTAAGGCTGGATAAAAGTAATCCAACAAGAGCTATTACAACACTGAGTGGAACAGACATGACCCTTGCCCTCAACAATTTTATGTCATGGTAGGAGAAACAGATTGAAAGAAGTAGGCAAATGAACAAGATGATTTCTAAGAGTGTTAAGTGAAGGTAACAAAACCAGGGTAATGCAATAGAGAATAAAGAGGAGTGTGTCCTACAGATAGAGTGGTCAGAGAGGCCTCTTTCAAGGTGATAACTGAGATGAGATTCAAATGATAAGTCAGCCAGTGTGGCTGGAGTGTTAAAAGCAAGGAAGTGAATCATAGGAGAGAAGGTCAGAGGACAAATAATGCAAAAAATTGAAAGTGTTACTTATGAGTCTGAATTTTATTCTAAAGCAATATAAAAAAAAAACACTAAGAGTTTTAATCAGCAAAATAATATGATATGATTTATGTTAAAAGAAAAAAATCCACTCAGGATTTCCATACGGGGAACAGCCTGTCATGGAACAAGACTGGGGGTGAAAGAGTAGAAATTACTGCAGTCATTTTCTGTGGGTCCAGATTGATCTGGCTCAGTGTGGACAACAGATAGATTCTATTTTCAGTCATCAGATACACTCCTCCTTCTAACTTATTAGTCAATTTCTAATCAATGTTAATAAAGAATTGCTCTCTCAACACTTGTGGGCTTTTTTTATTTAAATACTACTCTTTATGTCAACTGACGTGTGTTCCTTCTGAAGATCTGAATTTTTGTCACTTTCCTGCATTTTGATCATTTTGTTCATGGAGCCATATATAATGAGTTGCTTACTTTTTTAAAGAATTGCCTTAAAATGTATCACATATTCTGCTATTTATTTTAAGAATTCAGGAAAATGAACTTCATATTCATCCTAGAAGTGGAAAATGAAACTGCTTTTTCAGCATAGTTTTCTCACAAACTCTGCTCTCTCATTTAGTTAAACACTAAAGAACCAACAATACTTATTAATCAAACCTGGAAAAATAAAAATTATACAAACAAAGTCAGAACAAGAACTGAGTAGGCTATCTGAGCATTCCTAAACTTGGTAATAAATTACTCTTTGTACATTCAGACCAAGTGGGAACTTCCAAGACTCAGAAGAAGATAACGGCTTTACTTTGTATTCTCAGCTATCATCAGCATGAATGAGCATTCTTTCCCCTGGAAACTGGCCCGGACAGTAGTTGTTGTAGTAATATATAGAAATGTTTAAAAATGCTTTTAAAATGCCTGAAAAATGTTAAGAAGGTTTTAAAATGTTTAAATTAACTTTCCTTGAAACTTAAAGTGTGATATTAAGGACACATTCCCCACTGCCCTGAAGCGTGTGTCCCTCATAGATAAGGATTTGAACTTCATTAAATAACTCAGAGTGACTTGTCAAGATAACCTTTGAGTGAGTGATGTACTCTCCCTAGATAAGCACGTGTAGCCCTTCACCCTGTTTGAGATAAACGTGTGCATTGACATAATTCATTGATAGCCACCTGCACTGCCGCAAATGGGGTACAAGCTTTAAAAATGGGGATCCTGACAAGCCCGGTGCTTGCCTGTTGAGATAGCCACAAAGGCACATCCTCTTGTCAGTCTGGCAAGCGACGCTGCTCCACGCTCCTCTTCCTGCCGAGAATGGCCAGTACCTCCAGATTGAGACGTGACTGGTGACTGAGCTCTCGGGTGAGGAATGCCAGCCCCCTGCATGCAGACCGGACCAGCCCAGCTGCTAGACCCCAGAGGACAGCACCACTGGGATCCCCAATAAACCTGTACCAGCAGCACCAGGAATTGTGTGAGTAATAAAGTGCTGTGTGATTTGCAACTGCATATGTTTCATGTGGTGTAATTCTTCTGGAAGTTAATTGAATTATTTTTCGTATGCTTAAAATTTAAATTAAAGCTTCTGACCTTTTTGGTCCTAAGCCTGCCCTTGGTCCTGCTTGTGTAGAGTAGCCTCTTTGCTAGCAACTACTTGAATATCCCACACCTGCACGGTTAAAGTTTGTCTCAGGGATGCCTTAGATAAATACCCCAGATCCTTTCCTAGGATCTACTTGGGACATCCATGTCACTTATACTCCCTCACCATTTTTAAACCTAGTGGTCAAAAACCGTGGCTTGTGTCACATACACAAGTGTTGTAAGAATTCGGGGTTAAGCTGCTAGCCGAAACAACTCAAAACCCACATCAGAAGAAATAAATAACATTTCAATTCCACAGCAAACAGGTATTATGCACCTAGTATGTGCTGGCTTTTTGTCAGCCTTGAAGATACAAAAATAAGGTGTGCAATGTATTGCAGTTATTCATTATGATGGGTTACATTCAATTGAAGCAACTAACCTTTGAACATGCAAAGAAAAATCTCAAATAGCTAAAAACAAGGAGAGAGGATCTCTACCTCAAGGTTAAGCAGAAATTTTTAAATAGCATTGGAAACTGCTTCGGGGGTCTCACAAGCAATACCTGAAGGATGTTCTAAAAACAATCTCAGATTGCAACCAGTAACTATTTGTATTCCATTCACTCCCAGCTGCTTTTTCATACAACTAATCAGGTACCTTCTGCCTTTCATTTTTCTGGCAATATTTTTTATTTATGTTCACTTTTTGTCTTGATTTTATATGGTTGCAATGAATTTATTCTGTCAGCTGAAATATTTAAGTCAAAAAAGTTCAACTGTATGTATGGCTGGGGTTTATCTTCCATAATAGCTCCATACCTGTTTTTGCAGATGGCTCAATTGACTTATTTTATGAGTTTTCATACTGTTTCCTCTAACACCAGTTAGGTATCTAGATAATTAACTTACCAGGGCTCATACCACATCCATCATCCAGGAAGTTCATGAATCTGTCTTGCATTTTTTCATTATCCACTGAAGGAGCATATTGAGCTTAATTTGTTCATCAGAAAGTCATGCTGCTCACAGAATTATTCGTCCTCCTCAAATGCAGCCACTGAGTGACAGAGTTATGGCACAGTGATAGAGCTCAGAAAGGCATTTTGATTACAATTTCACAAGAAATTACAGAGGGAAAACAATCAAGCAACAGAAAAGCTTTTTAAAAAGGGTTTGATTTAACATAAAACATCTGCACATTAATAAATTAATGACTTGCCCAGCTCTAGAATGTGACTGGCCCATTAGACTCTGTATTTCCTCCCTGGAGAAGGGAAGAAAGGTAGATGGTGGTGTGATCCCAGGATCCCTCTATCCTAACTGATCAATCTGTATTCCCATCCACCAAAGCTCAATTCCAAAGTCAAGCCAGGCCATTCTCACTAAATTCATCACTATCTCTTCCAACTAGTTAGTTCCCATAAGAGTCATTTGAGCATGCTTCTTTTTTTATTATTGTTGTCATATTTTTGAATTTATAGATTTTTGCTGATTTCAATACTAGATAGTTATGAGGCCAAAATTACAAATAAATGACCAATCTCAGAAACTCTCAGTAAAATCAGCTTTTTCAGTAGTGTCTTTACAGGTTTATCCAATTTGAATGTTTATATATTTATACCAAACACTAGAAATATATACCAATTCTAAATAACACCTTTCTCCCTTCCTAGGAACTTGTCAAGATTCTAAAAGCAAAGAAAGCTGCTCAAGAGAAAGTACTGAATGCAAGTGGAGCCAAGAAATAACTGAAGACCCTCTTTGTTGTGTGTGCATTTTTACAATAAAACTGAAATACTTTACAAGTTTTCATATTTAAAATTATACTTACGGTGAGCATTTGCAAGCATGCTGTTCTGACATAATTTCTCAGAGATCTACCATTCACTGCGGTAGTATCACCCTTTAAAAATTTGATGCAGTATTTCTTTCAAATTTCCAAGTATGTATATTCATTTTTATTTTTTCCTTCAGGAATTGATAGCTTTAAACTTGCTAGTCTCTGTTAGTTTTATAAATATATATGTTCAAAATATTTTGAGCCCTGGTTGGTGTGGCTCAGTTGGTTGAGAGTTGTCCCATGCATCAAAAAAGGTTACCGGAGATATAGAAGGACAGGGAGAGAGAGACAGAGAGACAGAGAGGGGGAGGGGAAAGGAGAAAAAAGGGAGAGAAAAAGGGAGAAATGGAGAGAGAAATGTTATCTATCTCCTACTAGTTCTGTGTCTCTGTAGATCTCTGACTAATATACTCTCCAAACTCATCTCTGGTCACCACTCCTCCACCAATACTGCAATCTTCTACTTCCACACAGATAGTTTCCTTGAACTAAATCTTGACCATCTCAAACAATTTTGGAGTTCCATCAGTGTCCAGATTCTCTCCAGATTCAAGCACTGCATACATACTCTTCTGCCTTTCAGATTCCTTATTCACCATTCCAAGGCCTAGTTAGGTTTTTAGTTCACTTAAGATTTCTTCCAGAAACTTTCCTAATCCTTCTACGTCTCCAGTAGATGCCCATAATGAAAATTTTCTTTATCATTAGTGATCCCCACCTTTCACAGTATATTTAAATACCTGTTCACATATCTATTTCTCTTTCATAGTAGTGGTTATTACACTCTTTGCAACACAGTTGCCTCAGAGATATGATGAGAGCTATGGACCCTCTCTACCCATAAAAGTGCAGATACATACCATGGTTTCCATGGACCCCTACAATAGGATGCCAATTCCTTAAAAGCAGACACAGTGCGTACTCAGTATTTGGCCCAATGAGTCTCCCTTGGTAAGCACTAAAGAAAAATGTATCGGCCCTGGCTGGTGTGGCTCAGTTGATTGAGCACTGTCCCATGCACCAAAAGATTGCTGGCTCTGTTCCCAGTCAGGGCAAATATCCAGGTTGCAGGTTTGATCCCTGGTTGGCATGCATAAAGGAGGCAACTGATCAATCTTTCTTTCTCCCATCAGTATTTCTCTCTCCCATCGATGTTTCTCTCTCTCTGTCTCCCTTCATCTCTCTCTAAAATGAATTTAAGAAAACAAACAAAAGAAAAAAATGTATCAAATGCATACCCATGTTTACTAGAACTAATATACATATAGAGATAAAACACCCATGGCTAAACACATATTTAGTTTCAAATGTATAACCTGAGGAAAATCTAACACTGGAGAGTAATCCAGGGGCCTTAATAAACAACTTGAAAATTAGCCCAATACCTAGATTAATTATGTATACCCATACAAACCTGGTCCTGGTTGGTTTGTTTGGAAAAATCAGTTTGCTAGGTTTATGGCCATAGTACAGTTTGCTGCAATAAAAAGTTTTTATAGCTATCCCTGGCCAGTGTGGCTCAGTTGCTTGGGTGTCATTTGTGACCTGGAAGGCTATCAGTTCCCAGTTGGGGCACAAGCCCAGGTTGTGGCTTGATCCGGGTAGGAGGCATGCAAGATGCAGCCAATTGATGTTGCTCTCTCACATCGATGTTTTTCTCTCTTCCCCTCTTCTTTCCTCTCTCTCTAAAAAAAGCAATAGAAAAATTTTTTTATAAACAACTCTATAACATGAATATGTAGTTTACAACCCAAAACCAGAAGTTATATTTTTCACAAAACACGTATAACCTAAAGAAAGCAGTACCACTTTGAACACAAATTGCAAAAATTATTTTCCATTTGTTATGAGCATAACAAGTGAGGTAAATAGTCAGGCCCTGCTTGGTGTCCTGCCACAAACACAAAAAAACATAATGTGTGAATTCTGATTACATTTGTTGTACTTTGTGATTCTAGGAAACTCCTCTCAGCCCTTCATTAATAACATGTGTGCTCTGAATGAAATGCAGCTTAATTCTCTTCTCCCTTCTCCATTTCTAAGACCACTGCCCTAATTCAAATCCTCATGAAATCTTGCTTAGGCCATTTCCATAGCCCTACCTCCCTGCTATCTCTTCTTTCATGCTTCTATAGACCATTCCTCATGTTATTGTGGGAGTATCTTTAAAAATGGGAAAGAGAACATTTCTAATTTCCCAAATGACATTGCTCAAAGTTATTCAGTGGTTCTCTGTTTGAAGAAGAAGAAGAAGAAGAAGAAGAAGAAGAAGAAGAAGAAGAAGAAGAAGAAGAAGAAGAAGAAGAAGAAGAAGAAAGGAGAAGGAGAAGGAGAAGGAGAAGGAGAAGGAGAAGGAGAAGGAGAAGGAGAAGAAGAAGAAGAAGAAGAAGAAGAAAGGAGAAGGAGAAGGAGAAGGAGAAGGAGAAGGAGAAGGAGAAGGAGAAGGAGAAGGAGAAGGAGAAGGAGAAGGAGAAGAAGAAGAAGGAAACACCTTAGTGTGGTATTCAAAGTGCTCATCCATTTGGCTCTAACACTCAGCTCTAGTCACCCTGACCTAGACTTTATTCCCTGAATGTCTATTCCCCAAGTGCCTACTTGGCTCCATCTCTCACATCGCTCAGGTGTTTGCTGGTGAATCACCTATTTAGTTGATTTCTCATGAAAAATAGCACATCTTGCCCATCACTCTCTGCTCTCTTCATTTCTTTTCTTTCACCACTTCTCACTGCCTGGTGTTTTATGTATTTGTTCATGTCTTTAGTATCTCTGACCATTAGAAGGCATGTCCCATGAGTGCACAGACTTAATCCAACATTTTACTCAATGCTCCCTCCCCAGCACCCAGAGTAATACTCGGTTCATTCATAATAGGCCTACAATAAATTATTGAACAAATGAATGAACCTGTGAACGAGTCTACTTCTATTCTTTTTCTCATGGTAATTCCTCAGACAAGAATCTTCTTTTCTTCCGACACTACTTGACAAAAATCACATCCATATCTCAAGTCCCAGCTCTTTTACGTGAGGCATCCTTTCTCTGTGTTCCCACCATCCTCTGGGCCTCTCCTGGGCAAGAGACACTTATTCTATTTTATTCTGTGTAATTGGATGCATCAGGGAAGACGGCCTCTCTTCCACTACTGCTGTTTCCTTCTGTGTGGAATGGGGTTCAGCCAGCATTAGTAAAGAGGCCCTTTGCTGTCCCTGGACTCACTTTCCCTGTGGCAGTGAGCTCACTATCTGACTGGTAATTTGCGGAGGTCTTGCTCAGATCCCTAATGTTCCCTCTCGGGGGTGAGCTGCCTGCAGAGAGCAGCGGTCCTCGGCCCTCTCCTCAGGGCAGACCAGCTCCCAGGGAAAGCTTGATGCCACTGGTGGGAAGTGCCTGGTTCTGGGTTTGATCAGCAAGTCTGCTGGCTCTCACAACAAGCTCCATACTTCAACCGAGCACTTAATCAGTAATAAGGACTGACTGCTGTTTGATTTCTCACTTTTCAGAACATAGAGGTAGAAAGGGAAGAATACTGTCATTTATAACCTTTCATCAGATCTCTCAAGATTTCCATGTCTCTCTCTTGTGTGATCCATACACACCCACCTGCACAGGATCTAAACACTTTGAACTGAGTTGCTTTTTAAATATTGATATGGATTTACATCATGGACCGTATTCTCTCGCCTGTGACTGAAAGGACAGAACAGGACTGATAGCTGTGTCCCTAACCCCTCTTCTAAGAAAAAGCCGCAGAATGTATCAGTTACTCAGCCTACCCTTATCTCGGCCAATGGGAAAGCGAGGGAAACTAGCCCAAGGCCAAAAGTATGCTAGCCACCCCCATCTTTGTGTAACCAGACCCTAGCTGCACCCTGCCCTTGCGTCACTAGCCCCAGGCCCTCACTCAACTAACCGGAATTGGCCAAATCAGTGGTCAGAGTGTGCCCGCCCCCTCCCCCCCCAACCCCAAACCCTATAAATTCTTTGTTCTCTCGGAACTCTGGGCTCTCTAGCACCCTATTGCTGCGTCAGTAGGGGAGGCAGAGGGACCAAGTCTCGGGCTTGAATAAAGACTCTATGCTTTTGCATTGGACTCGGCGCTCCCTGGTGATGTCCTTTGGGGGATCTTGAAATCTGGGCATAACAGTGACCAATAGCCAATATCAGCCAGCATCTACAGGAGATCTGACACAGTTGGGGATGGGGGTCATTTGTAACACCACGGGTGCTTCTCTATGAGTGTTCACTGCAGGGCTGGATCACAGAACCTAACCTCGTTGGCACCAAATTCTAATGAAATGAACTAGTAAGAGCAATAATACTTGGTGACTAGAAATGAAGCTAATGAAGAAAATATATTTGGTGTGAATTTTATAGCTCTAAAACATTCACACTGCACATTCACTTACACATTTCAAAACTGTGATAAGTTGAGATGATGTATACTTAATTATAAATACTTGCTAAGTTAACACCCTCTTAAAAATAAAACTGTTTTCTCCTGGCAGACAAAGTGCTTGCTCTGAATCAGTTGGAGGCTTTCACAAAAACCCTGAAAGATCTAATTTTGTAAAAGGTCCTGTCACAAGGGAAGAACGTCACCCCAGCAGTGAACTTATCTCAACCGGCTCCATGGGCTCACTGTAGTCACAAAGCACTTAGATTACATTACACACCTATAGAATGTGGGTGGATTTCATAGAATAAAATAAATGCAAAATAACTACAGGCTTTTCCTGTAGAAAAAGAAAGCAAATCTGCTCACCTGAAAACACATCAAGTCTTGCAGCCCCGGCAACTCTGAAAACAATATAGAAATGGCATTGCTTCAGTGTGAAATTGTTTTAAAAATTACCTTGATCAGCACTGCTCATAGAGTTCCTCAACTGTGGGGGTCGGCGGCCTGGTAGTTGCGGGCCCCCTTCTGGTCGCGAGAGAAACAGCCAGCGGGGAAGAGGGGCTTAGGGTACCCCGCCCCGCTTCGCCCACACCGCCCCCCCCCCCTTCATGCCCGTAGTGGGCCAACTCCCCACACACTCCCCGCCTTAGGTCTTAGGTGCCTCAACCCAGGTAACCAAAAAGCCCGCCTGGGCACCCTTGGCACGTGTTGGCATCTCGGGACACAGGCGTGGCAACGCCCCTCCCTCCTCCAGGGTGCCTCCTGCCAGGGGCCCTGGAGGTTTTCCCTCTGTGGTCCCTCAGCAGGCCGTCTCCATCTCGCAGCAACCCCCTACATCTCTCCCTGCCCTCCTGCCCTTGAAGTCCCTGGGTTGCGGACCCCTACCCCCAACCCTCCACCCTGTTCCAGGAGTCCTCCCTCCAACCCCCCACCTTATCCCAGCCTGTGCCTAGCTTCCCATTGTAGGGTGTGGGCAATGCTGGGCCGCAGGTGAAGGGATGCGGAGCAGAGGGGGTTAGGGTTTGGTGCCAGGCGGGTGACATGGGTGTGGACTTGCAGACAGGTGGTTGGCCTGGGCAACCCGGTCAAGGGCCAGCAGCATCAGGGTTGCCTCCATCAGGCGAACGCGGAAACTAAGGGGGCTGAGGCGGTGGAGGCTGGCCTTGGGACAACTGTCCCCCACCACTCTACTGTTGGCTCTCTCCTTCCAGGTACCTAGCATGTCCAGGTGGGTGGTTTAACGACCCTGGGGGTCCCCCGTCTGCCTTAGGTCTGGAGCGGGTGGGCCTTGGGGAGTCAGGAGGGCCTGCCCTGTCTTCCCCAAAGGCAGAAACCTCCCCGGAGGCACCAGTGGGATGAAAAAGAAACGGGAGGAGAGGGGCTCACTTAAATTGCCTCACGAACCACTTAATTACTAAAATGTTTCACTCTGTTTGTACACTAAGACTTATGATCACTCATAATTTGAGAATGTTAAAAAGCCTGAAACTCAAAAATTTAAAGGAAGGATGGAATTAATGGTGCTTTCACACACAAAAACTCAACAAAATAGATATGAATATTTTTTTTAAAAAAAATGGAGAATAATCCAGAAGCCAGAGAAAGATTTTCAAGATATATTTTAGTTTCTTTAAAAGGTGAAAAGCAGAAGCAAATTACTAAGCAATAATGTATTGCATGAATACATTTTTAAGAACATATGTAGTATACATGGGTATATCTGTAATGAAAGAAATTAAAATGTTAACAGTGGTTTTCTCTATATCAGAGTTTGGGAATATCATATAGCCCACTGGCCAAATCTGGCCAGCTAACTGTTTTTGTAAATAAAGTTTTATTGGAACACAATCACACCCATTCATTACATATTGTCTAGGGCTACCTTCACACTACAATGGCAGAGGTGAGTAGTTTCAACAGAGAACACAGGCACACAAAGGTGAAAATATTTCCTAACTGGTCTTCTACAGAGAAGTATGCTGATTTCCCACTCTATGTGGTAAGATTGCTAGATGAGTTTTTCTTTTCCTTTTTTTTCTTAATTTTCTACAATTCATAGCTATTATTTGTGTATTTTTAAAGTAACAACTTAAAAAGGGAAGGAGGAAAGGCCAGAAGATCCTAGCTTCAATATCAAAGGTGTGAGAGAAAGGAGAAAAATAATGAGGAATATCAGGTGTCCTCAAACTTTTTAAACAGGGGGCCAGTTCACTGTCCCTTCGACCGTTGGAGGGCCGGACTATAGTTTTAAAAAAAACTATGAACAAATTCCTATGCACACTGCACATATCTTATTTTGAATTAAAAAAAACAAAACGGGAACAAATACAATATTTGTATTTGCATGTGGCCTGTGGGCCGTAGTTTGAGGACCCCTGTTTAGATGCAGAAGAGGGTATGTTGAGGGAATGAAGGCTCCAAAAGGAAGCTCTGAATAATAAAAACAACCAGTCAGAGTCTAATGGGAAAATCTGAGTCTCTTCACAAATTTCCATCAATCCCAACCCCAAACTATCCCATAGAAATCTGAATAGGTGCACTGTACTTGTTCTACATGCCTAGTTTCAAAGTTAGCCCCTCACTCTAACCCAGCGGTTCTCAACCTGTGGGTCGCGACCCCTTCGGCGGTTGAACGACCCTTTCACAGGGGTTGCCTAAGACCATCCTGCATATCAGATATTTACATTATGATTCATAACAGTAGCAACATTACAGTTATGAAGTACAACGAAAATAATTTTATGGTTGGGTCACAACATGAGGAACTGTATTTAAAGGGCCAGAAGGTTGAGAACACTGCTCTAACCAATTGCTTCTTCTAAGCTCCTCCTATGTAGAAATTCTGGTGTTACCGATGCCATTTCTTCAGCATTTTCTGTGTCTCAGGTAAACATTGAATGAAGTATTTTTGAACTATTTTTTATTTTGACTATTAGGATTATCTTGCTGCCTTCTATCCATCAGTACGTTTAGTAAATCCAAATTACTAAAATATCCCTGCTATATTTGCTGTGTTGGAAATGACAGATGGAGTAGGAAACACCTGTCATCTTCATCTGCAATCAGAGCATCTGACAGAGAAGCAAGAGGGCCCTTGAAATAACTAAAAAGTGAGGATTCTAACCTCACAGAGGTCACATTTTTGGAAAGATTCTGGAGGCCACAGACGCTGGAATCAATAAATACAAATTACTCTCTGGAGGCAACTTTAATCTTTAAAATGTCAGGATATTGGGCAGAGAAATAGAGATGGGCAGCCTTGGTGGAATGAGGGTTCTGCTGGCCTACAATTCCACAGTTTTGTTAAATGATAAATGTAAGGCTTTCCTACCACTTGGCGTTAATGGGAGGGGAAAAAAGGATTTAGTCTGACTTAGAATATATCTTTATCACTTTTATTGTTGTTTGTTTTTAAGGCATGAACAACTTATTTATTTATTATTTATTTATTTATTTATTTATTTATATCTTTTGTTTTGTTTTGTTAATCCTCACCCGAGGATATTTTTCCATTGATTTTTAGAGAGAGTGGAAGGGAGAGAGAGAGACACAGAGAGAGAAACATCGATATGAGAGAGACACATCGATTGGTTGCCTCCCACACAAGCCCCAACCAGGGCCAGGGATTATGCCTGCAACCAAGGTATGTGCCCTTGACCAGAATCAAACCCAGGAACCTTCAGTCCACAGATCAATGTTCTATCCACTGAGCCAAACGGGCTAGGGCAAACATAAACAACTTTAAATAAATAGATATTTCAGTATGGGATTAAATATAAGAAAGGGCTTCCTACACCAGCTTTCCAAATGGTGCTCTTCACAAAGCACTGGTTACCAACCAAAACCCAGCTGAAACAGGATTTGTCAAAGATGCTGTATGGAGAGGTTCTGATTGAGATGAGACATTCATTCACCTGGATGATCTCTAAAAAGTGTTTAAACTCATTCACTTCAGGGTTAAATGGCTTATAAACGAAGGTAGTTCAATAGTAGTGCCTACTGAACAAAGAACTTGAACTAGATGTGCTTGTGATTTCTGGAGATCAAACAAGCAATGAAGCTCCCAGGAAAGAAAAAATGTCAGTTTGGGGATAGTGATTCTACTTCTAAAGGAAGGAGGTTATTGGCTACTACATTTACAGGAATCAGGAGAGGAAGAGAGCATTTGAATGACAGCCCAAAGGAACATGATGCTCTATTTTAATTTGAAAACTGGAAATAAACATAAACATTTCAAGTAATTTTCCTGATTGCATTTTTGTTTTAACTGTAGCTTATATGGTGGTATTTTGATAGCAAAATTCTCTTCACTAAGCAACTTGAGCTATCTTTTCAATGTTTCCTTCATAGAACTTCATAAATATGATATTTTATTTTCATTTAATGGGCAAGAAAAGCTTGATTAGCCTCTTCTGAACTGAAATGAAGTGGAAAATCTATATCTATATCTAGTAACTATATTTCCTTTGGGCCTACTTCCCTGTGAAATATCTGGGCAAAAAGATAAGTGTTGTAGGCTCTATGCTGTGAGGACAATGGAATTGATGAAGTGGGCAGAGACAGAAAGTCATTCATTAATTTATTTTTTAATTTATAAAATATCTATTGTGAACCTATTATCTGCCAGACTCTAAGAGATAGACAAAGTTAGTAAAACCAGGCAAGGACCATGCCCTCTTGGAATTTACAGGCCAAATAAATCACATTATGAGTATAAAATTGCAAATCTGGACATGTGCTATGAAAGAGAGCAAGACCAATCCACTTCAGAATTTTATAAACAGTGGTGATTTAATTCTGGCTCAGTGGCCGTGAAGGACATTGGTAACTTTCAGAACACATGTAGAGATCTTGGAGAGGCCATATGCATCGCCTTTACTTATTTCTGTGAAGGCCGGTGGTTGAATTGCTGCAAAAGCAAAAGGAGGTGAAATTATGTAGATTTGCTATTATCAGAGAGAAAAAAAAGAATTTGGGGAAATATTTTAATTTTGTTTTTAATGACTACAGTTACTAACGTTGGGCACAGCGCAGCTTCTCAAACCTTGGAAT
This sequence comes from Myotis myotis, assembly GCF_014108235.1. NCBI lineage: Eukaryota > Metazoa > Chordata > Mammalia > Chiroptera > Vespertilionidae > Myotis > Myotis myotis. The sequence goes on along the minus strand of NW_023416324.1, from coordinate 146,766,899 downwards.
CAGGTTGGATACCACCCCGTAGTTTCTTTTTTTCCATACTGATTTTCACTGTTTTTTGTTAAACTTTTTATGTTGCTATAATTGTAAACACACGCGTAGTTGTAAGAAAAATGCAGAGTGCTTCTGTGCGCCCTTTACCCAGTTTCCTCAGTGGTGACATATTTCAAAGCCATAGTGCAATGTCACAGCCAGAGACTTACTTTGATATAGTCAAGCTACACCATATTTGCACCAAAACAGGATCCCTCTTGTTGTACGTTGTCAGCCCCACCCACTTCCCACCTGCCTCCACCCCCTCAAATCCTGCTTTTGATGGTTACATCTGTAAACAAGACACTCTACACACATTTCAGAAAAATAGGAACAAAATCATAGCTCAGTATTTATCCAAGGGATCCCTGACCTTCTGGACATTTGTCCAGTAGAGGACTTAGCTTCTTGAAGAAGTTAAAAATCAATACAATAAATTTAAAAAAGATTTGATTTAGCTCAAATTTTGTTTTTGAAATGAAAATGAATTTCAATATAGAGTAAGCAGAAAGACTTTCCCATTGGGTTTATGCATTGTCAGAAAAGTGACGACATATTCTGTTTTGTAGCACATCCTGGAAGGGCCTCACAAAACCTTTGAGTTCTTGAGGGTGGAGGGGTCGGTCCTGTGTCTCAGACCTTATGGCCCCACTGCAGTGCTTTCCTGAGCTTTCTCAGAAGTGTACAAAACAAAGGAGAAACCTAAGGACCAACTGCTTCCCAGCACGACAGGTGGAGACGGCAGTTTGGAATCAGTGTAGATTTTGGCTTTGGGGTTTTTAGCAGTAATTTTTTCTATTTTTTTATGTTTTGCCTTACTCAAGGAAACTGTCTCCAGCACATAGGGCATAATCTCTCACTTTTTATGCAACATGATAAATGCATTATAAACAAACTGTTCTGTGACAAGCAGCTTTCAAAACAGCAAAGAGTGAGAGAAATAATATTAAGCAGATTTTCTTCCCTACAAAATGTCTTTCACAGCTCTTCGTTATTATGCTGTTTGGTGAGCTGCCCCACACCCCTATAGCTAGAGACGAAAGGATGAAGCTATGGTGAACAAATCATGATTGAATTATCAAAGCTAAAAAAAAAAACCAGTGGGATGATTTAATATGAGTACATTTAATTTTGGAGAAATGGGACCAATTTTAAATTTCAACAGAGCCTTTTGTTCTCCCTTTTCTTCAGAATCATTTCCTTTTCCTTATTGAATACAAGGCATAGATTATTAAGCAAGTATTTATTTACTTTTCACTGGACACCTCCAAAAGTAGAGTCACAGTTTGCCATTTGTTGGTGACACGGAAGCAGGTATTTTAGGCAAAATGCACACACAGATCGCTCAAATTTGTTTTCCTATTCTCCCACCTTATGAAATGTTCCTTTATAACTGACTAAGCTTTTAATTCCCCTGATTAGAGTGTGACACTCCCCAGATTGAAAGGAGGTAGGTTAAGTAGTAGCCTGTCTGAGTGAGATGAATCATCTGCTGATGGACATAGAATGACAAGTGATTGCCATGCTTTTTTCAACTGTAATTTTCCCCATTATCCTTACTTGTTTAAGTCTCCTCCATAGAACATGAGGCCAGCTTTCAAGACAGAAAGCTGTATCATTTTAGCACAGCTTATAATGATAAACAGCTCCTAAATAAAAATATCAGGACACTGAAACAGGAATTTTGGGGGGCCAAAGAGATAGGTTTAAGAAATTTTAGAAATTTTAGAAGTTATGTGGACCGTGGAAGAAACACAGGGCTGCAGAGCAGCGGAAAGTATATTTCCATAGAATAGGGGAGTTGAAAACAGCAAAAGGTCTATATTTACAAAATAAAAGGAAGGAGGGAAGGAAATCCTCACAAGTCTCATGTGAGGTTGACCTTTGAGCCCAGGAGTTACTACAGTAACCAGTCTAAGGAAATAGTGACCAATCAGAAGGGATATCAAAGCACCAAGATCTGCAGCCTTTATAAGCTGTAGGGAAAAGGAACTCAGTGGGACTCTGTCCCCCTCCCCACGTGGGAATCTGTATTTGTTCTTCAATAAATTTCCACCTTTGCTATACCACTTTCCGTCTATGGATTCATTTTTCTACTCCATCAGACAAAGAGGGAACCAGTCTGCCTAGGGGAACACCACATGTTCCAGTCCAAAAATCCCACTTCAACACAATAATGTCAAGATTGAAAAAGTCATTTTTATTATATTGCTTTGTCAATGTTAAGAACACTTACTGTCAGAGGCATCTGCTGAGGCAAGGGCAGTCTGGGGCAAGCATTAAACAAATGCTTTGAAAGAGATCATGCTCCACATTCTTGCCTTTCCTCCTTCCCTCTTGCTCTAACACTGCAAGGCTATAAATTCCTGAGAACTGAAGCACCAAGTTGCCCAGCAGACAGAATAAGAGAAGATGACAATTCTCCCAAGTTCTGCTAATGAAGGACTTTAGGCTTCTTAGACATAATTCAGAGGTGCAGCCTGATGGTATTGCACTGAATCAGAAGCTTATTGAAGATACAGAATGTGTGATTTGTCCCTCCTCATAACCTCTGTGCCTGCCACATTTTAGGCAAACAATTAAATTCTGACAAAACAAGACAAAATAAAACAAAATGGAAAAAAAACCCCACCATTAATAACAACAAACAGAAAAAAAATTAAAAAAATAAAAGAAAGAATAATAAAAGACAGTAAAAAAAGAATATGAAAAGGAAAAAGAATGGAGAAAAATATGAAAGAAGGGAAAAGAATAAAGGTTATGAAAAGGAAAACAAAAAATATAAGGAAAAAGAAAGAAAATAGAGGTAAAAAAGGAAAGAAATATAAAATATGATGAGAAAACAAGAAGAAGAAAGAAAACAACAGCAAAAAATAGAAAATAAAAAATAAGTAAAAGAATAAAAAAGAAAAAAGTGAAATTTATATCCTTCTCTGATGAAGTCTGAAATCTGCCACTTGCTGTGCTGGTTTCAGGTTTTCCAGGAAGCTCTCTGGTGCAAATCAATGTCAGATGCTGTCCACACCCGGCCCTCCTACCTGTCTGAAGCTACAGATGACCTACGGTTTGTGGCTGCCTCCACTGGATGTGGCTGCACATGGGAAGGCCCAAGCTTCACTTCAAGGCAGGCATTCACCAGCACAGGGCCCAGGGACACATCAGCAAAGGCCCCAAGGCATCCTGGGATCCTCTTCCACCTGCCTCTGCCTGCTCACTGGCTGCCAGGCTTAATCACTGAAAAGCCTTAGTCTGCGATAGAGCCTCTGGCAGAATCAGGAGGATGGGGCCCCTGGATCTCCCATGAGGGAGAGTGCCAGAATTCAGGGAAGATAGCAGGTGTGTTTCCCTGGCCCTGAGCCACATGTCTGAGTCTGACCTGGATTTTTTCCTGACCTTGGCAGGGCAGAGCACCTAGTAATCAGGCTGGTGGGTGCTACTGAGCCCAGAACCTGGGGATGCTGGAACCTGGGGATGGGGTGTTTCTATTGGATCTCCCATGAGGTTCCCTGGAAAGTGGGGGGAATGGTCCCACCGCAAAGCTAGTCACTGCCAACCTCTGAGACTGCCCAGCCTTCTAAGCCCCAGCCTATGCTGCAGCAGCAGGGCTTATGTAGGGTGGGGTGCGTGGATTCCAGAGGGGAGAGATGGGTTAGCTGCTTTCCCCAGGCTGATCCTACTCAGAGGGAAGATACTGCTGTGGCATCAGGGGGTAACTCAGCCTAGGGATCCTGATTGCCCCTCCCTCAGGTCTCTCCCCAAGGCCAGCCTCCTCAGAGTCTCCCCAGGGGCTCCAGTCCTTACCGCCCTCCACAGGAGCCCAGGGTGAGTGACTGTGAAGGAAAGTTTTGGCCATTGGCCATTTAAGTGGGTGGCTTTGACTCCAGAGACTCTGCCTCTACTGGGTGGACGGAAACCCTGCTGCCTTTCACAGATGGAGGCTATGTGGGCGCCTGTTCCTGGTCCTGGGTCTGGAGAGCCTGGTCTGGGGTCTGTGCTTCACTCCTCTCAGGGGGAACCTCCTGTCACTGAGGTTTCCCTCCATAACCTGCACCTGTGGGAGTGGGACAGCCCCTTCTGTGCCTCTGCCCTCCCCTGCTTCCCTGCCCCGCTAGTCTCCAGGTGACTTCTCAGCCCTTGGTTGAAAGTCTCCTCCCCATCTAGTTTCCAGTTAGTAATTCAGGGAGATTGTTTCCCAATTTAACTGTAATTGTTTGGTTCTCAGAGGCCATGCAAGCAAGTCCTGCCATCTTGAACATTTCATCAGTTATTTTTTTAAAACAGTTATAGAACTTCTCAGGGTTTTGGTGTGTTGTGTGTGTGTGTGTGTGTGTGTGTGTGTGTGTGTGTGTGTGTTTTACCTTGAGTTAGTTCAGGTAAATTATACTTTTCTAGGAATTTATACATTTTGTGTAAATATCTACATATTTGTGTGTATATTTGTTCTTATTATCATTCTGTACTTAAGCTCTTTCTGTATTTGCAGATGTGACTCCCTTTTCATTCCTAATGTTGTTTCCTAAAGGCTTCTCTTGAATCATCATCCATCTGTCTAGTCAGGGCTTCTCAGCTTTGATGCTTTGGATCAGATGATTCTTTGTTGTGGGGTCTGTCCTGTGCACTTTGGGATGTGTAGCAGCATCGCTGGCCCCTGCCCACTACATGCTGGTATCACTCCCAATCACCCATGCCTGCTTCAATCACAATATGTCTTCAGACTTTGTGAAATGTCCCCTGGGAAGGTGGGGGAGAGGGAAGCAAAAAGCAACATTGGTCTCAGTTGAGAACCATTGTTCTAGTAGTTTGGTAGTATCATGCCTTTTGGAAGAATGAACTTTGATTTTGTTAATTCTACCTTTTATAAACTTAATTGCTGCTTTTGCCTTTGTTTTCTTTCTCTGTTTAGTCTTATAAATGTTTATTTTCCAACGTTTTATGATTGATATTTAACACTTTAGTTTTCACCTTATTTTTTTCTGACACAAGTGTTTAAGGCTATAGGTTTCCTTCTAAGTATCACTTAACTGCAACCACAAGTAGGTGGAATTATAGTTTGCTTTTAACTTTCAGTTTTAACTTTATTTCTTCTTTATTCATGGGTTAGAATTTTAAAATATTCTTATAATTTCAAAATTTATGTATTTTTAACTTATTTTTTTAATGATTTCTAACTTCCTTTAATTGTCAAGGAATATATTTGTGTAATTGTGATCCTTTGACATATGTTGGGAATTATGGTTTAGAAAATGGTTAATACATTTTTATAAATGTTATATGTATTCTTTATGAATTGAATTTGTGGGGGTAACTGGTTAATAAAATTATATAGGCTGCAGGTATATAATTCTACAACACTTCATCTGTATATTGTATTGTGAATTTACTACCCCAATTCCTTCCACTACCATTTATCCCCCATTACCCTCTTCTACCTCCCCCTGAACCCCTTCTCTCTGGAAATATCCATACTGTTGTCTGCATCCATGTATTCTTAAAAATAACATCCTGTTGTTCAATACAAGTTCATTATCCCAATTCTCAAACATTTTCATATATGTTTTACTGCAGTAAATAAATGAGGCTGCTTGAGGTCAGCTTAGACAGATCTGTAAGCTCAAGACCCCAAGCCCACTGTCAGCTGTCTCTAGAAGAGAAGGAATTAGGATCTGGGCCAACTTGAAACCCTTTCACCAAATCTTCCAAATCCTCCTTAAATGATTAATCTATTCGTTGCAGAGAAAGTTGTGTTTTAAGTTTCTTAATTTTATACTTTCTCTCTGTAGTTTAGCAAATTTTGTCTTTATATATGGTATTAGGTACATACAAATTAGAATTGTTACATATGCCTAGTAAATGTTTAAAAACTTCAATTTTGTTGCTTCTGTTTTTATGTTTATTTTGCTTAAAATGAATAGAGCTATGTCAGCTTTAATTTATGTTATTTGATTATATTTTTTATCTTTTTATTTTCAACTTTTGTATCCTTATTATATATATATATATATATATATATATATATATATATATATATATTACTTTTAGGCAGCATATAGGCGAATTACACCTCCATTTTCATAATATCTGTGAAATATTATTCCTGATAAGTTGGTAGATTCAATCTCCCTTTTTAAAACAAGAAAAGTTGCAGTCATGGGTTTAATTTTTTCCATCATGCCTATCAGAGAAGAGGAAAATGCCAGTGCTTCTATTCTGATATGACTTACAAATCTTATAAGTATTCATATTGTTTAAAAACACTGAGTTATAATAATATTACCAGGCAAAGTAAGATAACCAGTCAGAATTGCAAGTTTCTTTTGGTTATTGTTAGAGGGCCTGGCAATAATTTCTAAACTCTTTAAAATCTTACAAGAATCTTTTCTTCAAATGATACTTCCAAGGACAAATTTCTACTAATAGAAGAGTACAATTTGGTAACAGTTGTGAATATTCACACAAGTCCTCTGTTGCAGAGGTAACAAGATTGATATCCTTGAGAATGTTCTCAATTTAATAGCTTATCAAATCAGGCTGTTTGAGTGTGTTTTATAATGCAGAAATCTCTATCTCTCTAACCAGGGGAGAGAGGCTATCTCTTTTAGACTGCTTTTGTTAATTGTGGGGACTTGCACTTTTTAAGGGAAGACTCTGTTAACTTTATTACTTACCATAGTGATAAAGAAAAAAATAAAGAAGGCCAAATACCTTGTTCTTTATTTGCAGAAATGAAATAAGAAAGGGGTTTACTTATTAACAGTAAAAGAAGGTGCAAGTAGCATTAATCTTCCATATTCTGATTTTGCAAATGAGAAATGTGCTATCCCTCATTCAATGCAAAGAGTTCAAGAATGGTGGAATTAACAAAAAGATGTTAACAGACTCTGAAATAGGTATTCCTATCTTAAGACAATCAAAAGTTTACACACTTATAGAGCAGGGCGAACTGAGACACTCCAAGCCAGAGGACTAAATTTCCTTGCTCCCCGAAATCCCCTACAGGAGTCTGCAGACCTTCCTCCTGGTTAGAAAGTGATCTTAGCCCTTTTCCATTCCTTTCCTCTAACCTGTATCCACTGAACCCTAAAGGCCACTTGATTTATGTCTTTGCTGGATCCTTGTCTTCCAGGGCCTGCTAGGTTGACTGAATTTGGTCAGACTGATGTCAACTTGGTAATTAAAAATGCAGCAAGTGTTATTGTCCTTAATAATTTGATAGTGAGATTTAGAGAGTGGATGAATTATAAATAACCAAAGGTCTTTTAAAAACAGGTTGCTTAAATATTTATTTAAAATATCTCTAAGTATCTCACCAAATATTTTATTTTAAGTGATCTCCTTAAGGCACAATTGTTTTCTTTTGGTTATATTTGCTCCATATTTATGAATATAACTGATAAGTATATGCAGATGTAATCTTCATAGTCCTACATAAAATATTCTAAGTTTTAATGGAGAGGAAACAAATTTATGGATTTGTAAGAAATATCAATATTCATCTTCTTAAAAACTGGCTTCCTTATCTCTAAGAATAAAATATTCTAAGTGTTATGGAGCAGACTTAGTGCACAAAAAGTATGAATGGACCTCACTCTGCCAACCCCACCTCACCCTAACTGACACTGTTTTAGCACTCCTGATTATACACCCCTTAAAGAAAAGTTAACTAATAATTAACACGAAGATGTTTGTCCAAGGACAAATTCTATTAATAGAACAATTTAAATTGATAACAGTTACAAATATTCACACAAGTCCCCTGTTGCAGAGGTAACAAGATTGGCATTCTTGAGAATGTTCTCAATTGAATACCTATGAAATCAGACTGCTTGAATATGTTTTATGATGCAGAATCTACTAGATTAGGTCTACCTAGAAGTAACAGAAAACTCAAAATAATCATGGCTGAATTAAAACAAATTTCTCTCTTATATTAAGAAAAAGCTGGAGATAGTTGGTTCAAGGTTATAATATGGTTCATTGTGTTAAGGACTTAGACCTTTCTTATTGCAAACTAGAAGGCCCCTGCACAAAAATTTGTGCACTGGCAGGGAAGGGGGGGGGGTCCCTGAGCCCAACCTGTGCCCTCTCACGGATCACGCTGCCGCTCGCCCTGCCCGCCCCGCCTGCCCCGCCCACCCCACCAAAGACACTGCTGGCCTGGATCCATCCTTGGGTGGCTCAGCGGGATCTGCCTGCAGTATGCAAATTAGCCGCCATCTTTGTTGGTGCTTAATTTGCATATCTCGCTGATTAGCCGATAGGAGGCATAGCGGAGGTACAGTTAATTTCAATCTTTGTCTATTATTAGATAGGATGTAAGAAATGTCCAAATCTGTAGATAATTTTTGTGAGTCAAACTGGTGACAATTAGCAGGAAGGAAAATCTCAACAAATTGATAAAATGCTCCAGAGAATTGAGAAAATGCTCCAGAGAAAGTTTTGCAGTTTATTTTATACTAGGGGCCCGATGCATGAAATTCGTGCACTGGGTGGGGGCGGGGGGGGGGAGTGTCCCTCAGCCCAGCTTGCCCCCTCTCACATACTGGGAGCCCTCAGGCGTTGACCCCCATCACCCTCCAATCACAGGGTGCCCGCTGCCCTGGCCGGACACCTCTGCCAGAGGCGTCAGGCCTGGGCAGGGGACCCTCATTTCCCCCCATCACTGGTTCTGCCCCCAGCCCAGGCCTGATGCCTCGGCCAGAGGCGTCGACCCCCATCACCCTCCGATTGCCTGATCGGCCCCTTGCCCAGGTGTGACGCCTCAGCCAGAGGTGTCAGGCTTGGACAGGGGACCCCCATCTCCCCCCGATCACTGGCTCTGACCCCCGCCCAGGCCTGATGCCTCTGGCCCAGGAATCATGCCTGGGCAGGGGACCCCCATCTCCCTCTGATCGCTTGCTCCACCACCCCGCCCAAGCCTGACGCCTCTGACCCAGGCTTCAGGCCTGGGCAAGGGGACCATCATATCCCCCCAATCCCCGGCTCCGCCCCCCACCCAGGCCTGATGCCTCGGCCAGAGGAGTTGACCCTCATCACCCTCTGATCGCCGATCACTGGATCGGCCCCTTGCCCAGGCCTGAAGCCTCCGGCAGAGGTGTCAGGCCTGGGCAGGGGACCTCCAGCTCCCCGCGGTTGCAGGCTCAGCCCCTGCCCAGGCCTAACGCCTCTGGCCAAGGCATTAGGCCTGGGCAGGGGACTCCCAGCTCCCTGCGATCTCCCGCTCTGCCCCTGCCCAGGCCTAACGCCTCTGGCCGAGGTGTCCGGCCAGGGCAGCGGGCACCCGCAGCTGCAGCGGCCTGTGATCGCGGGCTCCGCTTTAGGCCCAGGCAAGGGACCCCTAGCTCCCAGGACTGCCAGCTTCGACCGTGCCCAGCTCCCGTCACTGGCTCCACCCCTACTTCCTGCTATCACTGGCCAGGGCAGCAAAGGCACCCGATTCTTCGATCATGGCGGGGGGCAGGGCAATGGCGGCCCCCAGGGCCGCCATTGCCCTGCCCCCCGGCTCTTAGCTCCCCCCTGGGTTTCCGATCACTGTCAGTGGCAGGGGGCTTCTCCCTGCTTTCCCTTTCGCCTCCCTGCATTGTGCCTACATATGCAAATTAACCGCCATCTTAGTTGGCAGTTAATTTGCATATCACCCTGATTAGCCAATGAAAAGGGTAGCGGTCATACGCCAATTACCATGTTTCTCTTTTATTAGTGTAGATATTACAATCAAAGGAAGAGGTGTAAGAATTACATTAAATTCATTGGTCATAGATTAGGGAGGTGGGAGAAAGCAAAGCAGGGAAATCTGAGAGATTGGATAAAGAGTAAAATGAAGTGACCAATACTTCCTTTACGTGGGTGTAGGATAGTTAACAATTAACATTTATAGCCCATAGAGATAATATGTGGGGAAACAAGGTATTGAGGGGTCCTTCGGTAACATGCTCTCCTGGGAGATAGTGCCCTGGGGCTATGGAAAATAAATTATTACTATAGATTCAATTCGATCACTATTAAAATACCAATGGCAGCCTGGCTGGCATGGCTCAGTAGTTGAGCACCAACTGGTGCACCAAGAGGTCACTGGTTTGATTCCCGGTCAGGGCACATGCCTGGGTTGTGTGCTTGATCCCCTGTGTGGGGCATGCAGGAGGCAGCCAATCAATGATTCTTTCTCATCAGTGATATTTCTATCTCTCTCTCCCTCTCTGAAACCAATAAAAAAAATTAAAAAAAAATACTAACAACATATTTCACAGCAATCTTGAGAAAGAACAACAAAGTTGGAGAAATCACAATACCAGATGTCAAGTTATACTACAAAGCCACCATAATCAAAATAGCCTGCTACTGGCACAAGAACAGGCATATAGATCAATGGAACAGAACAGAGACCTCAGAAATTGAACCAAGCCATTATGCTCAATTAATATTTGACAAAGTAGGCAAGAGCATATAATGGAGTAAAGACAGTCTCTTTGATAAATGGCATTGAGAAAATTAGACAGGTACATGCAAAAAAATTAAACTAGACTATCAAATTACACCATACACAAGAATAATCTCAAAATGGATAAAACATTTAAATGTAAGTTATGAAATAATAAAAATCTTAGAAGAAACCACAGGCAGCAAATATCAGAAGTCTCTGGTAGAATTATATTTGTGGATATATCCCCTAGGGCAAAGGAAACCAAGGAGAAAATAAACAAATGGGATTACATAAAAATAAAAAGCTTCTGCACAGCAGGAAAAAAACATCAGCAAAATGACAAGAGAGCCCACTGCATGGGAGAACATATTTGCCAATGATGCATCCAATAAAGGGTTAATTTCCAAAATATAACAGAAACTCATACAACTTCGCAAAAGGAAGACAAACAATCCAATTAAAAAAATGCACAAAGGACCTAAATAGACACTTCTCCATAGTGGACATACAGAAAGCCAAGATATATATGAAAAAATGCTTAAAGTCACTAATCATGCTAGAGATGCAAATTAAAATGACAATGAGCTATCACCCTCACATCTGTCAGAAAAGCTATCAACAACAACAAATCATCAGACAACAAGTATTGGCAAGGATATGGAGGAAATGGAACCCCAGTCCATTGCTGGTGGAAATGCAGACTGGTGCAGCCATTATGGAAAACAGTATGGAGTTTCCTCAAAAAATTAAAAATGGAATTCCCATTTGACCTAGTGATCCCACTTCTAAGAATATATCCTAAGAAATCAGAAACACCAATCAGAAAAGTTATATGCACCCATGCTCATAGCAGCACAATTTTCAATAGCTAATATTTGGAAACAGCCCAAGTGTCCATCAGTAGATGAGTGGATAAAAATCTGTGGTACATTTACAAAATGGAATATTATGTGGCTGTAAAAAAGAAGGGACTCTTACCATTTGCAACAGCATGGATGGACATGCCAAGTCAGAGAAAGATAAGTATCACATGATCTCACTCATGGGTGGAATCTATATATATAAAGAGGTAATATGCTAATTGGTCCTAACGGTACCCCAATCATGGCCATTCAACAGACTGCACGTGCACAGGAGCTGGTGGTCAGGGATGGGGGTGGGGACTTGCGCCACCGGGATATGAGGCTGCTGCCGGGGGTGGCCCCCCTGGTGGGGGCATGCGCAAGCCCGCTGCACTGCCTGGCCCAGAGGGGGGGTGTCAGAAAGGGGGCAGGGCCTTGGTGGAGAGCTCTCAGCACTCCTGTGCCGGGGTCTAAAGGTGCAGAGAGGAACGGAGAGCAGATGGGCAGTTAAGGGGTTTAGGCCAGGAGGGGAGAGCAGATAGGCAGTTAGGGGGATAAAACAATGAGGGGAGAGCAGTTAGGGGGATCAGATCGGCAGGGGAGAGCAGTTAAGCAGTTAGTGGGATCAGGCCAGGAGGGGAGAGCAGTTAGGGCCATCAGGCCAGCAGGGGAGCAGTTAGGGGCATCAGGCAGGCAGGCAGGTGAGTGCTTAGGAGCCAGTGGTTCTGGATTGCGAGAGGTATCCCAGATTGGAGAGCGTGCAGGCGAGGCTGAGGGACTCCCCCTCCTGTGCATGAATTTTATGCACTGGGCCTCTAGTCTAATGAATAAAATAGATCCAGAGACATAGAACCATGAAGAGACTGATGAATTTCAGAGGAAAGGCAGGGGTCGAGGAAGAGGGGAGATTAACTGGGGAACTTGTATGTACATATGCATAGCCCATGGACATGGATAATAGTTTGACAAAGGCTTGGGAGGGGAAGGTGTGGGGAGGAGAGGGTCAATAGGAAAAAACAAAACAAAAAATCAAAGGGGACATCTGTAATACTTTCACCAATAAAGATACATTAAAAATTTTAAAAAAGGATTACTGTTGATATTCCAAAGATATGTTATCAGAGGTGCAAAAGGACAATAGACAGGCTCAGTTAAGGTAAAGATTGACCTGCCTAGGACATGACTATTCACCAAGATTTGCTTTTAGTTAGGAAGTTTTAATTTCAGACTATCCTGTGTGGTTACATTCAATTTTGGAGTTTTTAAGACTGCCATGTAAGCCTCCTATGAGTTTGTCAGGTTTAGTATGTGACCCATTTTTAGTATCCAGAATCCTGTATGACTACATTTGCTGGAGTCTTTGGGCACATACATGGCCAAATACCCACCAGCAACTTCAGAGGAACTTTGTGTGGAAGGAAGCAGGGTCGGGATGCCTGTGAGCAAGCAGACTGCCCACCGGGAGGGACAGCTCACCTTGGGTTACAACTTGACTGGCTCAGAAACAATGGGCAATGACCTGTGTCCCAGCCTTCACTCATATGCGAGTAGTCCCTTCCACACTGACTTAAAAAGGCTCTCTTGCTGGTGGATCACTTCCTCCACCATACACAGAAGGCCGGGCCAGCTTGTAGAAGACACAGGCACTGAAGGAGAGCCAGCACCAGCGGACAGACACAAAAGGGAGCTCCAATTGAGCAGGCAGCTGACTGCAGTGCACGGGTGACCTCAGCTGAGACCAGATCTCCCCAAAGGAGCCTCCACCAAAGTGTGAATATGAGCAGATAAAATGGTGTCCCAGCCACAAAGTTATGGAAGGAATTTTATGGCATCAATATAAACATTTACAATAAAATACAATTTAATAACATAGAGAATATAATATGGGGAAAAGGGAAATGTAGAGGTACATATTGTCTTCCTAGAGTAGTGCCATTCTTCATAGAACCACCACACTCACTGGCTTGGGCTTCAGAGGTTTCTTTGTTGTCACTGCTGGATGAAGACAGTTATCTTAGTGTAAGCATACTCTCGGCACTGGACTCACCTCAGTTTGTCATGAAATGTTTTTTTCATAAAAATTGACACAAAACAATGAGGTATATGGCATAAAACCAAGAAATGTCAAAAATAATGAAGGGATAATGATCAATGACCAAAATTCTGCTTTGCCCCCCTGAGAGGCTGAAAAAGTGGACTCTGGCCAGTGAGCTGTGCTTAGCTGACATCATCTCCGAGAGTATGAGCTCCTGCCTCAGAGGGATTTCTGCCAGCCCTGTTTGCTTCTCTACACATGACTTTTACACCCGTTAAATTATATAATCTTGACAAGAATCCCCATATTTAGACAATGCTTTTATCAACCTTCTAGAGAGGAAGAAATCAAGCATGAGTTAGAAGAACTGGCCAATGATAAAATAGCTGGTAACTCAAAGCAGAAAAGGGAGGTGAGGGGATAAACCAGGCAGCACTCCAGATAGCTGAGTCTGGTTTCAACTAGGGCACATGTATTATGCATAGAGGGGTTCAGTTTAAGTTTTGTTTTTAAAAATTCCATATTCTGTTGCTGCTGGAGAGTTCATGGGAGGCCAAGGGCGGTGTCAACACAATGACTGTGTCCAGGTTCTTATCACCGCATAAGTAAGAATTCGGGTGCAGGACAGAGGTATTCAGCAAAGCACAGCAGATGGAGAGGAGTGGGGTCAAACTCAGGGTGTGAGTTACACTGAGGGAAGTGGGTGGAGGTCTTTATCAGCTATGGGCAAGGGGTGTGAAAGGGGTGGTTGTCTTTGATGCTGGGGTATGGTCTTCAGTGTGGCTCATCTCAGTCTCTTTCCTTCAGATGGTGGCTGTCTGGAGAGCAGAGGTGTTTCAAAATTGTGATATAGGTCAGCATGGCCACCAATCGGACTAAGCTTAGTTTTCATTTTTCTCAACTATTTCTTATGTCAGGAAATTGAAAGAGTGGTAGAGAGAGGACAGGTGTCTAACCACATGTCACATCCCCAGTGGCCTAACCTAGAAAGGGAGGTGAGGGCAGAGCCCTGGGCCTCTGTTCCCTATGCTGCCTGTCCTCCCTCACCATGAGTTCTCCTAATGCCATTTTACTTTGGGTCTCAGGACATTGCGAACCCTCCCTGACCTGTGGGCCAGCCTTCTGTAGAAGGAGTATGTGAAGTCACTGACCTTAGCGTGTGCTCTGCTGCACCATCTGAGCATCTCCCCCACCCCCAGGCAGACTGAGGGAGTTTCCCTACAATACCAATTCAATCCTTCAAGGTAAAGGCAGACTTTTTGCTGTTGTCACAACTCATGGGACTCTCACCGCAGAGGGAGGTCATGTCCTCATCAAAGATCTTGAGGCCATTTTGGATAAAAAATTATGCAAGATCAAACTGTAAAACCAAGGGCAAAACAGGCATCACATTAATCACGTATAACTGACATATCATTCATGAATCCTGGCTCTCACAAAATGTAAAAGAATTCTGAGAAAAATTCAGAGTTTGATAGAAAATATTTAAAGCAGTTTTCTCAAAGAAATAACGTTCAAGAGTACTTTGGGCCAAAACCGGTTTGGCTCAGTGGATAGAGCATCGGCCTGCGGACTGAAAGGTCCTAGGTTCGATTCTGGTCAAGGGCATGTACCTGGGTTGCGGGCACATCCCCAATAGGAGATGTGCAGGAGGCGGCTGATTGATGTTTCTCTCTCATCGATGTTTCTAACTCTCTATCTCTCTCCCTTCCTCTCTGTAAAAAATCAATAAAAAAATATATTAAAAAAAAAAGAGTACTTTGGGAATATATTTAGAAATACTTGTAATCACAGGTCTAAAGTTACAATTTTTGGCCCAGTTCTATAGCTAACATTTTATAACAATGGTTACATCTTTAAAAATAAGATAAACTTCAAGTAACCCACATAAAATATTTGGGGTGAAAACATATACTCTCTCATTAAGTTGTATTTATTTATTTTTATATTTCTAATTTGAAAATTTTTCCAGTTTTATTGAGGTATAAATAACACATAACCTCATATTAAAATTTATAAAACACCCAATAGACAAAACTAGAGAAATTCCCTTCTTAAGTGAAGAAGTAGCTGAACCTTGGGAAGCAGAGTGTTCTGTGGGTTTTTGGTGAAGGAAGCAGGCAGCTGGGAGAAGCACGCCCATTTTTCTCACTGCTGTGAGTCCTCATGCACTGCCTGCCTCATGCTTGCCTGATGGTGAGATTGTGAAAAAGCTGTATCTTTCAGGCCCGTTGTAGCTCCATAAGGTTCTCTGGACTCTCATACTACTTTTCTCATTCATAGCAGAGGCCCATTGGTAGTCAAATACTTTTCTCAATGGGCCACACTGTATGGAAGGCCGATGTGAGTGTAGCCATGGGTGTTCACATCTCGAAGGCCACTGAGAAAGTGTCAGGAAAGAACCAGAGGAGCTGGTGTTGCCACAACTGTGTCGTGATGAAACCAGCACTTGGAAACTGTGTCCAAGGTTCCACATCCCTCAGTGATCGGGCCAAGAACTCAATCCGGCTTGTCAGCCTCATAAGCACAGGTTCTTTCTGTGATGCCAACCTATCTTATCTCTCCATCATTTAAACATCGAGAGTTCAATCTTCTGGGTCAGAACAGGGAAGGGACTTAAGGGCTTTAAATTTGCCTATAAACCACCCACCTTCTCATACCCCCTCAGGGGTTGGCTAACTGACCCTGACACCCCAGAGGCCTGTGATTGAAGTACCACATCACAACACTGGTCCTTCAGAGTTAGTACCACAAATTTAGGGTTCTAAATGGGGACTTTGGTGAGAGATCTCATTACCTTTTTCCTCAAGTCCTTTCTGAAGTCTGAGGTGCAGGGAATGGGCAGGCAGAAGATGCTGGGGGCAAGACACACGCCCAGGTTGCCAGCTGTCATCTGGTTGGTGAAGGAGTGCTTCTGGATGCTGTGCAGCAGCCCAAACAGGTGTCGCAGGAGCACAGCGTTGGCTCTGGGCAGCAGTTCTAGGAGCCTAAAGACAGAAGCACACACTTTTCAAAGTCCAGTCATTTCTCTTAGGAAGTTGGAAACAAAGAGATGGGAACCAAATCCAAAGCCCAGTGAAAAGGCAAAATAATGTAGAAATATATTTCATAAAAGTACTGCCTGAAATAGTTCCCTGAGACTCCTGTAATGTGTTGTTGTTGTTTTTGTGTTTTTTTTTTGGGGGGGGGGGACAAACCCTCAGATTATTATCTCTTGTAATATAAGCATACTTAAAAATTCTTAAACACTTTACAATGTGCTCAACTACAGCAGATAAGAGCTTTTTGATTAAATTAAACTGCAGTTAAGTGGTAGAGGCTCCGTTATTTTTAAGGTAGCAGTAAGCGCAGGCTATTTCAGGGTAAGAGCCACAGCACTGGCTTTGATGCAGGAGACTAGCAGAGCTGCAGGCATGAATGCGTACAAAGGTGTTTCATTGAATTCAGTTCCTGGACCAGATTAGAACTTCTCTAGTTCAGTAAGTGGCAGAGCTAAGAACATTCCACTGGCAGAGTGGTCCCTCTAGCATCTCTCTTGGACCAATGGATTTCATCTCCTGTCAGCTTCATGTATGAGAAGGTATACGATGATCAGGGATTCCATATTCATAAGATTAGGAGAAAAACAAGAATTCAATACCAGTAGTAGATATGCACCTGTGATTAAACTATTCTCCCTGGGTGGGAGCCAATGAACACTGAGGCACTGGGCATCATGTTAGTGACTAGGGTTGTAAACGCTAAGCTAATACTTTCCTAAGGGTATGTAGGCTGTGTTTGGAAGTGTGGCCCAGTCTCGTCAGTATCACCTCCTTACCTCTGGGAAGCAGTGATTTTCTCCTTCTCGTTTCCTTCGTTCATGACACTGAGCCATTGCTCATAGACTCCCGGTGAAAATATGCTTCCTGGGATATTGCAAAGGAAATCCTTACACAGATAAATAGGAATAGTATTGTTATGGCAAATGCATATTTGGAGACATGACATAAAACATGTTTAGACAGAAAACTCAGTTTCAGTCTTCACTTCATCACCCCTCCAACTGTGACCCCACGAAGATTGTGGGTCCAGCTCCGTGCCGAGGCACCAGCCAGAGACAAGGGCTGGGACTTCTCCAGCTAAATTTAGAAACTCAAATTCAGAGTCTGGAATGTGGTGGGAATGAAGATGAAGGCCCTTCTGGTGTCTGGCTCTTCCTTTCTGTGTACAGGATTGCAAGCTGCTACGGAGCCACAAAGGCATTTCTTGAAAAGAAATACACATCTCCACTGTACTAGTGCAGGTCAGACACAGTGCTGGCTCTTATCTCCTAGGAAAAACGTCTGAAGCAGCACACACAGCCACGTGCTCCTGCAACATAGGAAGGGAGAACTGGGCCTTCTAACTGGAGCTGTAGGTGCTTCTTGGGAGAAAAAAAAAACAAAACAAAAACCAACTCTCACTATAGCTGTGACTGTCCTGGGTAGAGATAAACAAATGTAAGTTTCCTAAATGGAAGCCAGGAAGTGTGGTCATTGTGGGTAGCTGAATAACAAGTCTTAAAACCATAGAATTTGGCCTATTAGCTTTAATTTTTATGTCCAAGTCTGAGGGGAGGTTGTCACATGGGCTTGCTGGCTTCAAAGGCACACCTTGCTTCCACTGGTCTCCCTGAAGAGCCCAAGACTTCTCTTCATTCCAGCTAGCTCAGGAAATCCTCCAGGCAACTATCATGTCATAAACGCGTGATGGTCACTCCTAATAATTACTGAGCTGCTATTTGAGGCAGGCACTGTTTGGAGTACTGGGAATAGAGCAGTGAAGCAAGTGGATAAAGTTCCAGTCCTTTCCTACATTTACATGTACCACACCCACTGTGGTACTGAGGGTGTGTCCCTGCATTCTACCCAGTGTTCCCAAGATACCTGCATATCAACATCGTTGTTTAATATTTTTCAAATAATAAGACTGTGTCTGTCAAGAACTGCTATTCTCTCACACCTGAAGTCAGGTTAAAAGATGTTTCATTGCTTCTAGTGGTTTCCTAGCCAGGCCTACTCCAGAGCAGGTGTCAGTTTACCAGGATCCATCCCCACTGTGCTCCACCCCATGAAGGGTCCGACCAGGCAGTCATCAAAACGGGAGGCTGCCTGGTCCCAGGAACCAAGAAACATGTGAAAAACAGTAAGTATATGGTGGAAACCACACAGAGACATCTGGGGTTCTGGACACATGGTTTGTTTGGCATTTTCTTTTTTTTTTTTTTCTTTTAATGACAAGTTTATTGCAAATCTTTTATTTAGACTTGGCTAAATGACAATTTTGATAAATTCCTATCTTGTCACTTTCTGCAACTCTTTGTTTCATTTTTTCTTTAATGCACAAAATATTTGGTTGATACTTGAACAGCTTGTACATTGGCTCTCTAGGGTCACCTATCACATATGTGCATGCTCACTCTTTGGTTGGTTGACTTAATTCAATTTCAAAAACAAGCTGAATTTCAAAAATTCAATTTTTCATGTTAGCCCTGCCATTAAAGACTCTGTCAATAATTAAAACTCAGTTTTTAAAAAAACCCTTGAAGAAATTATTTTTAAAGATCAGTGGTATGAATATTGATTATTGTTGAACTACAATATTTTTTGTTTTAAACTACAATTATCAATTCTCATGGCAGAGTTCTTTTTCACCTTGGCTTGAGATACCCCAAGATGTTTCAAATGATCCCAAGGGCATACATTTCATTTAATTTTAATAGGAATAATAATAATGTATACAATTAGCTTGGAAAAGATAGAATCCATGAAGCTGGTTATAATAAAAATGTATTCATTATTAACTCCATAAAAGCGGGCACTCAACAATTTTTTCTCACCATTTTATCTTCCATTATTAACATAATATCCAGCACATACACAGTAGATATTCAATAATTTTTTTTATTATTTTTATTTTTTTAAATTTATTGCTTAAAGTATTACATATGTGTCCATTTTATCCCCCCGCCCTAGACAGTCCCCTAGCCTCCCCTATCCCCCAGTGTCTTATGTCCATTGGTTATGCTTATATGCATGCATACAAGTCCTTTAGTTGATCTCTTACCCCCCTACCTCCTGCCCCCCAACCATCCCCGGCCTTCCCGCTGCAGTTTGACAATCTGTTTGAGGCAGCTCTGCCCCTGTATCTATTATTGTTCAAAAGTTTATAATGGTCTCTATTATCCATGAATGAGTGAGATCATGTGGTATTTTTCCTTCATTGACTGGCTTATTTCACTTAGCATAATGCTCTCCAGTTCCATCCATGACGTTGCAAATGGTAAGAGTTCCTTCCTTTTTACAACAGCATAGTATTCCATCGTGTAGATGTACCACAGTTTTCTAATCCATTCATCTACTGATGGGCACTTAGGCTGTTTCCAGATCTTAGCTATGGTGAATTGTGCTGCTATGAACATAGGGGTGCATATATCCTTTCTGATTGGTGTTTCTGGTTTCTTGGGATATATTCCTAGAAGTGGGGTCACAGGATCAAATGGGAGTTCCATTTTCAGTTTTTTAAGGAAACTCCATACTGTCTTCCATAGTGGCTGCACCAGTCTGCATTCCCACCAGCAGTGCACAAGTGTTCCTTTTTCTCCACATCCTCTCCAACACTTGTCGTTTGTTGATTTGTTGATGATAGCCAGTCTGACAGGTGTGAGATGGTACCTCATTGTTGTTTTGATTTGCATCTCTTGGATGATTAGTGACTTTGAGCATGTTTTCATATGTCTCTTGGCTTTCTGAATGTCCTCTTTTGAAAGGTGTCTATTTAGGTCCTTTGCCCATTTTTTGATTGGATTGTTTATCTTCCTTTTGTTAAGTTGTATGAGTTCCCTATAAATTTTGGAGATTAGGCCCTTATCAGAGATGACATTGGCAAATATGTTTTCCCACACAGTGGGTTTTCTCGTTGTTTTGTTGATGGTTTCTTTTGCTGTGCAGAAGCTTTTTATTTTGTTGTAGTCCCATTTGTTCATTTTCTCTTTAGTTTCAAGTGCCCTAGGAGCTGTATCAGTGAAGAAATTGCTTCGGCATATGTCTGAGATTTTGTTGCCTTTGGATTCTTCTAGAATTTTTATGGTTTCCTGTCGTACATTTAAGTCCTTTATCCATTTTGAGTTTATCTTTGTATATGGTGTAAGTTGGTGGTCTAGTTTCATTTTCTTGCATATATCTGTCCAATTTTCCCAACACCATTTATTGAAGAGACTATCTTGGCTCCATTGTATGTTCTTGCCTCCTTTGTCAAATATTAATTGAACATATTGGTTCGGGCTGATTTCTGGGCTCTCTATTCTATTCCATTGATCTATATGCCTATTCTTGTGTCAGTACCAGGCAGTTTTTAGAACAGTGGCTTTGTAATACAACTTGATATCTGGTATTGAGATCCCACCTACTTTGGTCTTTTTCAGGATTGCTGCAGCTATTCGGGGTCTTTTTTTTATTCCAGATGAATTTTTAGAGAGTTCGTTCTAGATCTCTGAAGTATGCTGTTGGTATTTTAATGGGAAGTGCGTTGAATTTATAGATTGCTTTGGGTAGTATGGACATTTTAATGATGTTGATTCTACCTATCCATGAACATGGTATGTTCATCCATCTGTTTATGTCTTCCTCTATATCTTTTTTCAACATCCTGTAGTTTTCTGAGTAGAGGTCTTTTACCTCTTTAGTTAAGTTTATTCCTAGGTAGCTTAATTTTTTTGGTGCGATGGTAAACGGGATTGTTTTTATAATCTCTCTTTCTGAAAGTTCACTATTGGTGTATAGAAATGCCTCAGATTTCTTGGGGTTAATTTTGTATCCTGCTACATTGCCAAATTCATGTATTAAGTCTAGTAGCTTTTTGATGGAGTCTCTAGGGTTTTGTATGTATAATATCATGTCGTCTTCAAATAAGGACAGCTTTACTTCCTCTTTTCCAATTTGGATGCCTTTTATTTCTTCTTCTTGCCGAATTGCAACGGCTAACACTTCCAGTACTATGTTGAACAGGAGTGGTGAGAGGGGGCATCCCTGTCTTGTTCCTGTTCTTAGGGGAAATGGTGTTAGTTTTTGTCCATTGAGTATGATGTTGGCTGTGGGCCTGTCATATATGGCTTTTATTATGTTGAGGTATGATCCTTCTACTCCCACCTTGCTGAGAGCTTTTATCAAAAATGGGTGTTGAATTTTGTCAAATGCTTTTTCTGCATCAATTGATATGACCATGTGGTTTTTTTCTTTCAATTTGTTTATGTGATGTATCACGTTTATTGATTTGCGGATATTGTACCATCCTTGCATCCCTGGGATAAATCCTACTTGGTTGTGGTGTATGATCTTTCTGATGTACTGCTGGATCCGATTTGGTAAGATTTTGTTGAGGATTTTGGCATCTATGTTCATGAGGGATATTTGGCCTGTAATTCTCTTTCATTGTGTTGTCTTTACCTGGTTTTGGTATTAGGGTGATGCTGGCTTCATAGAATGAGCTTGGAAGTGTTCCTTCCTCTTGAATTTTTTGTAGTAGTCTGAGGAGGATAGGTTTTAGTTCTTCCTTGAATGTTTGGTAAAACTCCCCTGTGAAGCCGTCTGGTCCTGGGCTTTTGTTTGCTGGAAGCTTTTTGATGACTGCTTCAATTTCTTCCATAGTTATTGGCCTGTTGAGATTATTAGATTCTTCCTGATTGAGTTTTGGAATGTTGTATTTTTCTAGGAATTTGTCCATTTCCTACAGGTTGTCTAATTTGTTGGAGTAGAGCTGTCCATAGTATTTTGTAACAATCATTTGTATTTCTGTGGGTTCTGTTGTTATTTCGTCTCTATCATTTCTGATTTTGTTGATTTGGGTCCTCTCTCTTTGCTTCTTGGTGAGTCTGGCTAGAGGTTTGTCAATCTTGTTTATCCTTTCAAAGAACCAGCTCTTGGTTTCATTGATTTTCTGTATTGTTTTTTTGGTCTCTATGTCATTTATTTCTGCTCTAATCTTTATTATCTCCTTCCTTCTGGTCACTCTGGGGTTTTCTTGTTGCTCTCTTTCTAATTCTTTGAGTTGTAGAGTTAGATGATTTACTACCATTTTTTCTTGTTTTTTGAGATAGGCCTGTAGAGCTATAAACTTCCCTCTCAGGACTGCTTTCATTGTGTCCCATAGGTTTTGGATTGTTGTGTTTTCATTATCATTAGTTTCCAGGATGTTTCAAATTTCTTCTTTGATTTCATTGGTAACCCAATCAATATTTAATAGCATGCTATTCAGCTTCCAGGTGTTTGAGTATTTTGGGTTGTTTTTATTGTAGTTTATTTCTAATATTATGCCATCGTGGTCTGCGAAGACGCTTTTTATGATTTCAATCTTCTTGAATTTGGGGATACTTTGCTTGTGACCCAATATATGGTCTATTTTTAAATATGTCTTATGAGCATTTGAGTAGAATGTATATTCCCTGGCTTTGGGGTGAAGTGTTCTGAAGATGTCTATTAAGTCCATCTGATCTAGTGAGTCATTTAGGATTGCTGTATCTTTGCTGATTGTTTGTCTAGAGGGCTTATCCAGTGTTGTCAGTGGTGTATTAAAGTCCCCTACTATGATTGTATTGCTGTCGATCTCTCCTTTGATATCTTCCAGGAGTTTTTTTATGAATTTGGGTGCTCCTGCATTGGGTGCATATATGTTTACCAGGGTTATATCTTCTTGTTGTATTGATCCCTTTAGTATTATGAAGTGGCCTTCCTTATCTCTTGTTATGGCCTTCACTTTGACGTCTATTTTGTCCGATATAAGTATTGCTACCCCAACTTTCTTTTCTTTTCCATTTGCCTGAAAGATATTTTTCCATCCTTTCACTTTCAGTCTGTGTGAGTCCCTTCTAATGAGGTGGGTTTCTTGTAGACAGCAGATGTATGGGTCATGTTTTTTTATCCATTCAGCCACTCGATGTCTTTTGTTTGGAGCATTTAGTCCGTTTACGTTTAAAGTTATTATTGAAAGGTACTTGTTTGTAGGCATTTCTGTTTTTGTGTGGCTGTTTTCTTTCTGAGCTTTTTATTTCTTATTTTTATACCAGTCCCTTTAGCATTCCTTGCATTGCTGGCTTGGTGGTGATAAACTCCCTTAGCCTTTTTTTGTCAGTGAAGCTTCTTATTTCCCCTTCAAGTTTGAATGATAGCCTTGCTGGTTAGAGTATTCTTGGATTCAGTCCTTTGCTTTGCATCACTTTGTAAATTTCTGTCCATTCTTTTCTGGACTGATGTGTTTCTGTTGAGAAGTCATTTGACAATCTAATGGGAGATCCCTTGTATGTAACTTTCCGCCTCTCTCTTGAAGCCTGTAAGATTCTCTCTTTGTCCTGAACATTTGCCATGGTCACTGATGACAGAGATTTTACATCAGGTTTGTATTTCGTGACCTTCAGAGATATGCACGAGCTACTACTTTCATCCGTCAGGCTACTCCTATTATGAGACTTAACAAAATTCATCACTGAGAACAAAGATTCACAAGTGTATGTGGATGAAACCAAAACACTGGCCAGATCTAGGAAGGCAGGGAGAGTTAAGACAGAGGCATAGAAATTGCTCTTCCCCTCTCTCGTCAATCCATGTCTATGGTCTTTAAGATAACTTGTTATGGAAAATTATTTATTTATCTAAGATGCACCTATACTGAATTTATCTGAAAAATAAAAAAGTCGATATTAAGAAAAAAATTGTAAATGGAAGATTATAAGAGAGGGTTTCACGGTCCAGCAAAAGTTCCTGGTGTGCCATGTTTGGCACGCGTGCCAGGGGTTGCCCACCCTGCCTAGGCTGACCCCCACCCTCAAACAAGCTTGTACTGGCTTCCTCTCTCGGCCTGTGAAACAAGCTCCTCTCGACTGCCCAAGGCTAAAACCAGGAGGCATCCTAGGTAGTTATCACTCTCATTTCTCATATCCAATCAATATCAAGTGTTGCAATAGTCCTGCTTTCTTTTTTTTTTTTTAAATTAAATCTTTATTGTTCAGATTATTACATTTGTTCCTCTTTTTCCCCCCCATAACTCCCCTCCTCCCAGTTCCTGCCCCACCCTCCGCCCTCACTCCCCACCCACTGTCCTCATCCATAGGTGCACGATTTTTGTCCAGTCTCTTCCCGCATCTCCCACACCCCTTTCCCCCCCAAGAATAGTCAGTCCATTCCCTTTCTATGTCCCTGATTCTATTATAATCACCAGTTCATTCTGTTCATCAGATTATTTATTCACTTGATTCTTAGATTCACTTGTTGATAGATGCATATTTGTTGTTCATAATTTGTCTCTTTACCTTTTTCTTCCTCTTCCTCTTCTTAAAGGATACCTTTCAGCATTTCATATAATCCTGGTTTGGTGGTGATGAACTCCTTTAGCTTTTCCTTATCTGTGAAGCTCTTTATCTGACCTTCAATTCTGAATGATAGCTTTGCTGGATAAAGTAATCTTGGTTGTAGGTTCTTGGTATTCATCACTTTGAATATTTCTTGCCACTCCCTTCTGGCCTGCAAAGTTTCTGTTGAGAAATCAGCTGACAGTCATATGGGTATTCCCTTGTAAGTAACTGAGTTTCTTTCTCTTGCTGCTTTTAAGATTCTCTCTTTGTCTTTTGCTCTTGGCATTTTAATTATGATGTGTCTTGGTGTGGTCCTCTTTGGGTTCCTTTTGTTTGGGGTTCTCCGCGCTTCTTGGACCTGTAAGTCCATTTCTTTCACCAGGTGGGGGAAGTTTTCTGTCATTATTTCTTCAAATAGATTTTCAATATCTTGCTTTCTCTCATCTTCTGGCACCCCTATAATTCTGATGTTGGTACGCTTGAAGCTGTCCCAGAGGCTCCTTACACTATCCTCGCATTTTCGGATTCTTTTTTCATTTTGCTTTTCCGGTTGGGTGTTTTTTGCTTCCTCGCATTTCAAATCATTGACTTGATTCTTGCGCTCCTCTGGTCTGCTGTCAGGAGTCTGTATAATATTCGTTATTTCAGTCCGTGTATGCTTAATTTCTAGTTGGTTCCCCAATATAACATCGAGGGTCTCATTAGTTTTCTTGTAGATCTCATTAAGTTTATCGGCGGCTTCTAAACAGTTCTTGAGAGACCTTAAAAGTGTGGTTCTGAACTCTATATCTTCCATTGACAATTTTGTCCTGTTTCTTTGTCTACGCATTTTGTTATGCTTCCTTGGTGCACCCCCTAGTGGTCTTTGTTCGCAGTCTTATAATTAAACCTTGATTGTTGTAGCTAATACCAGGGAGGGTTTGACCTCCAGGCCAGGTGGCTATGAGAATCAGCTGTGTCAGCAGTGAGAGAACTTCTGTCCTCTAGGGAGGTGCTAATCTAGCCTTTGCCTGAGGCTATCCGGCAAATGCCTCTGTGCAGGGCTTGGGCAGGGCAGGTCACACAGGATCAACAGGGTGGGCCGGAGAGAGCAGTTATGGCGGCTCTCAGTCCTGTCCCCAGGGGCTCTGCCTCTCTGAGTCCCAGCACCCACTGCAAAGCTCGGAGAGAAAGCTGCACTCGCTCTGCCCAAAGCCAGACAGTCCCGCTTCTCCGGTTTGAGTCTGGGTTGCTAAAGACTCGCCCGGATCTGGAGCTCAGAGTCTGCGGCTCCCTCCCGATTGAAAACGCCAACCGCGCCCTCCGCCGCCAGCCCGCTCTGCGCACTCCGCACCTCAGAATTTGACTTCAGCACTGTGCCTCCTCTGACTATCCGTATGCGTTTCTCTTTCCTCCTAGTTGTAGGACTTCCACTCAGCCAGCGTTCCTGTGGTTCTGGGTGATGTCCCTTCCGTCTTTTAGTTTCACTTTTGAAGTAGTTGTTCAAAGCAGCAAACTCCGGCGTTAACCTATGCCGCCATCTTGGTTCCCGGCATTTTCATGCTTTAAATTTCTTCCTCTCCATGGAATTTCTAAAGACTTTGTGCTGTGATATGGAATTCATGTTGACGAACAGAATTTTATGTCTTCACTTTCTGATTTACTGTTGAGTATAACTCAGGAGCACCTGTGCTTCCCTTTCAACTGAGATGGAGCCATGTCAGGGTTCTGTTCAGATCAGGACTCACAGCAACTTTCACCTTTTAAGGTAAAAGCCGTTTCCATGAGAGCAGTAAGGTGCAAGCAAATCTCCAGGATAGCCAGGAGTTACTGTGCAACTGAGAATTGAGAGCAGTTGAAATATCCACTCATAATTGGTGCTTAAGGGGTTGGTAGGGTTTTTTAGAGCCAGACTAGTTGCAGGAGGCTGTCCTAAGCCTAAAAGTTGTCCTCTACATTTTTGTCTCTATTAACACATTTTGTTAATATGAATATTTGTATTTGTTTGATTTTTTCCACATTATTGCCATCAGTTTTTACATAGATTTCATCAATGATGAAAAACAAACAAACAAAATACCATGAAGTGGCTGCAGGGAGGTTGTCCTCAGCTATGTAATTGGTGACTCCCTGTGTTCTCACACTAGGAATATACACTTCACAGAAAGCATTTGGTTGTGTAGGATTTCCAGGTGACCTCAAAAGGAGAATGCATGTAGGAGGGGATGGTCTCGGGTTTCTCACGAAAGTCATCACTGTGCTACCGATCCTGGCCTTGACCTTCTTTTAATCCCTGTATTTCCTTTAGCCACACAAAACAGTTGGCCCAAGACTTCTCATTATATTTTTAGCTAAATTGTGCCAACAACTATTTTAGAAGAGGTGTAATATATCCGTGACCTCAAGAACAATGCTGGAAAACTCAGCTTGAGAAATCGCACAGTACAGGTGCTTCAGTCAGTGAACACCTGAGGTCTGGTTTTGTCTATGATGTTGAACAGTTCTGAGCACAAATCATGTGTTAAATAATATTTATACTTGGATTCAGAAGCAGGATGGGAATTAGAAGATTCTCATCAAAGACAGGCTATACATAGTAGTTAGGAAATGGGACAGAGGAATTCAAAAGTGGGTTATGAAAAAATAAAAGTATGGGGAAAAAATTCCAACCAATGTCACTTTCACATATATACAGATGGACAGAGATGCTTTTCAAGACAGCTCTGTTTGTCAAGTAAAAAATTAAAGACTAAAAATTCCCAGTTCTTTCCCTAACTAGCTTATGAATTGCTGAATGAATAGATGCTATCAGTGTCTGTGACAAAAGAAGTATTTTCTAATTATTTATAAACTGCATGTATAAAGATTGCATGAGATCTCCCCTCTTCAGAGCATTTAAGCTAAGGACCAAACTATTATTTTGAAAGTTTAGAGTTAGAATTTGAACCCAGTCAACCTGGATTAGAGATTTCCTGGCACTCACCGATGAGTGGGATGGGGCCTCATCCTTTCCAGAGCTGACCCACAGCTGGTAATCTCTCTCAGAGCCCTTGGAGACAAAAAGAACTATGTGTCACAGCAAATCATTCACAGTGAGTACATGAAGAACACACTTTCTTAGCATTCCTCTGTTTCCAAAAAGAGAAAGAAACGGCATCAGTGGAAATGCTATTTGGTCCAAGGGGCTGCCTACACTTTTGAATTAACAGAGTTGAGTTGCCTAAGCCTTTGTCCCTTCACAGCCTCTGATATATTATTCCAGATTGATTCTTGCCTTGTCCGTTTTGGTTGGATGGGGATCTGTGAGCCACAATGCAGTCAGTCCCTTAATTCCTGGGTGGCCCATGGCATAAGAAATCACAGTTATGGTCCTTTATGAAGAAAAAAAAACAAAGTCCAGTCTCAAGAACTCTGCTTTCTGCTGTCTCCAGACCTCTTGGAGAAGGTTGCATTTTGCCTTTGATGTGCCTGCCCAGACAGGCATGTTGTTCAGAGGGTCACACACACTGCCACAACTGTTTCTGAACAAAGTCAAACTTGAAAGGCATCATGAGCTCAGGAATAGAGTGGGCAAAAGTCCAGGGATGCCCAGGAGGCCTTCAGATAATAGCAAAGTGTAGTCAACCCACTGGCCTTGGTGCAAATGACCCCATTCCAGGGAGAAAAGGAACTGACCAGTCCTACAACCTAGTGTACTGCTTAGCACAGAAAACAGTTACTCCTAACAGAATTGTCACTCAGTAACATTGGAAATCCCACTTGAAACAATCAGGTCTGAATTATAAAGACTGATGAGTTATTTTCATGAATTCCCTAAGCAAGGACAAAGTAAATATATTTGACATGGAGTTAGTTGCTAGTAATGGGTACTATGCTTGCCTTGACTCCTGATAAAGTATCATGGCTCTGTCCGTATGAAGGAGGGTCCCAGAAGCAATCACATGCATGCATACACACACACACACACACACACACACACACACACACACACACACACCAAATTCAGCTCAAAAACATATTGCAAAAAAGAAGAGGAAGCTCATAAGGTAGGGTTTGGAAACACTGTGCTGTGTCCATTTATATGGTATATGTGTACAATCCAATAACCCAATTTCTTCATTAAAACAGCAGTTTTCTGGTCTGGTTAGATTGATCACTTTAAACAAAGGAGAGTCATAAATTTAACATAAAATGAGCTGAATCATGAATTAATCTCCCTTATCTCTTCTCCCAAAGCAGTCACTGTCTTCCAAGGTTTAGTTCTTACTCAGGGTGTGCATATCATGCAGGTTAGAAATCAATGCAGAGGTGCGTGCCACTCAGTACAGGTGAATTCTATTTCATTTTTGATGTATTATTCAACTCCACTAAAACGTCAATCACTGATGGTCTCCTTCCAAATTCTGGCTGCCCTGACATTTTAAGGGCCTTTATATACCATTGGTGAGACACACCTTAAATACAAATGTTACAATCACACCATGTCACAATAGCAAGGCATTGTCTGAGTCAGGAGTCTGTAGAAGGAGCAGTGCTAGAGAGTGATTCCTGCAGGTCCATTCATCTGCATGTCACCCCCCCTCCTGTTTCCTTATGCATCCTCCTCCAAAACTACACCCACCTCTTCCATCAAAACAATTTCAACAACTCATGGCTGCACCACCAAAACATAAAGGGGTAGACACTTCAAGTAAAAGTGATGTGAACACCAATGTCCCCAGGCCTGCAGTCTTATTCAGAACCTGTCTCCTATAAAGATTCACAAGATACATTAATCATCAAATTCTCAGGATCTGCACTGGGAGATGTAGTGTCTAGCCAGTGGGCCTTTATATCAAAATTTACAACAAAACATTGCATTTAGGATTCATCATACTGACATTGAGGCCTGGGGAGATAACAAGGGAGAGGAAATACAGAAAGAACTAATAGAAGTGGTTAGAACCTCTGAGTTGGAATCATATGAAAATTATATATATACTAGAGGCCCGGTGCACAAAAATTTGTGCACTCAGGGGGGAGGGGGGAGGGGGGCCCCTCAGCCCGGCCTGTGCCTTCTCGCAGTCTGGGACCCCTCGGGAGATAACGACCTGCTGGCTTAGGCCTGCTCCCGGGTGGCAGAGGGCAGGCCCAATCCCTAGGTGCAGCCCCTGGTCTGGCTCAAAGCGGGGCCGATTGGGGAGTTGGGGCGCCGCCCCCTGTCATGCACAGAGCAGGGCGGATTGGGAGGTTGCGATGCCACCCTCAGTCACACTCAGGGTAGGGCCGATTGGGGGGTTGGGGCACTGTCCCCTGTCACACTTAAGCCAGGGTCGATGGGGAGGTTATGGCTCTATCCCATCACACACAGAGCAGGGCCCGTGGGGTGGGGGGGTTGGGGCGCCGCACCCTGTCACACACAGAGCCACAGGGCGATCAGGGGGTTTGGGCGCTGCCTCCTGTCATGCTGATCCCGGTGCTGGGAGGCATAGTACCCTTTTACTATATAGAATAGAGGCCTGGTTCATGGGTGGGGGCTGGCTGGTTTGCCCTGAAGGGTGTCCTGGATCAGGGTGGGGGTCCCCACTGGGGTGCCTGGCCAGCCTGGTTGAGGGGATGATGGCTGTTTGCAGCTGGTCACACACCCTTCAGGGTGGGGGTCCCCACTGGGGTGCCTGGCCAGCCTGGGTGAGGGGATGAGGTCTGTTTTCAGGCTGGGACTGAAGCTCCCAACTGCTCCTTTTTTTCTTTTTTCTTTTTTTATTCTGAGTCAGCCTTAGCTCTGAGGCTCCAGCTCTTAGGCCTCCGCTCCTGAAAGCAGGTATCTGGTTTGTTTAGGTTCTACAATCGAAACTCTGTATCAACTCCAGGTCTGAGATCCCAGCTAGCTGAAAGCTAGTTTCTGGGGTTTTGTTTAGCTTCTATTTTTGTAACTATGTTTCAAACTGCAGGCTCAGAGGCCTGCAGTGGCAGGCGGGGAACGTTGGAGTCCTCCGTCACTGAAGCAAGCAAGCCTCATGTTAGTTTCAAGCTGCCTGGCTGCCGTCCGCCATCTTGGCTGGCAGTTAATTTGCATATTGCCCTGATTAGCCAATGGGAAGGGTAGCGGTCGTACGCCAATTACCATGTTTTTCTTTTATTAGATAGGATATCCTATATAATAAAAGAGAACATGGTAATTAACTGTAACTTTGCTACCCTTCCCATTGACTAATATGCAAATTAACTGCCAACCAAGATGGCGGCCGGCAGCCAGGCAGCTGAAGCGAACAGGAGGCTTGCTTGCTTCAGTGAAGGAGGAAGCCAAGGTTCCCCGCCTGCCACTGCCGGCCTCTGAGCTGCACTCTAAGAAACAATGTTGCAAATATCAAAGCTAAACAATCCCCAGAAACCTGCTTTCAGCCAGCCGGCCTCAGAGCTGGAGCTGAAACAGTGTTTCAATTATAGAACCCAAACAAACCAGACACCTGTTTTCAGCAGCCGAAGTCTCAGAGCTGGAGCCGAGCCTCAGAGCTAAAGCCAGCTCTCAGCTCCAGTGACAGCCATAGAAGGTAAATAAATCCCAGAATAAAAAAAAAAAAACAAAAACAGAAAAAAAGGAGAGGTTGGGAGCTTTAGTAACCCGCCATCTTGAAAAAGGCCCTCAGCCCCTCACCCAGACTGGCCAGGCACCCCAATGGGGACCCCCACCCTGAAGGGTGTGTGACCAGCTGCAAACAGCCATCATCCCCTCACCCAGGCTGGCCAGGCACCCCAGTGGGGACCCTCACCCTGATCCGGGACACCCTTCAGGGCAAACCAGCCAGCCCCCACCTGTGCACCAAGCCTCTATCCTATATAGTAAAAGGGTAATATGCCTCCCAGCACCAGGATCAGGGGAGCAGCGAGGCCTCACTGCCCCAGTGTCAAGTGGAGCTGCGAGGCCTCCCAGCACCGGAATCAGTGGAGCCACGAGGCCTCCTGGCCCCTGGAGCAGCATGACAGGGGGCAGCACCCAAACCCCCCAATCGCCCTACGGCTCTGTGTGTGACAGGGGGTGGGGCCACAACCTCCCTATCCACCCTGCTCTGTTCGTGACAGGGGAAGGCGCCCCAACCCCCTGATCGACCAGGCTCTTTGCCTGATAGAGGGGAGCTCCCCAAACCCCTGATCGGCCCTGCACTGTGTGTGACAGGGTGCGGCGCCCCAACCTCCCCAAGGGCCCTGCTCTGTGTGTGACATGGGGGAGTGCCCAAACCCCTGATCAGCCCTGCTCTGTGAGTGATAGGGGGCGGTGCCCCAACTCCACTATCCCACTATCGGCCCTACTCTGTGCATGATGGGGGGAGCTCCCCAACCCCCTGATGGCCCCTGCTCTGTGAGTGACAGGGGGAAGTGCCCCAACCCCCTTATGGGCCCTGCTCTGTGCGTGACAGGGGGTGGCGCCCCA
Organism: Myotis myotis; assembly: GCF_014108235.1. NCBI lineage: Eukaryota > Metazoa > Chordata > Mammalia > Chiroptera > Vespertilionidae > Myotis > Myotis myotis. The sequence goes on along the minus strand of NW_023416324.1, from coordinate 146,734,829 downwards.
ACCTCCCCATCGACCCTGCCTTGAGTGTGACAGGAGGCGGTGCCCCAACCCCCCAATCGGCCCTACCCTGAGCGTGACTGAGGGTGGCATCGCAACCTCCCGATCTGCCTTGCTCTGTGCTTGATGGGGTGGCGCCCCAATTCCCCAATCGTCCCCGCTCTGAGCCCGACCAGGGGCTGCACCTAGGGATTGGGCCTACCCTCTGCCACCCGGGAGCGGGCCTAAGCCAGCAGGTCATTATCTCCCAAGGGGTCCCAGACTGTGAGAGGGCACAAGTGGGGCTGAGGGACACCCCCCCCCCCTGGAGTGCACAAATTTTTGTGCACTGGGCCTCTAGTAATATATATATGTATATATATATACATACACACACATACACACACACACACACACACTGAGTGGCCAGATTATTATGACCACCCCATCAGTACTTCATTGACTCTTCCAAAAATACTGAACATTGAAAACTTTCTAAGAAAATACTCTCAAGGCCTTATTATTATTATTATTTGCATAACTAATTCACTTCATTGTACTGATGGGGTGGTCATAATAATCTGGTCGGTCATAATAATCTGGCCACTCAGTATATGTATATATATATATATATATATATATATATATATATATATATATATATATAACATGGTATTATTATTATTAACATTCTAAAATTATAGCTAAATTTCTTTATGCTATAACTTTCAATTCATATACAATTAAAAAAGGTCTATAAGGATAGCACCTATTTATAGGCTAATAATACGGCTTTGCTGCCATCAATTTTTAAATTTGGTGGGACATGATATGACCTGGATATCTGTAAAAATCAGTCTTAAGAAGGAAATGTATTAACACACACACACACAAACACAAAATTTCAAGAATCCAAGTTTATTTTTAATTAAAAGTAGTGTACAGGTGACTTACACTTATTCCTAGCATTGGTAGTGACTGGTTGATGTCATTTGCTGTGACTGAACTTGTTATATTAATAGTTAGAGACTAAAAAAGAAATATGAAAATTTGCTATAAAGTGAATATTTTAAGTAGGTAAGTAAATCATTATCATCATTTGTTACCATATTTATTCTAAGGCAAAGCTTGTTCTCAGGTGACCATGAAGCACATGGGGAGTGATGACCAATCATCATAACGTATTGTCACACCTTTCTGTAACATGTAGCTGGTAGAAAGCATTCCATTACAACATGATTTCCTTAGCAGATTTCTGGGACACAGACTATGTAGCAGCTTATGAATAGACAGGCTACCTGAGCCTGAAGCACAGGCACGTGGGCTGGCCCTCACGCCTCTCTCTTCTGGAGTTGTGTTTTTATAGCAAGGCTTCATGTCTTAGCAATTATATACTCAGTTTCAGTAAAATCAGAATTGGAACTGGCAAGAAGAGACCTTTTTCAACCTGCTTAGTGAGTGCCTTCTTTGTGGCAGGCAGTATGGTTACTAAGAGATTCATTATTGAATTCTGTGGAGACAATTTAATAAAGCCAAAGAGACTAGGCCACAAGACTAAAAATGTTAGAAATTTCAAGTTCCACTTCCATGTCCTCCAGTGAATAGGGTATTTGTAATATTATCTACCACACCTCACCTTGAGAACCTGTTCCATAAAAACAGGAAGACAATTGTAGAAAATACCTAGAACATATTAATAGGATTCTAGCTACCAAACTCTCTGAATTCCAAAAGACACTTTAAAATAAGACAACATGGGACCAAGAACATTTACCATGAGCATAGGCGTACTAATGTTATCAGGTAGGGAGGCTGTGTTCTTTGATAAGCAGGGCTTACAGAAGACAGACAGCAGAGTGGTTACTCACAGCCTTTAAAAGTGGGAGTAAAAACAAAGTTAAAGGAAAACCTTGCATAATTCACTACTTGCTCTTTCCTTATTCTTTTTTTCTTATGGATCAATTGCTTGATAAGACAGGTGGGCCTAAAAGTTGTTTTATAATAGGATTTTTTAAAGGAAAACATATCAATTTCATTGATTTTAAACTATGCTACTCCGTAGCCTCAAGTATTATGAAAAAGTGTTTCAGAATCCAAGAGTGGGGCTCAGAGGACCCAACCTCAGGGATGAGGGGCTTCCTTTGTTAATGTGTAGGCGGACTTGAACACTGGGATTTCGCTTGGGATTTAATTTAGATGCCATGAATGGTTCTGTTATATTTTTAAAAAACTTTTTGATACAACTTAAAAACTCTCCCATGAAATCTTTTGTAAAGTAAAAAATTCTTCTTTTCAGACAATAATAATCACTGCCTAATTTATTGGAAAAAATGTTTAAATCCAGTAGGGAGTCTCTGCTTGTGAAAATCACTTTATTACAAACTACTATTGTTCCTATTGGAAGGATCCAGAGAAAAAGTGCAGACTATTAAGATGAATATTCTTTCCATGCTTAAGAATTGCAGCTATCATGGACTCCTCTTATGCCTATTGGCAGGGATTTATGTTTTATATATACAAAGACAGACAGCCCTGACTGGTTTGGTTCATTGGATACAGTGTCAGCCTGCGGACTGAAGGGTCCCAGGTTTGATTCCAGTCAAGGGCATGTACCTTGGTTGCGGGCACATCCCCAATAGGGGGTGTGCAGGAGTCAGCTGATCGATGTCTCTCTCTCATGGATGTTTCTAACTCTCTATCCCTCTCCCTTCCTCTCTGTAAAAAATCAATAAAATATATTTTTTTAAAAAAAGACAGACATGTATTTAGAAAATACATTTTCCAACATAGTACATTTTAAATGTTCTCTCTTTCTTTTTCCGTCCCAGCCCCCCCCCCCCCGCGCTCTCTTTCTCTTTCTCTTTCTCTTTCTCTTTCTCTTTCTCTTTCTCTTTCTCTTTCTCTTTCTCTTTCTCTTTCTCTTTCTCTTTCTCTTTCTCTTTCTCTTTCTCTTTCATTCTACCTAAATCAAGAACTTGGATTTGAATTTTGGTCTTAATGACACAGGTACACAGTTCTTGATGTCCTCGGTGATGATGTTGAGGGGAAGGCTTTTCAATTGGTCCTTCTTTTTGGCTAGATCGATGTACCTAATCAAATTCACTATCAACCCAAACACAGGATGAATTAGCTCTTAGCTTAATTTCAAAGTAACCTATGTGGCTAATATTTTCAATATACTTGTCAATTTTAAAAATCACATAAATAGACTCAGCAATAAAAATATGGGTTTAAAGAAAATATGCAAAACTATTTCAGGAAAATAAAACATGACCCAAAATTAAAAGGTTGCCTTTGTCATGTGAGACCTGGGCAGCAAACCCAGTGCTCAAAGCTTTCCTGCCTAGATTGCAGGGCCCAGCATTTTCTTGGTTTCGAGGACAGAAAGCAGCAGTAGCTGTGAGAATCACTCAGTAGTGTGATCGGCCCATAAGGAAATTTAATGTCTGGTTTTTGAATAATGTTAGCTCTAAGTCTAGGTTTGAGAGAAGGGAAACATAAGCGTGAACAGCAGAATTACCTCAGAAATAAGAGAACTGGCATGTCAGTGAGAGCACTTTATTGCAGGGTCAATCCAAACAAGCAGTGCTGTGAGAATACTGGTAGTCTAAGGATTTCTACTGAGAATAAGGAGAATCGGGGGGCGGGGGGGAGGGGGGCGGGGAGTACTGCTCTGCAGAGATGTGCATTATTTTATCAGGGGTTAAAGATTTAAAATATGTATACAGACAAAGTACCTTTGAAAGAGTGAGAGCCATTTTTCCTTTAGTTCTGAAGAACTGCAATTTTAAAAAAGGGGAGAAAAAAATTAAACTACATAAAATACGTAAATTAGCATTAAGACATTTATTTCAGATAAAGATATTAGCAGCCAATCCATAGCCGTGTGGATGTGGGTATAAGCTTTCCCCTCCTCATAAGGACTTTCCATGGACCCTGCCGTTTCTCAGGCAGTATAATGGGGATGGGAAGTGGATGTTAGAGAGTGAGAGAAGTTGATTTGAAATCTAAACATTTCAACTAGGTGATGCAGGCTGGGTAGTCCTGGGCAAGTCACCTATCCACTCTGAGCTTCAGTTTCCAGAGCTGAAATGGGGTCAATTTCATCTCAGAGTGCTCCTGCATCTGCAAGTGCTAGTCAAACATAAAGACCATTATTATCCAGATGAAATCATACTTCAGAAATTGGCATTTGGATGAAACCCACTTTACCTAGAAACCAAAATATAGTTTTAGAAGAAAAAACCCCAAAATATTTTATTTCTTTATACATATATCAGCTTGTGATGCATTAAATTATTTCCTAGAAAATTTATTCTTCATTACTATGATCCTCTGAGCAAGATAAATCTCCCTATTGCTAAATCAGTAAAGATTAGTATTTTATTTGCTAAAGTTTCTGCAGATTTTAATACCCAAAGGAGAAAATATTTTCAAGCTCAACAAGCACAGGCTTAACATTTACTAACATTTCCATTGCTGTAAATTACACATAACATAAATTGTGTCATTAGTGACTTTTAGTACATTACATTGTGCAACCATTATACTAGCTAGTTCTAGAATATTTTCATTGCCTCAAAGCAAACCTTGTATTCCTTAAGCGTTCACTCCCAATCCCCCACCCCGCCTTGTGCCCAGATCTTATCCCACATTTTGTTTATCCAGACATCAGTTGACAAACATGTGGGTTCTTTCCACCTTCTTTGGCTGTAATGGACAATGATCTGTGAACACTTGTGGGTAAAATTTTGTTTGTTCCATTTCTCTTGAGTATATGCCTGGAGGTGGCATTGCTGGGCCATATAATAATTCTACTTTGAATTTATGGAGAAACCATCCAAGTTTTCCACAGTGGCTGCCATATTTTATATTTCCACCAGCAACACTGCTCTTGCTGCCCCCATCCCCATTTCAGGACCCGCTTCTTCAGGATAGTGGGATGCCCACCTAGCTGCCCTGCACATGGACATGGACCAGGCTTCTGGTTCCTCTGTTACACAGCAGAAGAGTAACAACAGCGAGAAGCAAAGTACTAGGTGCAGGCCTGGTTGCACATCCTGTCCATCTCCACGCAGCGCTTACACCAATATAACATATGTGAACCAGGCCCCCACAGTTCCCCCTCATTAGAAAAAGACATTTTGGGAAACTCTTTTTTTTCAAAGACTTTCTCTATTTCTCATTGAGAGTGTCTTCCTTCACCTGCAACATGAAGGAGACCTCAAGCAAATGGAACTGATAATCTTTAGAAAAATATGTCATGGGAAAGAAGACATGCACAGAATGATGTAAATACATATTTCTTAATAAGCTTTTTAGTATTTCTTTAAATGCACAGTCACATAATAGAATTTATAAAATTAACAGCTTAGAAACATGTTAGCCTTTTCCGTGTTATAGTGATGGGTGAGATTTTGCCTGAGTGGAGCAAGGAGAGAAACAAGAGCCTTCAGTGAGTGTTATGAACACATCGAGGAATAAAACAACAATGAAACTCAGCAGTCCAGGGCTGTTGCCATATTCCTAATCCTCATGGAGCCTAAAAAATGTGTCTTGGAAAAGTACCATGCACTCCATGAATCATACCTGTTTTACATTGTCTCTTCTCTATAGACACAATAAGATCATCTGTATACGGCAATTCAGGTACCCCAGTGTTTGATGACATGATGACTTTCATTTGTAATTTCAACCCTATTGTAAGGGAATTAATTTGGGAGTATGAAGTAATGTTTCAAACTCACTTGGACTATTTGCCAGTGCTTGATCAAGAAAGATATCCCAGTGGTGTAAAAGCACAGACACTACCTGTGGACTAGGAGCAGGGTATTGGAAAGGATCTCTGGACCCTTGTCCTCTCTCCCCAAGTGGCACGCAGAGCCCATTTGAAAAACCACTGATCCAAACTGAAGTACATCACTCCAATAGTTTCCACTCTTTATCTGTCTGCAAACTTCCCTTTTTTCAGCATAAGAAACTATGGTGGAAAGTGCAAGGTATATAGCTGTCCTTATGGGATCTCAAAAAGTCAGGCCATGGCTTAGTATACAATCAGATTAAAATAATTTCCATTTTAAACCTATGTAAATACAGAACCAAGCTTACCTAAATGTGGCCACAAAGTTCACAGTAGAGGAGCCCAAGACAAAAGACCTCTTGGCACCTTGGTTGGCTTCCCCTGCTTGGCCCATGTAGTTGGCAGTCCACATGGTGTTCAGTAGTAGTTCATTTTTTATCTTAAAGATTTTATTATACCTAGAAAGATAACCAAACAGGATGTTTGTCGGCTTCTTAAATGTTATGGGAGCAGCTCTGCTCATCATAAGGCGCCAGTTCCCACTGCTCCAGGGAAGGCTGCCTCTTCCACCACTGCCACCCTCTGTGAGTGCACAGCACAGCCAGTGATGAGATGGGCGGGCCTTGAGCCCATGTACTGAGAGACGCCTGGCTCAGCAAGGCCCTGAACTAACTTCATCAATGGCAGCAAATAGCCATTTTTCTGAATGTTGAATATTAGGTATGGACCGTACTTATAGTTTAGACCATTATAAAAGAACCAGTAATTGATTAATTTATTATCATTATATTTGTCCTTTATTAGGTATTATCATATTATTTTATCTTTATATCTATTTGGTGTTGTCATTCTTATTTTAGCCATTCTGATAGCTATGTGATGAGACCTCACTGTGAATTTATTTTGTTTTTTCTTAATGGTTCTCAGGCCCTTGAGAAAAGAAGGGGAGGGGAGGGAAAAGAAATAATTTGCAATTACATGTATTTTAAGTAAATACTCTAGGAAAGGACGGTGAGAGGCCTATAGTCAGAAAGAAATTTGTCTAAAGTTTGTCGAGCTGAAAGCATTAAGACCCAGAGGTCACACATTAAAATTCAAGATTTTCTACTAAGGAAGAATGGGAGAATGGAAATTGGAGGATTTGCTCCAATTGACTAATAACTTTTTTCCTCTCTCAGTTCTTGAAGAAAGACTAAAGAAACTCAGTATTATTTAATTCAAAGATTAAACTTTCTTTCTATATGTAGTCTCAGAATCTACTAGTACTTGGGTAGTAAGGATTTTGTGGTGTGGGAGACACTTCCAGTGTTCTAACGATTCAATCTGTAAGGCTGGCTTGGATTTGTGAAGTAGAAGATTTGTTAATTGACCCCCATTTGTCCTTGTTATAGTTATGGATTAGTCTGGTTAGTTATGAAGTCTTGAATTCCTTTCTCTACCATTTCCTATGCTTACTCTCAGTTTCTGCCCTTTGTAATTGTGCCTTGCTTCCCAAGACCTTGATTCTGTCTATGGCATCCTTTTGGGTCTGTCATCATTGGTCACTGTTCTATCTCTTGTATGTAGATTGGTTCAGAAGATGAATTGACTATCTTGATTCAGGTATGCACTTTTGATCCAGCCAGCTGTCACTTCTTAGGTAGTGGGAGCTGCAAGTGTGTAGTGTGTTTTCCCTTGGAACAAGTTAAAAGTGTGGCAAGCAGCATTAGGAGTGCACCTCTGTTTGTTTTGTGGGTTTTTTGTTCTCTTTTCTAAATTTTTGTTTCCTGTTTTTAGTGCCTTAATATAAACTGTCTATTCTGTATAAAAAGTAAAGGCAGAATTTCAGAGAGAGATTTAAAGTATATTTCAAACTAATCATCCTGCCTTTACTGTGACAGAAATAAAGTTTTTAATGCCACGTGGAAATGAGTTATTGCTCCTTTTATTTTATTTTTTAAAAAATATATTTTATTGATTTTTTATAGAGAGGAAGGGAGAGGGATAGAGAGCTAGAAACATCGATGAGAGAGAAACATCGATCAGCTGCCTCCTGCCCACCCTCTACTGGGGATGTGCTTGCAACCAAGGTACATGCCTTTGACTGGAATCAAACCTAGGACCCTTCAGTCTGCAGGCCAACGCTCTATCCACTGAGCCAAACCGGTTAGGGCTATTGCTCCTTTTCTTGAGAATTGAGTTGAAACTTGGGGGATCTTAAGATATTCTCAGTGAACAGCTCAAGACTTGAAATGTATTTGTTCCCTAGTTAAAAATTTCTCTTTATTTCCCTTTATTTTTCAGTTGAAATGTAAATGTTTATAATAACACTACTTTTGGGTCATAAGCTCTGAAAATTTCCACAGGTGAAGTATATGTATTTTCTTGTGCTTGTTTGTTTAACCTCACCTGAAGATATTTTTCCATTGTTATTCAGAGAGAGTTGATGGGAGGTAGAAAGGGGGAGAAAGAGAGAAACATTTATGTGAAAGAGACACATTGATGAGTTGCCTCCATGTGTGCCCCAACCAGAGGCAGGATGAGAACCAGAAACCCAGATATGTGCCCTTGATTGGGCATCGAACCAGTGACCCTTTGGTGCACGGGCTGATGCTCTAACCATTGAACAGACTGGCCAGGGCATATATATATATTCTTAATCATTGCATGATGATCAGTAACTAATAGCTAATTTATTAATTGCAATTCAAAGAGTACTAGTTAGCTCACTGAATTACACTAAAGTATACTAAAATATATTGTAGAATTATACCAAGTTTAATGAGGGGCTTAGAGTTCTGCTTCTGGTCAAGATGGAATAACATCTTGGATTTACTCTCTCACTTTGGTATATATATATATATATATATATATATATATATATATATTTTTTTTTTTTTTCTACACTAATAAAAGACAAAGATGCTAATTGACCATACCTTCACTATGTTCATTAGCCCATCAGAAGAGTATGCAAATTAACCCCACAAAGATGGCTGCTAAATTTGTATATTGCAGGCAGATCCCGCTGTGCTTCCCTGCCCGGCGCTGGCGGCAGCGAGATCCCCAGCCGCCGCCCACCCCAGCGTGGGATCTGGGCCTGCTGTGTGTGAGGAGGGGTGGGCGGGGTGGGCAGGGTGGGTGGCAGCACGATCCCTAGCCACTGCCCACTCCAGCGCGGGATCTGGGCCTGCCGTGTGTGGGGCGGGCTCCCAGGCATAGTGGAAAACCTCATAATTCATGAGGGCCAGAACAGCTTTTAATCTAATTACACGGCCTACTGCTGAGGCAAGACCCTGCTCTGGTCTTGGCTAACCAAGTTTAAAAGCAGGATTCTAACAGATTAAATTGTGTCCAACTGTATACTGCCAACAACAAAACAATGCATTTTAAATATAAAGGTGTAAAGAAGTTTTAAAAATATAGAAAAGAATATGTCATGCTAAGATTAATCAAAAGAGAACTGGAATGACAATATTAATATTAGACAAAGTAGATTTCTTAGAAAATAATACCAGCAAGAATAAAGGGTCATTTCCTAATGATGAGGGAATTAATTCATAAGACAAAACAAAACCAAAAAAGCCATAATGCTTCTAAACATTTATGCAGCTAATAATAAGATTTCCAAATACATGAAACAAAAACTGATAAAATGGCATGGAGAAATATATAAATGTCTATTTGGACAATTATAGGCAAGTATTTCAACATTTCTCTCTGAAAATTTTCCCTCTTAATTAATTGAATAAGTAGGCAAAAATCAATGGGAATATAGAAGATTTGAGAAGCTCTATCAACCAAATTGACCTAATTGAAATGTATAGAATATTCTACCCAACAACAATAAAGTATGCATTCTTTTCGAGTTCACACCATCACTCAACTAGAAAAACTATATTCTGGGCAATAAAGGAATGTTCAATAGATTTAAAAGGATATAAGTCATGTTTTCTGATCACAGTGGAATTAAATTAGAAATCAATAAAGAAAGAGATCCAAAAGAATCCTCAAATATTTGAGAACTAAGTAGCACACTTCTAAATAGCCCACAGGTCAAAGAAGTAATCAAAAGGGAAACTGAAAGTATAGAAGTGAATAAAAAGGAAAACACAATATATCTGGTGTGGGATGCAGCTAAAGGAAAACATTATTATAAAAAGGGAAATTTATGAAACTAAATGACTATTTTAGACAAGAATAAAAGTCTCATACTAATGACTTCAGCTTCCACCTTAGGAAGTTAAAAAAAATTTTTTTAAAGCTAAAAAATGAAGAACAAATGAAACACAATAAGCAGAAAAAAATATAACATTGATTAGAGGAAAAATTAATGAAACAAAGTATAAAAACAATAGAAAAATCATGTGAACAATAACTGGTTCTTTGAGGAAATCACTATAATTGATAAAACTGGATAAATCAGGAAAAGTAAAAGCAAATTGCTAGTATCAAAGAGAGTTGAAATCAGTACAGATTTTCAAAGGATAACATGGAAATATTTCAAACAACTTTATGCCAATAAATTTTACAACATGGATGAGAGGGACACATTCTTTGAAAGATATAAACTACTAAAGCTCATTCTACAGAAAATAGATAACTTGAATAGCCTTATATAAATAACAGAATTTGCATATGTAGTTAAAAGCCTTTGCAATTATCAGTTCATATATATATGATGCATAAATTTCAAAATGTTATTGAGTGGAATTCAAAGGGTAAAAAAAAAACCCAAAAATTGAAATATCTTTGGGGCTAGGTAAATAATGTAAGCAAATGATGTAAAATAGTCATCGGAAAAAATAACTGTCAAAAATACTGTCAAACTTGCCGAAACCGGTTTGGCTCAGTGGATAGAGCGTCGGCCTGCGGACTGAGAGGTCCCGGGTTCGATTCCGGTCAAGGGCATGTACCTGGGTTGCGGGCATATCCCCAGTGGGAGATGTGCAGGAGGCAGCTGATCGATGATTCTCTCTCATCGATGTTTCTAACTCTCTCTCTCCCTTCCTCTCTGTAAAAAATCAATAAAATATATTTAAAAAAAAAAAATACTGTCAAACTTTATTTTCATGGAACTATAGTGTGTGTGGGTGTGTATATTGATTAGAGGACAAATCAATTAAACAAAATATAAAAACAATAGAAAAATTATGTGGGCAATAACTGGTTCTTTATTAGTGTAGAAATCACTGTCTACACTAATAAAAGACAACATGCAAATTGACCGTACCTTTGCTATGCCTTAAGCCATGCTGACCAGCCAATCAGAGTGACTATATGCAAATTAACCCAACCAAGATGGCGGCTGGCAGCCACGGAGCTGGAGCAAGCAAGAGGCTTGGTTGCCCCAGTGTTGGAGAAAGCCAAGCTTCCTGCCTGCCGGGGCCAGATCTGAGCTCCACTCAAGGCAACAAAGTTTCAATTATAGAAGATAAATAAACCCCAGATACCTGCTTTCAACTGGCCTTGGCCACGGAGCTGGAGCGAGCAGGAGGCTTGGGTTGCCCCTGGCAATGGAGGAAGCCAAGCTTCCCGCCCCGCCCTGCCGGCTCTGAGCTCCACTCAAGGCTATAAAGTTTCAATTATAGAAGGTAAATAAATCCCAGAATGAAAAAAAAGAAAAAAGAGAGGCTGGGAGCTTCCATTGACGGAGGGCTTGGCCAGCCTGAAAACGGCCCTCAGCCCCTCACCGAGACTGGCCAGGCACCCCAGTGGGGACCCCCCACCCTAAAGGGGGTGTGGCCAGACCTCCACCCTGAAGGGGTGTGAGCAGCTGCAAACAGCCATTAGACCCTCATCCAGGCTGGCCAGGCACCCCAGCGGGACCCCCACCCTGATCCGGAACACCCTTTAGGGGAAACCAGCCGGCCCCCACCTGTGCACCAGGCCTCTATCCTATATAATAAAAGAGTAATATGCAAATTGACCCTAGCAGCAGAACAACTGGAAATGACTGGTCACTATGACACACACTGACCACCAGGGGGCAGATGCTCAATGCAGGAGCTGTCCCCTGGTGGTCAGTGCACTTCCACAGGGGGAGCCCTGCTCAGCCACAAGCCAGGCTGGTGGCTACCAGCACAGCGGTGGTGGCGGGAGCCTCTCCCACCTCCTCAGCAACACTAAGGATATCCGACTGAAGCTTAGGTCTGCTCCCTGGTGGTAAGTGGACATCCCCTGAGGGCTGCCAGGCTGCCAGAGGGATGTCTGACTGACAGCTTGGGCCTGATCACCCATGGAGTGGGCCTAAGCCAGCAGGTGGACATCCTCCGAGGGGTCCCAGATTGCAGGAGGGCATAGGCCAGGCTGAGGGACACCCCTGCATGCACAAACTTTTGTGCACTGGGACTCTAGTAATTAATAAAACTAGATAAACTGGGAAAAATAAAAGCTTTGCTATCATGTTCATATGTATAAACATATGATAACAAAGCTTTTATTTTAATTTGAAAGTAAAAGTTAAAGTCAACATGTAATTATCTATATATATATAAAGAGCCAGGAGCTGTCACATCCGAACGGACAACCAAACAGGCTGAGTGGGGTGACCAAGCCAGCAGGAGGGTTAGTGAGGGAAAACCAAACAACTGAGCAGCTGGCTGCGTGGGGCGACCAGGCTGGCAGTGGGGACAGTGAGGGGCGACCAGGCCATCAGGGGGGTCAGTTAGGGGTGATCAGGCAGGCAGGCAGGTGAGCAGTCAGGAGCCAGCGGTCCCAGATTGTGAGAGAGATGTCCGACTGCCGGTTTAGGCCCGATCCCCAGGATCAGCAGTCGGACATCCCCCAGGGGTCCCGGAATGGAGAGGGTTCAGGTTGGGCTGAGGGGATCCCCCCCCCTTGCACAAATTTCATGCACCAGGCCTCTAGTTAATTAATGATTATATTGCTTGTGGTGTTTTGGTCCTTCTCTGGAAGAGAAACCTGATTCATTTTCTTCCACACCCTTAGATATTACTATGTTTTGCATTTCCTATGACACTGTGGACAGTTTCAAATATTTTACTTTAAATTATTTAATTTTATACAGATTCATATGGAAAGTAGTTATTGACAAAAGTAGGTACTTCCAAATATGGACAGAATTCTTACACAACAACATACTTGTGTGTCCTCTCTTTTTACATGGATGACTCCTTCTCCTTCCTCAGTTCTCTGAATTAAAATTTCTTCTTCAGGGCTGCCATTTTTCCATTATTATTCCTCATTTTTCTGTTTTCTTAATAGTGTTTTTCAGTACTAGTAACTACACATTTTTGTTGTTGTTAACTTGATAATCATCTTTTCTACTGGCCTGTAAGTTCCTTGGGAACAGGGTCTCTGCCTGTTCCCTCATCACTATATACCAGGATCTACCTTTATTCCTAAACTACAGTGGGAGCCCAATAAATAATGGAAGACAGAATGAATAACATGCACTAAGCTCTGGCCAGAGGGCAGGACTGATAGCTGCCTGTAGAGTCTTCTTGATCAGTAACATGATAACAGAAAAAAACTTAAATAATTTTTTATAGTTAGAAGCATTTACCATAATTGAAATTGAACACATACTTTGACCAAACTATGGACCTTTCAGTAATATATTCTATAGAGACCCACAATATGCACACCTTTTAAAGCAGCAACTCCTTCCCTACTACACAAGAAGTCAGATAAGTACCTAAACACATGTGGAGATGCATTCTCATCACATTGTTATTTGTAAAAGCAAAAAACAGAAGTTGGAAATTAGCTAAATGTATCTCAAAATTATTTAAATAAATTCGGATGTAGTCATCAATGAGATGCTATACAAGAATTAAAATTATAAGACAAGTGGGGCAAAAGTAAGTTTATAGTTGTTCGTATAAAAACACAACAATGTATAATAATACAAGAATAAGTTCTGTGCTTCGCATACCCAAAACTGTAGTTAAAAATCACAGTGAAAATAAATCCAGAATGTATTGTTAAATTAAAAAAGTTTAATAAATTACATACAGTGATCACTCCTCTTTTTTATTTAAAAAAACAAAACACCACAATTGATATATGTACGTGAGCATGCCCAAGAAAAATATTTAGAAGGATATTTAGGAAGTTGCTCATAGTGATTATTTCTGGCTAGGGCTATTTCTGAATTCTTTTTGACACTTTTTTATTTTTACAGAAGCATGCATTAATTTTATAATAATTTTTAAAACTAACAAATATATTTCTATTTGGAAAAAAACACTATTTATGAAGAGTACCCCACCTCTCTTGGGAATGTATTTAAATGCCTCCCATGCTTTTCAATCAGAAATTTCTTTCACCTTATGACCCAGCAGTTTTACTTCTGGGAATATATTCCAAGAAACCCGAAACACTGATTTGACAGAATATATGGACTCATATTAATTGCAGCATTATTTGCAATAGCCATAATTTGGAAGCAGCCCAAGTGCCCATCAGTAGGTGAGTGGATAAAAAACTGTGGTACATTTACACATGGAATACAACTGGGCTGAAAAAAAAAAGGAAATTTTACCTTTTGTGACAGCATGTATGAAGCTGGAGAGTATTATGCTAAGTGAAATAAGCCAGAGAAAGTCAGATACCAAATGATTTCACTTATATGTAGAATTTAATGAACATAATGAACAAACAAAATAAAAGCAGACTCAGAGTTACAGAAAACAGACTGACAGCTGTCAGATGGGGTGGGAGTTAAGGGGCTGGGAGAAAAAGATAAGGGATTAAGCAAACAAACAAACAAACAAACAAAAATCTTCACCACCCAGACAATAGTATTATGATTACCAGAAGGAAATGGGAGAAGAAGAAGAGGGCACATGGGGGGATAAATGAGGATGGAAGAAGACTTGACTTGTGGTGCTGCACACACGCTGCAATATATAGATGATATAGTATAGAATTGTACACCTGAAACCTATATAATTTTATTAATCTGTATAGACCCAATACTTTCAATAAAATAAAAATAAATTTTTAAAAAGAAATTTCTTCAAATTATGGGATATTTCACCTTGGTTAGAAAAGAGAAATGCTTTTAAAAATGATCTTTTATTCTTTTTCTAATGTGTTCCAGAACACGCTTAATGCTTAAAATTTGTTTTGGTTTTATTTCACTGAGTATTAATCATTGTTGGTGAAGTTGTGACATCGCCATCAAGCTCAGTTTGTAAACTTTATTTTATTTTACATTTGACTATTAGACATTTGTCAAGTGAATTCAAATAACTGATTCGAAAAACTGATTTTCATGACATTCTATTCAGTGTGCAAGAACGTAAGTTCTGGATAAGAAGGTAAACCACCATCCCACCAACAGATGATCATACCGTCACCCTGCCACATTATGCTGTGTCATAGAGGGATCTTGTGTGGGGTTTTTTGTGGGTTTTCCCTCCCAATCTTCTTCAGTAAGAGCTGAATCATAATCCAGCTAATTCACAGGTTCTTTATTAGCACGAATCAATCCAAACAGTCTAACGGGATCATCGTGAATGTTTTCCTCTATTGTCGGGCTCGCGGGTGGGAGACTGTACACCAGGGTAGTCTCAGGAAGGCTGGTGTTCATTCCAGGTAACAGCTCATCTTCATTCTTGTCTGACACATAAGTATTTTGTTTCCTGGGCTTTCTGGGCTTCCCCTCACAATTGTGATTCAGTGAGGCGTAAAACATCTGTGATTCATCGATTGCCTAAAAAGAGAGGCATGTTAATTTTTTTATTGTTAGCCCATTCTGTCACTTTGATGACTTCTGGGGATTTCTAAGTTCTCTGAAAAGCAAGAAGCTTGTTTTCTGGGCTTTAGCTGCCAGTTAGTTTATATGCTATATTCAAATTTCCTTCCTAAGACACAACTTGCATATTTTACTATCATGTCTCCAAAATGTTAGCCTATAGACTACAGTCTGAATTTCATATCCTGACATTCAAGGTTTTCCATGCTTGATACTACTCCACCTTTTAAATATTGATTCCTACTACTCCCCTGCATAAACTCTCTATTTCAGGCAAACTGGAATAATTCTTCATTTTCCTTCAGGGAATTCCTCTCCCTTCCCTGGTCTGGATTACAGTGCTGTACTCCAGACCCAGCTCAGGACTAAGCCTGTGACCTAGGCTGGAACCAATCACACCATCCATCCCCCTGGCAACAGAAGTTGGTCCAAGAATAGAAGGCATGTGGTTTCAGCAGAGCCAATTGTGCGGCACGTTTGGGATTGATGTACAGATGCAGGAATAGAAAACGTGCTGTTTCCTGGAGTTGGGAGGAAGAAAACCTGGGTCTTCCAGAGGCTTGTCCAGCCTCAAGGGAAGAGTGTGTGGTAATGGAAGAGCATGAAGTCAGTAACAGAGGGAAACAGGAGGGAGGACATGCGAAGTGAGCCCTCATAGTCTGTCATGTCAAAAACAAATACCCCCTTTCAGCTCCCTCCCATGTGAACCAGTGGTTTTCCTCTAATGCTAAAGTGCTTTGAATTGGGTTTCTACACTTATAACTTACAGCATTCCCAACAATATAAGTCTGGTCAACAATTGGTCAACCTTATCAAGTGTTGCAGATTTCAAAAACAGTGATCCTGAGAAAGAACCACAAAGTGTACATGGCTCAGTCACTGTGACTTCCAGCGTGTTATTTCAGTTGAGTGCATGGGTAGAAAATATACGGCCAGAGGTAAAAGAATGTGTATCTACGGAAAGAAATGGAAACACTAGAGAAAAGTAAGAATCAGTTTAGGAGTTAAACAAGCTGAAGTCAAGTTTTGTTGTTTTGTTTTTAAATATTGGAGTGATTTGTGCATATTGGTAAATAGTAATGATAGTAAGAATTAGTTTTTAAAAAGTGGAGAATGGAGACAAATGATTTAAGGTAAAGATCTGGAAATAAGTAGGAGAAATGGTCAAGAGCGTAAGCAGTAGTGTTGGCTTTGGAAAGGAGAGAGGGTGCTTCTGACACAGGAGGGAAGGAGAGATTCATGTGAGAGTTTGAAATGAAGAAAAGAGAGAGGAGCAAGCACACACTGTGTCCCTCAAACTTTTTAGGATATGAGAATTCTTGTGGACTGATTATATTATTAGGTTTCCCGATAAACTCTTCTTAGTTAATAGAATATTGAGATGCTGAAATTACAAGTTCTGAACTGTACATATGATTTTCAAAGGGGAAAGAATTTATTTCCATTTTTCCAACAGATACTTCATCCATTAAGCTTCATGCGTAATACCATAGATTCCTTATGCTTTTGTAATTGACTATAGTAAGTATTGTAGTAGCAAACTGGGCAGTGTGTTCATTGATAATCATTCTAATAAAATGGAATTGAGCAAATGTAAAGAAATTACTTCTAGTTAGTGAAACTAAATTTGTGAGAAGGATGTAATAAAGACAAATCTACTTAGAGTATCTTTAATTATCCTATATAATAAAAGGCTAATATGCAAATTACCCCCTCGACCAGGAGTTTGACAGTGAGTTCGACCAAGGGGTGAGGCTGGCTGGCCAGCCACCAGTGGCCCCTCCCTCCAACCAGCCCCACCCTGACCACCCCCCTACCCTGAATGGGGGCAGGGCCAGTCCCCCAATTGCCCATGGCCCCTCCCTGGCCGGCCTCACCCCTGGTTGCTCCCCCACCCCAGATCAGGGGTGGGGCCAGCCAGCCAACCTCCAGCATCAGCTTCCCCTAGCTGGCCAAGCCTGATCAGGGCCAGTCTGGGCCCCACCCATGCACAAATTTGTGCACCAGGCCTCCAGCATAATTTATAAAACAGCAAACTTTTAAGGACATTTAAAGACTTTTCACAATTTCTACTTTAGGTAAAAGCAGATGTAGCTCAAATAAAGCTTGCCTATTCAAGTCATATGCATTAAATAGCTACTTCTATTCCAGATTTTCAGATTTTTTACTAGTAGCTAAGGTGCTGTGAATTTCTACATTTCGGATGGTGTGGTTATATGGTAACCTTCTTTTAGAGGTTTTCTTTTTGTTATCATGGATTTAGCAGGTCATATTATTACATGCAGTTTTTTATTCCTTCTTTGTAAAAATACATTTCACAATTAATTGAACATCTGATGACAGATTTGCTCATCAGAGGGCGATTTTACCTTTCCTTAGACCTCACCACATCTTGTTTTCTTATTAAAAATTTCAAGAATTTTGGCTGTGGAAGGAATTCATATAAAGAAAAATAGAAAAATTCTACCTTATTGGGAAGTTTCCAAGATGTGATCCATCTTACGGGGAGAATATTTTCTGTTAGATGGGACAAAATTTGAATTCTGTTTTCCCACCTACTACCTGAATGCTCTAGGGCAAGTGTTTTATCCTTTTCAAGACTGTCAAATTGGAATAATAATACTGCCTTCCTCAAAGAATCTAAGAGAATAATGCCTATAAAGCACATAACACAAAACCTGACACATCACAACTGCATAGGAAATATTGTCCTACAGCTGTTTTTAGATAGTAGCAAGAGTGAACATCATTGAAAAAACAAAATCTGGGAGAAGAAGGAATAAGAGTTATTTTAAGTGAAATTTATACCTCAGCGGCACATAGGCTAAGAACTGTGAATGGCTTTTGATGAAGTCAGTGCTCTGTCTGAAGAAGTTGAATGACTGTGGTAGGAAAAGGAGAAACTCTCCAATTCTCCTTAGGTTTTTATAGGTTTTTGCTTAAGCTATTTCCCTGCCTATTTCTAATTAAGCTCTGTGCAAATACATCTCTTGCCATAAGACCAAAGCCATAGGATTTGTATTTAAATTTACATTCATTTGCCTTGTAAAATAGAAGTATGATCTTTTATATCCAGCTAATTTACCTTTTAACTAAAGACCTCTCCCTCCTTCCCTCCCTTCCTCTCTCTTTTCCTCCTTCCCTCCTCTTCCCATAAATTTCTAACATCTAGGTCTTATGTGCCTTATACATGTGTCAACTTTTATATTTATCTCTGTGACACACATAATTCTTTTAATTGACTATTTAGGAAGAGAATCCACTTTTCCATTCAAATCTATTGCCTTTGTAATTGTACACAGTTTTGACTCTTTGAATTTGAGTCTGAGTAGCGTTTACTTGTCTTCGAGTTTCCCTTTAGAGTTCAGGCCCCAAAACTTGACATATTTACTCTAAATGTTCTAACAGCTACTTTAACTGTGTGTCAGAGTGCACTCTTTCTCTGCTCTTGAAACCTGAAGCTGTGCTGTGATCTCGACTAAACTTGACCCTTGATACAGAAAACAAAACTCACCGGTGCAGGTCGGGCGGCTTCTTGCAGTTCATTCACAGATCTCTCTGGTCGGGCTTTCATTTGTTCATAACAATTTTCATCCATTTGTTCTTGGGAGTTGAAAAGATTATGATTGACAATGGAAAAACAAAATATGTTGGCACAAGTAAAGAGACATGACCCAAGCAACACTTAGCTGTAAATATGAAACCTCTAAGAATCATTTAATTTGTCTTTATCATGAAAACGCAGAGGTAAGCAAGCACAATCTGCTCTCTGCAGGTTAGGTAAGAAGTCTTTTGCCCCATAGCATTAACAATAAGACAAAGGGAAGTCACTTGGGATAAGGACTAGATTATAGCCATTTAGCCATTTTTTTTTAATACCATTGTAGGCCATGACAGTTTCAAACTACCATTTAGATTTTGTTGTAGAAATCCCATGAGTTAAATTTTTGCTCGTGTTCTCTTCTATTTAAGAGTAACTGCAAATGATGTACGGTGGCATAATGCACAGTGCATCTACATTGATGTTTACAATCTGGTAATTATTTCTGTGAGTAAAATGTTTTACTCAGCAGCATTCTGAACCTTACATCTTTTTGTGTTGTTCTTTTTTAAAGGATTTAGAGTATGGTTTTTATCCCATAAATGAGTGACAGGAACAGTTCAACCAGGCTGTTCTGAAGGTGGGCTGTCTGATGCTGACTCTAAGTACTTGGAGTTTCTGTCCACCAGCCAGCAGACCTGCACTCATTTCACCCTGTGGGGACAGGCTTAGTGAATCATTCATGACTTTCTTACCCCAAATACACCTATTTAAAAGGGTCAGGAAAGAGAATTAGTGACAGGTAGGATAGCCAGTGACTTGGCAGAAATGTGAACTGCTCCAATTTGACCCCATAGAAAAAAATAGATATATTTACTATAGTACAAGGCACCTCCCAATTACCACTTTCTGAAAGCAACACACAAAAAAGGGTCAATCGAGTGATATTTCTCAAAGCATAGTTCATGGAAAACATGCATTAGGATCACATGGGAGGCTTGTTAAATAGCAGATTCCTGGACCTCCTACATCAGAACCTGTGTGAGTGACCCTTGTGCTCACTTAGACATGGAAATCGTAGATGTGGTGGCTTTAAACAACTAGAATACATAAACAATGAAGTGCTCAAATCTTATAGGGAAGCACCATGATTCCACAAGGTGAAACAGGAGGGAAAACTCACTTTACTAGTTCATTACCGAAAAATAGTTCCTGCTTCCTCAGAGTGAGGAGATTAGAGGGAACTTTGCTATGAAAGAAAGACAACAATGATATACATGCTTGACTCCTATACAACTCTCACATTCCGAACTTTAGAATTCCACACTATTTTGATATACAGAGATCCAGATCCATTTAGTCCATTCCTGGACATCTCTGTGTTGAGACTCTGTGTTGCAGGAGTGAAGCCCAATTCTCCTGTCCTGCATTAAGTGAAGTGCCTGCAGGGCAAGGATGGGCTTAAGTGTTAGCATCACCCTCCTGGCTCCTCCCATCAGGCTCTGGGATCAGATCACAGTGGTCTGTTTTGGGGAATTTGAGGTGTTTTGTTTTGGGTGGTTGGGATGTTTCAAGTAATAACGGGTATAGGGAATTGATGAGGACCTGTTGCATCAGAACAAAAATATATAACCCACTCCATAAAGATTTAGCTCTTCTCTTTCCCGACTTGCCATCAAAACAGCCCCAGGGTCTCTACTTACAAAGAACAAGTTTCCACAAGGGAAACCAGAAAATGTATTTATTATTCCAGATATTTCACTGTAGATTTGCTTTTGCATATGGTGCATAAAACACTGTTTACCTGGTTGGGCCACTTTCTGTTCTAGAAATAGTATTTCACAGAATTCTATGTGTGTCAACATTCATGGTAATAGAGTCTTCCTGTATTCTCATTACTGCTAGAGTGAAATGGAGAGAATATAGAAAACAGGATGCTAATTTACACCTAATGCTGCAATGCAATTTTAATGTGTGTCTTTGGAAATGCATACTAAATAACATGCTAAACATGCTTGAATTTATGTTATTATTGGGATATTTAAATGTGACTGTGACAAAAATAAGTCACCTCAGATTATTTGTGGAATTAAGTGAGGAGGGTGTATTAGTTTCTGGAAAAATAAAACTTACCTGGGACCACATTATCTAAGTTACCATAAATTGGTGTGTCTTCAATATAATAGTCATCCTCCCTATAAGGAAAAAGTATTTATTTCATTAGAATCCACTTTACACAAAGTTCTTAACTAATTCAATATTAGGTAAACTATTGTTCTTGTTCAGCCTTGGCCAACCAATGTAGATGCATTTATGTGTGAGTGAGTGAATGCAAGTGTGCAAGCATGTCTGCCTCCATGTGTGCATAAATTTGAAAAGTCATTTTTGGACCTTCTTTCAGGGAATAATGATAGCAAGTATTTATTTAGCACTTACTGTTTGTCAGATGCTACTTGAAGTATATTTTAGATATTCATTTAATCCTTATACAATCACACAAAATAGGCATTATAGCATCCCTATATTAAAGGTAAAGAACCTAAGGCACAGAGAGGTAAATGTTTGCTTCAGGTCATAAGAAGAGTAAGTGGCAGAGCTGAGATTAGAACCTATTTATCTGTGTTTTTAACTATCCATTGTACTACCTGTTTACTTGCCCAGACTTTCACTCTGAAAAATCCTCTAAAACTATGATTACTAAGTAAGTATTCATTGACAGGCATGTGTAAAAAATAAAAGGCCAAAGAAATATTGGCAAATGCAATAAAATGATTGATTGCCTATTACATCCAGATGCTGTTCTATGTGTCACATACATTGTATTAAAGACCCAGGGAAATTCTGCCAAAATACTCTTATCATTCCCCACTTTACAGATGAGAAGCCTGAGATTCAGAAATACTAATGTATTTTCCCTAACTTTATGTGTAATGTCAGCAATAACTACCAATTATGAAAGCTTTTCTTTATGCCAGTGCTCACTGAACCCTCAGATGCATTTTATTTTGATGCCTACTGTGCATATAAGGAATTTGTAGCTCATAGAGGTAAATTGTCCAAAGATACACAGACAGTAGCTGGCAGTGCTGGCGTTGTAATGCAAGTCTGGTCCTAAAGCCCTATTTGCTCTTGATGTTTGATTAAGTTTCCTTACAGCCTCATCTGAGTAATCCTATTAGGAATACAGCAGACATCCACCATTGTCACCAGACAGTAAAGATGGCCCTGGTGACCAGCTTTCATAATAGCAGTCTGGGAACAAAGACCTACCAGGCAATGAGAGTGACATTTCATAAAATAGTAGCAACTGCTTTAACTTTGAGATGACATATCACGGAGAGCTGGAGGGAATTGCATCAAAAAAAAAAAAAAAAGAACTCTTATCTCAAGGCTTAACACCTATATTACTCACCATGCTTCTGAAAGAAGACAGAATATATGTAAATCGCAAGTAGATGTCCTTAAAAAAATTACAGATCAAATGATACCTGGATAAAATGGTTTGAAAGTCCAGATGCTGGCTTTTATCTTATAAAAGAAACTCATTTGTAACCTTTCTTTCCATCAGTAATTCAATGCAGCTTAATATTGGGATATGGAGGAGACACTGCTCATGGTTTTTCTCTGGCTATTCAGAGAATATAATAGCAAAAGGTGAAGAATATTTAATAAGACAATCCATTTATTTTCAAAGCTCACACAAATAGCAGATACAATCTGCAAATGATAAATCATATCCAAAAAAATGAACATCATTTCATTCACTATGAAAGAAAATAAGATGTGATTTATAATGCAGTGCCCTGAGTCTATAGGCAGGTCTCAGATTATTAATCATCTTAAATAAAAAATTATTCAGAAGCAGTTGCCTAGCAAATTCATATATATGTGTCTGGATATATGCATTTTACTTATCAGTTTCAAATAGCATCAGTCTTTTGCAAATATCTACTGAACTTTAAGCACAAATGTGTGGCAGTGTTTTATGTGGAAGATGAATTACTACTAAAAATAAATTAATAAGCTTATATCCTAGAGGCCAGTGCATCTCTGAGTTTTGGGTCAGATCAGATTCTCAATTGCTCAGAACATGTCTGAAATAGTCCTCTAACAAATAAGCACATTAAATGACACTCCAAAATTTAAAATAGTATTGTTTTTTACTAGGGTCTAAATTTTCTATTTTCGCGAGTTTACATTTTAAAGTTGTTTTTTATATTTTACTATTATTTCATTGTTAATGCCTTTGTAGAAAAATTCCTAAATTATCTAAGTAAATTAAATAATTAAGTTCAATTTTAAAAAATATCATTACTTATGCCTGGGTGGCCTTGGGCATAAATTCTCTGAGTTACAATTTCCTTATTTATAAATCAAGGATATTAAACTATTTAATCCCTATTGTTCTTTTCGGTTCCAAAATCTATGATAAAAATATAGGGTTCCAATATCCAAGTAAAAATGAAAGATATTTCTACAAAACTAAATAAAGCCATTTTGAGGGGCTGGAAAGTTGTCAGATTGAGGAAAGAGCAAGCTCAGGGGTCTATTAGAAGTTGATTTGTGTAAGTGTTACTTTGATTTGCTTAATAGATATTTCTTTGAATAGGCAGATATATGTTTGGGTTCCATGACTGTATAAATGTTGTTTAAAGTCATGGGTAATTTTGGCTTCCAAAGTATGTAATCATAAATAGGCAAGTTGAGAAGTATATACACAAATGTGTGAATTAACATGCCAACCACTTTTTATAGATAAAATGTGCTTGTATAATCAAATTTTGCCTAAATGAAGATATACTACAATAGATTGATTTTTAATTCCTTGAAGGATTTTGCATCTTTTTATCTTTGTATTCTATTGTCTAGCCAAGTTCTTACTTATTGAATGAATGCTCTTAAATAAATGAATGTTATAAGCGCATGAGCCTCTTTTCTACATTTGCCCTACAACGAAGAGCCTGCTTGTTTTGAGATGGGTATTTTACCAATTTTCCCTTCTGACTCTTATCATTCTCCCAAACTACTGATCCAATCTTTAGCAAAATGATCAAATCACAAGATTTTCTATCCTATTGCATCTTAATTACCCTTCAAATGACAAGTATCAAATCAATCATCAGATTTATTTATACATAGCTATGTAGGATTGTCTTTGATACATTGCTGTAACCAAGTCAGCAAATTACTCTTGATTTGAGCTAATGACATGAAAATTATCTCATGTTATAGAATCCAAGGCTAATAGTACTCATAACAATGTGTGTGTGAGTGTGTGTGTGTGTATGTGTGCGCGCACGCATGCGCGCATGTGTACATTTGCCTCCAAAATAGACATTTCCACTTGGGGAAGGAAAAAGAGGCCAACAAAAAGTTTATAATCTTATTCTATCTAGTGATAAAGCTCTGTGTTTTTGAAAGACCTTTCAGCCTTTCAGTCTACCATTTCAGAAAGGTCTTGAAGAGTCCTCAAGGAAATTCTCTATACTTAGTTTTGTGTGTTTTTTTTTTTTAATTCCCAAAGAGAAATCTCCAATCTAATGACACATTTTGGTCAGAATATACTAAGAAAATGAAACTTCTTTACTATGCCTCACACTATAAACCTTTTTTTAAAAGTACCATACTATACAATATTTTCTGGAACTAGCTAAGTAAGTAATAAAGAGAGTAAGTTATAACTGCATGTTATTTTAGAGTTGACTGATCACATTTCTCTAGTGATTGACATTTGACCTTAAAAACAGCATATCATGAAACATTCTAGTCAATATTTGTGTGTAAGCATACCTTAAATTTTATTAGGTATTGCCAGATTTATTTTCACCATAAATTCTTAAGGGCCACACAATTTTTATACATAGACTACATTCTTACAATCTGATCTGAATTATAACCTAGGATATTTCCTCTTGAAATTGATGATCATTCTGTAGATAACAGGTTAGAGTCCCACTCCATTCTTCACCCATCTCTCTCATTAGCTCAGGATGTCTAAGTAATTAGGGCAGATAATAATGCTATAGCTTTTAATTTTCAGATGGGAATAAAAGTAATTAAAATTCACTTTTAATTGTATTTTTAGCCCAAATACAATTTCTCTGAGCCAAACCTATAAGCAATATTGCATTTGTTACTTTCCCTTATTCATTGGGAATCACAATGTATAACTCATTTTCTACATACCTGGGGATGTAGTAATCAGAGTGCCTGTATATTTTACCTGAAAGATATTCAAAATAGACAAAATAAATAAATGTTTGGACATACATTTTTTAAGTCTTCTAGAGAGGGTTCTGAGGGGAACTTAGCCTCAATGTCAATTAATATATTTATTCAAACCACTTGGCCACCACTGATTGAAATAGAGATAAAGATTGTCTCTGAATTGGGTAAATCATAGTCCATTTTCTCTCTTGGTAATTTGGAATAGAAACAGAGTACAGCAGAAAAAAAGAAATAATAAAAATTAGAGCAAAATTGAATGAAATAGAGAACAAAAAGAGTACATAATGGCAAAAGAGTTGGTTCTTTGAAAGATTAATAAAATTGACAAACCCCTGGTTAGCCTCACTAAGGAAAAAAGAGAAAATTCTCACATAAACAAAATTAGAAGTGAAAAAGGAGAAGTTACCAAAGAAATTACAGATATACAAAGGGTCATACTAGAATAATAGGAAAGACTATATGGCACTAAATTCAACAACCTAGAAAAAAGAGTAAGTTCCTAGAATTATATAACCTTCCTAGACTAAATCATGAAGAAATGGAAAATCTAACTAGACTGAACAACAGTGAGGAAATTGAAACCACCATCAAAAACCTCCCCAAAAATAAAAGTCCAGGACCAGATAGCTTCACT
Organism: Myotis myotis; assembly: GCF_014108235.1. Taxonomy (NCBI): domain Eukaryota; kingdom Metazoa; phylum Chordata; class Mammalia; order Chiroptera; family Vespertilionidae; genus Myotis; species Myotis myotis. Next base: position 146,708,944 of record NW_023416324.1, on the reverse strand, counting down.
AGTGAGTTCTACTGAATATTCAAAGAAGATCTGATACTTATCCTCCTAAAACTCTTCCAAAAAAAAGTTGCTAAAGGGGAAATACTTCCTAAAATATTTTATGAGGCCAACATAACCCTGATACAAAAACCTCGCAAGGATAATACTAAAAAAAGAAAACTAGCCAGCAATATCTCTGATGAATTCAGATGCAAAACTCCTAAACAAAATACTAGCAAATTGAATACAACAGTATATCCGAAAAATAATATATCACGATTAAGTGAGGTTCATTCCAGGGGCACAAGGATAATTCAACATACACAAGTCAATCAATGTAATACACCACATTAACAAAGGAAAGACTTAAAATCATATAATCTTATCAATAGATGCAGAAAATATATTTGATAAGCTACAGCATCCATTTATATTAAAACACTCAATAATATGGATATAGAAGGAGAGTATCATTATATAGTTAAGGCCATCTATGAGAGACACTCAGCTAAAATCATACTCAGTGGTGCCCGGCCAGTGTTGCTCAGTTGTTGAGTGCTGTCTCATGAACCAGGAGGTCACATTTGATTTCCAGTCAGAGCGTATTTCCTGGGTTGCAGGCTGGGTCCCCAGTGGGGACATGCAGGAGGTAGCCAATTGATGATTCTCTTCTATCAGTAATGCTTTTACCTTTCTCTCCCCCTCCCTTCCTCTCTTTGAAATCAATAAAAAAAATTAAAAAAAAGAAGGAAAAAATAAAATCATACTCAGTGGTAAAAAAGTGAAAGCTTTTCCTCTAAAATCAGAACAAGACAAGGATGCCCACTCTTACCACCCTTAGTAAACATAGTTCTGGAAGTCCTAGCCAGAGCAATCAGGCATGAGGAAGAAATAAAAAGTATTTAAATAGTTAAGGAAGAAGTAAAAGGGTCACTTTTTTGCAGATGACATGATTCTATACATAGAAAATCCTCAAGGCTCAACAGAAAAACTATTAGAAACAATAAACAAATACAACAAAGTTGCAGGATACAAAGTCAATGTACAAAAAATCCACTACTTTCCTATATACTAACAATGAAAATTCAGAAAAAGAAATGAAAAAAAAATCCTTTTGCCATTGCAACAAAATAAATAAAATACAGAAGAATAAACTTAACAAAGGATGTGAAGAACCTATATACGAAAACTACAAAGCATTATTTAAAAAGATTGAAAATGACACAATGAAATGGGAAGATAAAAAAAACATTGTCATATTTGTATGGAACCACAAAAGACCCCAAAGAGCCAAAGCAATCCAGAGAAAAAAGAACAAAGCCAGAGGTACCACATTCCCTGACTTCAAATTATACCATAGAGATCTGATACCAGAAAACAACATAGTATTGGCAGAAAAACAAGCACACAGACCAATGGAATGGAATTGAGAGCCCAGAAATAAAACCTCATGTTTATGGGAAAATAATTTGTTACAAAGAAGCCCAAAACACACAATGAAGAAAAGAAAGCCTCTTCAATAAATTGTGCTGAGAAAATTGGAAAGCCACATGCAAAAGAATGAAACTAGATTACAGTTTGTCCCCATGTACAAAAATTAATTAAAAATGGATCAAAGACTTAAATATAAGATCCGAAACAGTAAATTACATAGAAGAAAATATACGTACTAAACTTATGGGCCATGGTCGTAGAGAATATTTTATGAATTTGACCCCAAAGGGAAGGGAAGTAAAGGCAAAAATTAATTAATGGCACTATATCGAACTAAAAAGCTTTGGTACAGCCAAAGAAACTGACAACAAAACAAAGAGGCAGCCAAGCGAATGGGAGATGATATTTGCAAATAACAGCTCTGACAAGGGTTCATTATCCAAAATATATAAAGAATTCATACAACTCAACACCAAACAAACAAACAATCCATTAAAAAATGGGCAAAGGGCCTGAATAGACATTCTCCCAAGAAGACATACAAATGGCCGATTGAAATATAAAAAGATGTTCAGCTTCACTATTTAGGGAAATGCAAATCAAAACTACAGTGAAATACCACCTTACATCTGTTAGAATGGCTACTATCAACAAGATAGGTAAAAATAAGTGTTGGAGAGGTTGTGGAGAAAAAGGAACCCTCCTTCACTGGTGGTGGGAATGTAAACTGGAACAGCCAGGATAGAAAACAGTACGGCGGTTCCTCAAAAATATTAAGAATAAAGTTACCGTGTGCCCCAGCAGTCCCTCTTCTGGGAAGCTATCTAAAAAAAAACTTCAAAAACATTTATTTGAAAAGATACATGCACCCCGATATTCATTGCATCATTATTCATGGTGGCCAGGACATAGAGACAAAGTGTCTTTATATAGAGGACTGAATAAAGAGATGTGGTACATATATACTATGGAATACTACTCAGCCATAAGAAAAGATGACATATTGCCATTTGCAACAACATGGATGGCTCTTGAAAATATTATACTAAGCGAAATAAGCCAGTCATAAAAAAGCTAACAAGCATATGATTTCACGCATATGTGGGATATAAAACTCATACACATAGACAATGAGTGGTTACAAGATGAGAAAGTATTGGGGGGTGGTTAATAAAGGGTAAAGGGTGCCAAATATGTGGTGATGTAAGATTATTTGATTTTGGGTGGTGGGTATAGAATGCAATATATAAATCATGTATCATAGAAATGTACACTTAAAACCTATATGATCTCATTAACCAATGTCACCATAAATTTAATAAAAATCACATGAAGTAAAATGGCTTTTAGAAGAAATAGTACACTGGTCTACAGTAACAAGACTGATCAGAGATCTGATGTAGGATTGTAAAACCATGAAAAAATGATGTGTCAATTCTCAGAAAGTAACCCACTGTAGAACCTTGAAGGTACTGGTTCAAAGGCAAATAAAAGGAAGTATTTTTATTTACAATTACATATATGTATTTAAAACTTTTAAAATAGTCTCAAGAATTTCTCTTTTTGGTGAAAGGCATTTATAATTAATTATTGAGGAACATTAAGGCCAATTCAGAGTACAGTTTCAATAATTAAGAACAATACAGTGGTATTTTGGCCCTGGCCAGGTGGCTCAGTTGGTTAGAGTGTTGTCCTGTATACCGAAAGGTTACAGGTTCGATTCCCAGTCAAGGCACATACCTGGGTTGCAGGTTGGAGCCCCTGGTAGCACATATGGAGGGCAACCAATTGATGTTCTTTCTTCTCTCTCTCTCTCTCTGTCTCTCTCTCTCCCTCCCCTCCCCCCCCAAGCCAATAAGCATATCTTTGGGTAAGGATTTTTAAAAAATCAATATTAAGGAAGTTTGTATTATCTGTTCATCAATAAATTTTCTTTGATGTTGAGCTGGGTGAATGTATATAATATGATATTTATTATACTTTTATTATCTATTATTTAACTTGGTATTAAATAAAAGCCAAAATCTTGCAGAAGTTATTCCTATAAAAATGAAGCACAGTATTATCTAAGTCTCTGACAATGATTCAGACACAGTAGTAACCAAATAGTGATCTTTCAGCTTTAACATATGAAAAACGCTGTGTATTGGTAAGGAACTAGCACAAACATTTCCAAATAATTGAATGAATCACCAAACTACAAAGATTATTTTTTGGGTAGATTTATGTGCAGCAAAGTTAAGTTATTCTCCAGAGAGGTCATTAACTGTTAGAGAAACATTACTGGAAGAACATATTAAAATCATTACATTGGAGGATGAAATGGACATGTCACGTGTCAGTGTGTTTGGAATAATTCTGTGAAGGATCAAATGCAGAAAGTTTTTGCAAAACTAAGCAGCTATTGGACGAAAAATGATGAAGGTAATCCATTGAGGATATATCCACAATACTCTTCTAGCCTATAAGAAATGCCCCACCATGAGCTGCATATAAAAGATGGTGTTGTTTTCAACTACCTTTAGATTAGTTTTGTCAACATGAGAGCACATAGCTATAGGAGAAGCACTTGCTATTGCACAAACCACAGTTAATGGAAGCCCAACAAAATCAGAAACTTGAGAAACTAACAGTATCAATGAGCATAAGAATAAAAAATAGTTAACATAAGTCAGAAAATTATAAACTGGAAAATATAAAGTATGTGCTGATTTTTTTATATGACAGAATGTTTATATTCAAGTCATCAGTAACTATTCATATTTTTCTGGAGTTAAAGTACATACACAGAATAGCCTGATGTATCATGGAATAAATTTAAGGTGAGAAATCAGAAGACATTGGATTTAGGTAACAGTTCTTTGATGCATTTGCCATGTAACACATGCAAATCACTTTAAGACAGATTCTCATTTTACCCATAAGTAAGGATAATAATGCCTATGCCAGGGAAGCAGATGTAGAAGATAAATAAATTTTGTAATAAATTGCAATGATTTGACATAGAAAATGTCAAAGTTAATTTTCAATATTATACATTCTAAATCTAAATCCATAATTTAATTGTGCTGATTTGAATTGGGAAGTTTCTTCATTAAATGGATTAGCAGAAAACAACTGATATAGTTAAGATGCCATTTTACTGGTAAAAGTAATAAGTAAAATATAAGTAAAACTTGATCCAGAATCACCAAATCTCACCTTTGGCAGAGGGGCTGTCACCATTTGAGCGTTAAATTGAAAGAAATGATAAAAAGTAATGTGAAAACAAAAATAAAGAGTGATATTACTTAAATAGAATAAGAAAAATAGATATGGAGTACAAATATTTCCCCAAACAAACTAAAAGCTAATGTGGGTTTTCCTGTGGAGGTGGCTGTAGTATGATGCTGATGCCTGGAAAGTCTGTTCATATAATGTGTAAGAGAACAGCTCTATAGAAAAAAAATGCAAAGAATAGTTTTAGAACAAAAAGCTTTATGGGAAAAAGGAAGTAGAGTCAATTATGTAAAGGATACAATATAATAATGTGATGCTTAGGTAAAAGGAAAGAGAACTAAAATAAAACATGAAAGAAAAAAAAGTCACAGCTTAAAAAAAAAAAAAATTGTGTGGCAAGACCAGCTGTATGGAAGAAGCACTCTGAATGGAAGAACTCAAAAAATAAAAAATAAAAAGTTCAAGGACACTACACATTCCATGCTACTCTTGGGATTTCAATGTGTAATCTGGAGCAGGACACTCAGGACTTGTGTGGATTTAGGTTTACAGTAAGGAGTTTTCAGTTTTACTGGGTAGGATATGAGCTCCTCAAAGAGGGGAGTAGTAATGAAGTCTGGAGTTTCCAGCTAAGGAGAAAGGAAGCTCAGGCTCCTGAAAGGGCTTCCTCTGTCCTGAGGGTTTAGAAGTTTCTTTACAAATAACTGGAAGGATTTAAAAGCTACCTTGTCATCTCAATGATAATCAGTAAGACAAAAAACAGCTTTTATTTTGCTGTAAAGCAGTTACATTGGCAAGACTCTGTTTGAGAAGAGCTGGGTGAGTTTTCATAATCCTGCCCTGTGATTCAGATACAAACACTTGGTTGTTTTGGGTTCAGAGCTGAGAGGGTGTGAGCAAACATTTGCTTTTATGTTTTCCCTTGCATAGTGTTCACCCTTCCATGCACAATGCATAACAACCAGAACAATAGCACATGGCTGAAACTCCATAATAAAAAAATCCTTGATACATTTTAATGTGAAAAGTGTGGCATAATTTTCTAGTGAACAGGAGATATACTGATAGGACTTTGACGTACTAGCAAACCATACACTTGTTTATCCTCCTCAAACAGAGAAGAAAGGCTGGATAAAGATTATTTTTTTGCTTTAAAGGAGGAAAACAATGAATGCAGTTCTATCAGAAAAACACACACAACATATTCCATCCTAATAGGTTTGGACAAAAAATTACATAAAAATGAAAGATTTATTTTGCATGGAAGGAAGAACTCCATTTCAAAGCTTCTACCCAGCACAGCTACAGAAAACATCAAGGAGAGGCTTATCGTGTCTATCTGATCGAATGTGTAGATACTATATTGCTGCTGGGATAGAGATTGTCTTTTGTAAACTATTTAATACACTAGCAGAACTTACTCACTGACTGTTTGCCAAGGTGGGGTTATATTTTGCAAGTTTCTTAACCACAAAAATATAGCACAAAGATGCAAAAATAAGGTGATGGGATTAGCTAAAGAATGCTTATGCATAGCCCAAGGACACAGACAATGGTGTGGGGAGGGCCAAGGGCGGTAGCAGGGACTGGGTAGAGGTGAGCAAAGGGTGGAAAATGGGGGACATCTGCAATAGTGTCAACAATAAAAATATTAAATTAAAAAGAAAGTTACATGAGGTACTGCATTCCCAGACCAAGTGACAGAAAAGCTGGCTAATGGGATGGAATCTCTTCTAGCCTGTCTCTCTGTCTGTCTGGCAGAAACAAAACAAGGAGCTAATCCCAAATCCACCTGGAATCTCTGGGTGGGAAGAAACATAATGCTATTTGTTCAAATGTAATAGAACATAGGCAGATATTAACTAATATTTGGGAGAAGCTGGGGAGGATAGAAAGGGACAACAGACAGAAAAAGGAGAGGGGATGAGAATGAAGGGCATTCTTTCAGCATAAACATTGCTCCAAATCTAATCTTAGGTTACACACTAATAAAGTACCCAGGGTTGTGTGCACCACCTAAGGAGGACACATCGCATCTCAAATAAAATAATTTGCAATAGGCTAATGTTTAGAGCCAATGCTTTGAAAACCTACAGAAAATTCGCTAAGATGAACCTGTGACTTAAATGAACACAACAGTTATTGCTAAAACTCAGGTGACTGTGTTTAATAGAGGTGGGGACAGGACGTGAGATGGCAGCTGGATGGGAGCTAGAGAGTATAGGGATGGTGGGAGCAGAGAAGCCAGAAGAACTCATGTTCACTGAAATAACAGGCACTAAAATTAAGTGGGATAAAATGTGCCCATAGTAACTCCTTTACAAATGTTTGTGGAGTGAGGGAAAGAGGCACGGAGGCCATCAAGAATGGTGATGTGGGCTGTACCCTGTCCAGGACCCACCTACTAAGTACCTATCCCTGTGATGAGGTACAGCAGCCCCCCACCCCTTATTGGTGGTTTCACTTTCCCACAGTCAACTGAGGTTCACAAATATTAAATAGAAATAAACAATACATGCATTTTAAATTACATGCTATTCCAAGTAGCATGATTAAATCTCGAGCTGTCCCGCTATGTCTCACCTGGGACGTGAATCACCCTGTGGCCAGCCCATCCACACTGTACACACTCCCTGCCCATTCCATTAGTCACTTAGCAGCCCTCTTAGTTATCAGATCGATTGCCATGGTATCACAGGGTTCGTGTTCAAATAACCCTTATTTTATTGTAATTTTTCTATATCGTTATATTACTATTCATACCTTACTATACTTAATATAAATATTATACTTTGCCATAGGTACATACGTGTGAGAAAAAATATAATACATATATGATTTGGTACTATCCACAGTTTCAGGTATCCACTGGCGGTCCTGGAACGTATCCCTCCTGGATAAGGGGGACTACTGTATCTGTGTAATTCTCACAAGAACCCTATAGTCTAGAAGATGATGTTTACGACACTTTGTAGATAAGGAAACTGGAACTCTGGGAACTTATACTGCTTGTATAAGATCTCCCAGGAAAACAGAGTTCTAAATTATTATCAGGTTGACTTAAAAGCAAGGATGCTAAAAACAATTGAGGTGACTGAAACTGACTTTTTAAAATACATCAATGAATGTAATTTATTATTTCCTGTTTTTTTAAAAATGTGATTTCCCTCTATACTGCTTTAAGGCCATAGATTTACTTATGGTATTGTTATAGGATTCCAGGGCAGGAGGAATAGGGAAACTGAGAAGAAAGTTAAAACAAGGCTAGACAGTGTGGGCAATTCCAGCCAGTTTTTAACTAACAAGCCATTATCTTCCCCAGCCGAGGACAGGAGAGCATATGGTTAATAAGACCTCCCTAATGAGAGAATGCAGAAAGGGAGGGGAAAGGGGAAAAGAAAAAAAAGGCAGTTTTACTCCTGAAGCAGAGAAGCCAGCAGTTTCAAGACTTGGCAAGATGAAGTTGCCAGGTGCTTTTCATGAATTCCGGGAAGTCCACAACAAAGTAAATAGGGACCTTGAGAATTAATCTGTACCAAGATATTCAGCAGAGGAATTTTGAAACCTATAAACAGGAGGTATATAACGCCTCGGACCCCCACCCAACCTGCTCTTCAAATTAGCTTAGAGCCCATCTGTGCTCATAAGCCAGCTGTAAAGGTTTGCTTGCTTTGCTTTTTCAATAAAGGTGCATGCTTTAATAAAGTGGCTTTTCACTATGCAGGCAAGGTTTCTCGTATAAATTCATTTATATGAGGTTGGGAACAGCCCTCTCCACTAACTCGGGGCTGTCCAGTAACACCTCTCTGGTGTTGGTGAGAGGTGCTTCTAACAGTATGCTAGAGGCAGTAAGGATTTGTACTGAGAAGAAATAAAAATACATCTGTCTTTAAAAAACTTAAAACCTGCTACTCTTTTAGCAGTGATCAATTAACCATGATAAGCAAACAATTCCCCAAAGGAGTTTGTATGGTGGCAAAATGGTATGGATATGGATAAATAAATTTCAACGTATAAATTATCAAAAATGAGAATTGGAAAACCCACATGTTTCTCTGGCCCCACACAAATCTCCAAATGATTGCCACTGGAGTCAGTGGAAGAGAAGAGCACTAGTTCAGATGTATATTGCTGTCCTGGCTTCCCCCTTCAATTATTTCACATCTATAGTTCTCAATTCAGTTTTTCTAACTCGGGTGAAAATATTATCTGCATTCATAAAACACTTTAATAAAATTTAAAATATATTCATTTTAAGCTACTGTACTAATAAAGAAAAGTACTAATCTTAGCTCATTTTCTTTCTCTAAAGGAAGGAAACTTTTTAAAGAAGATGTCTGATGATGGGTCATTTGTGCATCTGATATAAACTTTGAAAAATATTTGATTTTAAAAGTAGTTACTAATATCACTGCTAATGAAAAAGCGTTGCTTGTCTGGAATTTCATCTTAAGCATAGAAATGATGTAATAGAGACCCTAAAAGAGTGTAGGGTTTCTGGCTGAGGGCATTCGGTCAGCACGAGCTGGTGGATGCCATTTTGGACAGAGAATTAGAAAAACTGAGCACTTATCCTTGATTTTTCTACTAAATAGATGTGTGACCTCAGCTATGCCACTTCATTTTCTAGTACCTCTCATTTTTCTTTCAGACCCATGTGACAATGATGCCTTCCTCTTCATATTGTGCATTTGTTAGCAGCAATGGAGAAGACACTCCTAAGAGAATCAAGGACTCTCCTCAGAATCTGACCAACGTTCTCATTTAACTTTATGCTGTGTTTCTTGGTCACATGTGTCTAACTTACTTTGGTTAATTTCATTTTATTTCTTTTCATCTGTCAAAAGAAGATGTATTTGTCTTTTCTATTTGTTTATTATCATTTAAATGTTTTGCCCCTAATAGTTTGTTGGTTCTAGAATATTAAGATCCCCACCCAAAAATAGTTACATTTTTATTTTTCTATCCATCCATCCACCCATCATCCATCCATCTACCCATTCAATCAATTCATGCATTCATTGTACATATATTGAATGCCCACATTGTGCAAAGATTTTGCTAGTTTTTGGGCACTACCCTATTACAATAATGCACGTTAGAGTGAAATTCATAGGTTTAAAACTGTTGCTCAGCTTGTTGCAAAGAAAAGCTGACAGTGGCAGGTCCCTTTAACCTGCCCTCCTAGGCCCTAGGAGTGTTTAAACACAAGCCCATGGTTCAGTTTCCTTCTGATCCCCAAAGAGTCTTCTGCACTGTGGAGGCCCTGACACCAGCTGAGAAGTTTGAGTAGGCTCCAGTGGAACCTGAAAGAGCCAGTCTTCAATTTTCTCATCATGTGTCAGGGAGAAGCTTTATGGCTGTTCCAGGATAGACTACTTTTATAGGTTAATTGGAGAAGGAAAAACATGTTTTATTAGGACAATCTCTTCCTACTCTATACCTTAAGGCAAAGATAAAATGAAGATTGGGAGTCTTCAATATTTCTAATATGGCTGCATTCTTTTTTGTTGTTGCTGTTAATCCTCACCCAAGAATATTTTTCCATTGATTTTTAGGGTGCAAGGGAGGGGGAGAAACAGAGAGAGAAACATTGATGAGAGAGAGACACATCAACTGGTTACCTCCCATATGCACCCCGACTGGGGATGGGGATCGAGCCTGCAATGGAGGTATGTGCCCTTGACCAGAATTGAACCCGCAGCCCTTCAGTTCCTGGGCCGTCTGGGCCGTCGCTGTAACCACTGAGCCAAAAAGGAAAGGCTATGATTGAATTCTTAAATTAAGATAACCCTTAGGGTGAAAATGTGTCAAGTAGATTTTCTATAGATAAAAATATCTTATTTCATAATATTTTATAAAATTTTCTTCTGTAGGTTTTCCAGTGAATCAGTTTTGATTCAAGCAGGTCCCATATGGCTGTTTCTCAAAATGTCTTACCTTGTCGCTGCTTTTCCACATAGTGGGAAACATTGAAGATCAGTGATATAACCAGAGCTAAAACCAAGGAGGCTATAATTGCCCAGACATAATACTGGCATTCAGAGTTTCCTGCAAAGCAAAGCACACATACCCTTAATAGAGGTACTGGACTTATTATTAAATGTCAACTGTAATTAAAAAATAAATGAAATATGCTGTTCTATCTATCTATATCTATATATCATATATATCATATATATCAACTGCTTACCTATTTTTTTTCTTTGAACTGGGTATTTCCACAATTAAAACTATTGTATTTATTCACAATGAAGGACAAATCCTCTGCCAAGAAATTAATTAACATTGAAAGCCAAAGGTTTCCTACAGATTTCAAAATGGGTATTGGTGAAGGTCCCTAAATTCAGCATGGGCAAAATGAAGCATTCTTAGTGTTAATGACATAGAAGAGATTTTTAGTCTAGCTACTAAAATTTAACAACTGGTGCTGATTATAAGAACTTTGGTTCAAAAATCAAGACTATCCAAATTACCCAAAATCATAGTTTGCTGTATTTTTGCTCTTTCTTTCTTTCTTTCTTTCCTAGACTATAAAAGCAAGTATATTGCTTTCATTATTTACTGAAAACTACTTATTCCCTTTTATTATTCCCAGTAATATAGGATTCTGTATAGTGGGATAAAACAATAATTCTGAAATCACAGTAACCCAGTGTCAAGACTGGCCTAAGAGCTTTTCTCATATTATTTAGATCCTCATGAATGAGTAATGGAGAGTTGATTATGCTTCTCTTTCTCATCTGCAAGGCTTCTTTTTTCATTCCTGAGCCATAATGGGGGTTCTGTGGGATATTATTGCCTATCAGTTGCCCTTGATTATTTATGGCAACCTTTACATATATATGAATGACTACTAAGATAATTAGTTTGATTTTACATAAAATATATATTATGCAACCTATATAAAAATTATTTCTTTCTGTATATATTTAAATACATGTATATATTATATATGTTAAATATATTATATATCATATATGTATAATTATATATATTAACTACATATATAATTATATATTAACCTAATATATATGAGCCTATTATAAATCAGCCTTTATATTATAATATACATATATAATTATACTAATTATCTTAGTAGTGATATACCCATGTGAATGCTGACCCTAAAATAGTAGCTTGTGATTCTATACTATCATATATTTATATATTCATCCAATATTAATGAGACATCTCTTCTGTGCCAGGAACTATGCCCGATATTAGGGAATAAAAAATAAAGAAAATATCATCTTGCCCTCAAGGAAATCTCTATTTAGTTGGGGGCAGGGAGCTGAGGGCATGGATGTATAAACACATAATTGGAAATGCAATGTGTAAATAGCTACAACAGGGATTATGTTCCTTCCAGTCCCAACTCTCTGTGACTACCCAGAATAAGCAACCATCTTAGGCCCTTTCAAAGAAATCCAAACACCGATGTTAGACACAATAAACAGAACAAGAAACCCTCAGTAGGAGGGAAATTCATTTTGCTTCCCTAGTCTGTCTTTAAATCATCAACCTGACAATGCCTAAACCCAAATGTTTTTTGTGCTGCTCTATTATCATTATCTCAAATTTGACATTTGAATTGCTGATTGTTTTCTTTGAATATTTTTGGACATTACCATGGTTCTTAAACTGCCCTCAGTGGTCCTATGTATTTTAGTTGACTTTATTTATTGGCATCATTTATTTTTTAAATGAACATAAACATAGATGATTAAATATATAAAATACATATGAATTTATGATATAGATGTACATATACATATATGCATATCATTTGCATATCATTTATTATAATATGCATTGCTTTTGTTTGAACTAGTCTGTGGCTCTTATAACACCAGCAAATCCTGGTGGTTTTTATCGCCTCTTTAGTTTTGCACCATGTTAGATGTTCAAAGTACTGTAAGTTCCACAAAGAATAGGACAATTTCTGCCTTCTACTCTGCAGTGCCAAACATATAGTATATGATTTATAAAACTCTTTTAAGAATGAATTAATTCATAGGAAAAGGTAACTGATAATGGTAGGAAAATGTGTGGTTTTCTTTAAGATAATTTTTATATTTCAGAAAGTGTAAGACAGTGGTAGGCAAACCGCAGCTCGCAAGCCACATGCGGCTCTTTGGCCCCTTGAGTGTGGCTCTTCCACAAAATACCGCGTGGCCCATGCGCAGAAGTCGGTTTTCGGCCTGGGCGAGTCTATTGTGAAGAGGTGGCGTTAGAAGTGGGGAGTGTCGGGTTGGTCGGTGGGGGAGGTACATTGTTTTGAGGTACATTCCCTGAGGTCAACCCCTTCCAACTCTCCCATCCATACTCCTCTATCTGAAACAAGTATACAAGAAGAGTGTGGATGGGACAGTTGGAAGGGTCGACCTCAGCGAACGTACCTCAATCAGACTGAGGACGTTTTTAGCAAAGGCCAGCTTAGGAGTACCCTAATTAAGTTAATAACAATGTACCTACCTACATAGCTTAAGTTTAAAAAATTTGGCTCTCAAAAGAAATTTCAATCGTTGTGCTGTTGATATTTGGCTCTGTTGACTAATGAGTTTGCCGACCACTGGTATAAGAAAATAGAGAAGACTGGAAGTCTTCTGCAGTAGACCTACTAATTAATTTGGTTAAAAACATTAAAGTTTGGAGGGGATTAATTTATTCAACAAGAACATAATCTTATAAATATTCATGAGAATTCTACAATATAATATTTATTAACTATTTGAAATATACTAATAATTCTCCTTCATGATACTGCATATATTCCTAGAATTACTTATTTGATATTTACATTTAATTACATATTTTTTTAAAATGCAAGTGCCTGCTGAGTGTAAATGTTTAAAATTCCAGCAATACTAATATATAAAATAACACCCAAGGTCCTCTACAAATGGAACACTAATATTATACTAATTGACCTTTTTTATAAAAACATGGGGATTTTTACCAAGCTAGTATGTTAATTTTTAGTAGCTACGTAGAATTCCACAGTATTTAATTCATCTACCCTTTCTCTAAGATGGATGCTCTGATGTTTTAAATGTTTTTCTCCTATAAACAAAATGCAAGAAAGTCATTGTACAGATAGTTTGTGCTTATGTGGGTTATTTGTAAAAGAGGTCCCTGAGAATAGAATTGCTGTGTAAAAGGGAACTTTTAAAGCACGCTTTCAGGGACAGACTGACCCCCACCCCTCATTGATAATAATCATAATGATTTAACATAATTGTGGAAAATGGGACCAGCAAGCTGTCTCACTTGCCAGATGGATCTCAGTTTCCCTCTTTGCTGTCACGATACAGAAATTTTACAGAAATATTAATTTCTGACTTCTATGATTAAATTAATTGTTTTTATCATTAAATACTTTTCTTCTTGCACATATCATTTAAAGACCCACAGTCTAGGTCCATTCTAAATTCTTTCACATTTTAAAGCAATCTGAGGGCACACTCTATATTTTCTATTGCAATATAACACAATGACCATTTCAGGTTACTCAGGCAGCCAAAATAGACTGTATTCATTCACTCTCCACAGGTATTTGGTGAGATTTAAATAAATATGCTGTAATTGTTACAAAGAAGCCAGACACATTATACACATCATCCATATTCAATGTTAAAAAACAATTAGTAAACTCAGATAAGCAAAAACAAAAGGATAAGTATTAACCATAATCTTATCGAGAGACAATCACTATGAACACCTTGGTTAGTATACTGCCAAACTTATTCTCTGTGCAGAAATTTTTACAGGTGAAGACTTGGGTTTTAATTATGCTGACTCTACTATTACTTACTTTACCCCCAATAGTTTCATAGTGTGCTTCTTTTCCTATAAACAATATATGCTTCCATTTACTTCGCTGCCCTATATTCCACTGTATGGGTTTTCCATAATTTATTTAACTAATCCCTTGTGAAAAGATATTTAAGTTGACTCTAATTTTTAGTTATATAAGCAGTGTTGTGATAAATATCTTCAGCTAAAACTATATACTTACCTTAGTTGGTTTTTTTTTTTATCCTAACCCAAGGATATTTTTCCATTGTTTTTTGTTTGTTTGTTTGTGGTTTCTTGAGGGTTTTTAGAGAGAGTGGAAGAGAAAGAAAGACAGAGAGAAATGTAGATGTGAGAGAAACACATTGATTGATTGCCTCCCACAGGAGCCTCGACCAGGGCCCAGACTAGGGTTGAGGAGGAGCCCACAACCGAGGTACGTGGTGCCCTTGACTGGAATCGAACCCGGGACCCCTCAATCCCCAGGCTGACACTCTATCCGCTGAGCAACACTGGCTAGGGCTCACCTTAGTTTGTTTTTTGGTAAAAATTCTTGAAGATGAATTGCTGGATCAAAGGATGTACACAGCTTAAAGAATTTTGATATCTTGATATCCAAGGTTTTAAAACACAATACTAAACAGACCATTCTCAGGTCAGTCTGCCCTCTTTCCTATTAGTTCAGTTGGCCCTGAAGTTTTGTTTATGGCTCTTTGGTTAACCCACACTACATCAACTACCACTCAGGACCTAGCTCTATCCTTCCACACACTGTCTTCATACACTCCCCTCCTCTGTGATTTCTGAAGAAAGTTGGCTCTTTGTCTTCTTTCCGGAGTCAATGACATAGATCCTTCAAAAGAAGGTGCCTGTTCCTATTTCTGCCCTAAAAATAGAGGATATTACTCTTTTCTTTCTTATCATAAATTATTTCTTCAGAATGTTATTTTAGGTTTCTGGCATCTTTTAGGACTTATCTTCTATACCACCCAATGATCCAATCATTCCAAAGCATTTGCAATTGTTAATAGATATCATACTTACCATTTTGTGTCTTTATGTCTCTGTTTACTTGTCCTTTGCCTGAAATACCTTTCCCTTACCAATCTGAATTCCTAGTCCTATTCCTCAAGACTACCTTCTCTTTTCAGCATTCACTCCTTTGAAGCTTCTTGTTCCTCACCAAATGACATCCTATTGTATCCCTCTGCAATTCAATTGACTACATATTAGCATAATCAATTTATATATATACATAAAGGTCCCCAGTAGTCTCTTAACTTCCCAAAGGGCAGAAAGACTATCATATTTATCTTTATTTTCATGCCTCATTTCTCCCTTGTACCTATTATTATGGAGATTAAGTGAATTAAGATATATAATGAGATTAGGAGAGTAGTATGTTTCACTAATATTTAATGTTCAACAAATATTAGCTGTTGTTCTTCTTTTTATTATTATCTTATGCCTAGCAAGACTCCTGCAATCATTTCTGCAACCTACTCAGCACAAAGTTAGTGCTCACTAAACCTGTGTCAACTGACCAAATAAATGAAAGGTAGAGTGAAAGAAGGGTAAAGTAATGACCAGGACCAACAGAAAGGTTCTGATCAAGTATTAAGGTCTAGAAATATCCACAACCCAAGAAAAACAAGTTGAATATTCTTTTATCTCCCATGCTATTGAGAAAGGACCGGCCTTCCAGAAGCTGGGAAATAGAACTTGTGAGAGAAGAGTAACTCATTAAGCCACTGTGGCTTTGCTGAAAGTTATCAACAAATCCTAATTCTCTCTGCCTTGAATTTGTATTTACCAAAAAAACCTACAAAGAATTAATTTGTTTTTCCCAGGAAGCATGATACAATTACTAGTTGGTGCTAACAGCTAGCTATCCTATTCGATTGATGGGGGCAGTCACCACTATAAATAAAAAAATTTATTTTTTGCTCTAAAAATCATTGGGGACTTTGATTACCAGTAGAGTCAGTATAATCTCTGGGAAAGACATTTAGAAAAAAACCACTAGTTGAGGTAAATTATATAAGCCCAACTGCAACCCTAGGAAATACAGGGTGGGGCAAAAGTAGGTTTACAGTTGTAAGTAACTGAAACACAGAGTTTATTATTGCATTACTGTTTATTAATCATTATATTATTTTCCATATGAACAACTGTAAACCTGCTTTTGCCCCACCCTATATATGCTTGCATAAAATTAGGATGTTAATAACATAAGAGGTAGGGTGAGCAGAAATAATCTCACAGACTACCTAATAGTTTTAAGAAGCATAAAATGAAGTGTGCTTTCATTCTCTTCTTTTCAACTTTTACCTTAAGTACATACTATGTTTATTTTGACTTGTTAAATGAACACCCTCCAACTATGAAAACAGAAAAAAAATATCTTTCTTATACGTTCAGAATATGGTTAGCATGGTCTCCAGTTTTCCTTTGATGTTAGGAGTCTATATTCCTAATGACCTCTTATTTTCCAAGATTTTTTTCCCTTTTGTAATGTAATTTGAGTTTTACATAGGAAGATTTTCATTTAGAAGCTTTGCATTTCATGACATTCTTAATGTGTTTCATAATCTTTGATTGCCAACAATAAATACCCCTATTTTGAAAAACAAAACAAAAACATGCAGATGAGAAGATTTTGAGTAGCTAAATGGTGAAGATTTTCAACTTAAATGGCAAGATTTGTATAAATGTTCACACACACACACACACACACACACACACACACACACACACACACCACTTCATCCCTCCCTTACCCAGTTATTTTCCATATAGAGTATGAATATTTTCAATACATGTGGGTATCTATTCAGTAGAGACAGTCCATCTCATAATATTGAATGCACAAAGTGCTCAAAAATTCTTGCCCAACAAATGCAATCTTTAGTATCATATTCATTAACTATAATTACTTTCATTTGTATAGCTTTTAACAATCTAAAAAGAACTCCCATATAATTTGAGTTGAGCTATTTACACTGTTAAAAAGCCAAAGGCAATGACAACTAGGAAAACCATGATTTAAGTTTCTATCTAGCTTTCAACAGCCAGAGGCTAAGAGAGAGAGGTTTAATTATAAGACCTCTGATTCCCTTAAGCCAATAGTACTTGGCAGGCACTATATTTAAAATTCTCAATTACGTGTGCTCTGGAAGGAAGCTCAGCTAAGCAAATATAATGCCTTCTGCTTTGCAGGTTTGATTCATACAGAAGCCTTTACTTAAACAAGTACCAACAGAAAAGCAATAAATATAATGCCTTAATTGTTTCTCCTTCAGGGGTTCTATACTGAGATAAGTGTATGAGCTTCTAGTATTTAGGTTATGGCTTCTCTTGATGGTTTCTCTCCTTGGTTTATAAACTCTGTCAGAGCAGTGACTATCACTTCCTGGCATTCCATGAATGTCTATATTTATTTAAGCACCCCAGAAAGATCAAAGAAAAAGTTCTGATTTAACAATTCCCATAGATTCTACCCATGAGTTTTTCTTACTGTGCAGATGGTTTGGTGCTGCACTCGGCACCTTCATGACTCTTTGAATGTAGCACGTTGTCACCATCCACAGAGGCCCCCCCCACCATTGTCCATCCCCATTACCCCGTCACTAAGAGGCATGAGAGTGATAGACAGTAGCACTGGGAGGGATTCTCAAATCCAGCCCTAGGCTTTCAGGTGAATGAGATAATGTCTTCAATGCAAATTTTAAAAGCTGTCTACCTTAAATGATATTATAAACAAAGGACTATTTGAGAAGCGAATGGTGTATGTCTGAGAGAGGCCGCAGAAGAGAGGCCAATATTCATATAGCTCATTTGGAATGTCTGTTTCAAACAGCCTGGAGAAAGTGAACGAGCGCAATCACTAGTTGTGTGACTTTCTGCAAATCACTGACCCTCACTCCCTAAGTCACTGATAAAAACAGGAGTTCAGATCCCCATCTCTGTGTCATCCAGGTTCCCTCCTTTTAGTACATCATGGGTGCTCTTAAGCAATTCTTACTAAATAGAATCGAGGAAAGCATACATATGAGAGTGAGGTGGATGGCAGATTTTAAGACAATAGTCACTTTTATAATGAAACTTAATTGGGATTGATAAACTTTAGAAATCCTATTGGGAATGCAGTAATGCCTAAGTTCCTGCTGTAGATGAATCTCTCTTCATGTATTTAGCTCTCCATCTTATGTACTTATCGTTTCCTATTGGAGAAGCACCTTGGTAAGACCCTCTGAGGTTGGCATGGGTGTGTGGAAACTTTCATTCAGCAAAATGAAACTACTATATTTCTTTACTGTCTTAAGTAGGTTTGTTAATTTTTTCTCTTTTCTTTTTAATTTAGGAGGCTGAGAAAATTAAATGAAATTAAAAATGCCTGGAAACTGATTGATAATATTTATTATTAACTAGCAATTTGTGGACATTTTATTTCTCAGCTGTGACCTCTAAGTGACAATTTTTCTTGGATTGATTTTCCTTAACATCATTGCCAAACTACCTAAATTAAATAATGAAACATGTTGTTTAACTTACTTTTATTTTAAAGAAGATCTGAATTTAAAAGATGAGTCATAAGTCATTCCTACCTACCTAGTTTCTAAAAGAAAGGCTTTCATTGTTTTCAAAAAGATAACTGAGGCTTATGGGAAAAGAAAATTGAACAAATACCATGAAAATTCTTTTATAGAAAACAGCAATGTAACTACATTGTGAATCATTGTTTGAACTATATTAATGATAGCCCAAAGGGGTTGACTCAGCTAATATTGATTTTGTTTGAATGCAGAGACACAGTAAAAATTATTATACCAGCACATATATTGATGCAGTGACTACAAGGCATGTAGGTAGGAGATAAAGGGAAGATTTGGGTTTTTATTTTCATACATGTTTTAATTAGCTAGAAATTTCATTTTTTTGTTGTGTTCAAACATTTTCTTTTTTTACTTTACCTATCTCAATGTAAAAAATATCATCTGATTGTCATCTTATTTTACATTAGGTTTTCTTTTTGTTTGTTTTAAGATCTATGAGCTTTTATGATGAATAGTTTATTTTTTTGTCTCTTCTGTGAAATTGTAGGTCTTAATGGAGGAGCTCCTGCCTTACACCAAAGGAAAAATCTAAATTTCAAAGTGCTATGGAGGAAATTGTACCCTATCCCTTATAAAATTACCATTAGTTAATACTGGAAATAGCTGAATGTCATATTCACTGACTTTGGCCTCCCCCAACTCCCTATCACCATTAGCTCATGGCAACTGTTTATAGAATTGCTGCATTCATTTCTTGCAGGACACTAGCAAAACCAGGACAATTGTTTTTGTTCTTTGATCATCTGTGAACCCTGCAGAAGATGAAAGGCATGGAAACTGTATGTCAGTTTACACACCCTTGTGTACCTAATCCAATCAATTGATTTTAAAATCCAACAAACAAAACACTGGAAACAAATTCACAGAAATTATCAGATATGATATTGTTATAAATAGCTCATACAAATTAACATTAAAGGTATTATACGCACAAAAATTAAGCAAAAGATGTGATCAGACAATTTACAAATGCTGGAGTTATAAACAATTTAAAATCCCATGCAAAATGTTCAACCTCATTATAATCAAAGTAATGTATATTAAACAATGGGTTACATGTTGTGCTTTTAATTAGTAAAGAGTTTTTCATTAGATTAGCCTATTAAGGGGAAGCACTGCTAGAAGAGTGACTTGGCATCGCTCTTGGAAAAGCAATCTGGTAAAAATGGGACATAAAATGTTCACAACCTCTTACTCAGTAATCCCGGTTCTAGAAATATTGCCCAAAAAGATAATCCTAAATATAGAAAAAGCTATAAAGATGCTCATCTTTCTGTCATTTAAAAAATATAAAAAATGGATACAACATAAATGTCCAATAATAAGCAAGTAACTAAGTAAACTATAATTAACCTAATAGATGTTATTTTGTGCATTCATGTAAAATAATCAAGCAGAAATTATTATAAAAAGGGAAATAATTATGTTATAATGTTTGTGAAAAGAGCTGGATTATGATTTTATGTACATTATTACTTCAGTTATGAAAAGCAAACCATGTAGAATGTAAAGAAATAAAAATTGGAAGGAAATACAATGCACTACCTTCAGGTTCTTTTTTAAGGAAATGGGAACTACGTAAATTTCTTTCCTTAATATATATATATATATATATATATATATATATATATATATATATATTCACAGTTCTCACCCTTAATAAACATGCATATTTTCTCATATCATGAGGGATTTTTTACTAAAGAAATAGAAAGCAAATAAAATAATAAAAGAGGGATGAACCACCCACATGGAAGAGACACAGCTAATCAATGTGAATTCAACTTCATTCCACAAGTGATGGAATTTACACTGGCCTTTACAAAATTATCATCTCTCTTAATGTTAACAATTGGATTGATTTCTGGGGAGTTAATATAGATTCTAAGCTACAAAGAATTAGAATGTGGTTACTTCTAACCTACTTTATAACTGAACTAAATTGAAGAAGAAAGTGTAGTGGTCAATGAAAGTTTCTTTTAAAATAATGAGTCCTTTAAGTGTCATAATTATTTTTTAAAACCCAGCTACAACTAGCTTTATATTATAAAACACTTCCAAATTTTTTTAAGAGTAATAGTGACTTATATTCATTAGTAGATTTAAAAATATGTTCTAATTATACTAAAGGTTATTTCGCATTTAAGAAATAATGTGAAATAACTTGCCCTAGCCGGTTTGGCTCAGTGGATAGAGCATCAGCCTTTGGACTGAAGGGTCCCGGGCTCTATTCCAGTCAAGGGCACATGCCTGGGTTGCCAGCTCTATCCCTATTAGGGGGGCATGTAGGAGGCAGCTGATCAATGATTCTCTCTCAGCATTGATGTTTCTATCTCTCTCTCCCTCTCCCTTCTTCTCTGAAATCAATAAAAATATATTTTTTTTTAAAAAAAGAAAAGAATGTGTAAACTAATTTATTTTCCAAATCCTAAGTGTACTTGCTGGCGACTCAGAAATTATTAAGTGAAATTTTAGGCATAGGAATGGAACAAAATAATTAAAAATGCCACTTACCTGACATGCTTCTTTTTTCAGAGAAATCCTTATGCAGCCATAAGGTAAACGCATGGATTAAAAATGCTCCCACAGACCTTTGTTTCCAAGTAACGTTGCTTTGTTATGTCAAAGAAGTGTAGCAGTGAAATGTGTCTTTTTCTCTACCTCAGTTTTTTTCTCTCATTTGTTTCTTAACATCTTTGGTGTGTACTCTGTTCAGTTACAAACAGGAAATGGGGTGTCTGAGGCTTTTAGGCTTTTGATCTGAAACTGGTAGGCTCTTAAGTTTTTGTGTAACGTGAGAAAATCCCACGATGCTCCCTACTGTGGTATTTAAATTTTTATCAATACTGAAACCTCATTTAAAACTAAACAATGAAATCAAGTTTTAAATTAGACTAAGAGGGATCTCCAGTCTTTCTAGAAAGAATACAGGGATCTCTTCACTAATGAGTTTACATGAAAATAAAATAAAATGTACTACACTGAGGAGGAAACAGCCCCCAGGTGTGCTAAGCCGCCGGTTGTGTGTGTGTATGTTTTTTTGTTGTTGTTATTGTTTGTTTGTTTGTTTTGAGGCATGACAGAAGAGAGGGAATTAACACGTTTGGACACTACTTATGTCATTATTCTCTACATTATCCCACTAGGTAGGTGAACGAGTGCCTGCCTTCTGTCCTGCCAGTCACCCCAGCCACTGTGCCTCCCTCTGACAACCTAGGCCCACTTGGCAACAAGCTCCAGCTCTCAGTCCCCACGCCAGAGTCTCGATGATCAGAAGTTTTTAAATGTAAGTGAGCATAAGTATGTTATGTGGTCCTAATTTAATATGCATATTCCTGAGACCCTCTAAATCAGAGTATGTGGAGTGGAGCCCAGGCACTTGCGTTTTCACAAGCACCCCCTGGTTGTTTTAATGCAGGTGTTCTGAACAATGCTCTGAAGAAACTCATATATACACCAATAGCAACATTTTATTTTTAGCATCAGTCAGATAAAGGTTGCCTCAGTGGTATCTATGTACGTATATGGTTTCTATACGCTTCTGTGTATGTATATCTTCTGCCCGTGCCTATGCATATTTGCTTAGCTATTCCACCAATTTCTTTAATGATAGAAGAATGACAAACCTGAATCCAGTTTATCATAAAAAGAGATGTACTTAAACTTTAAAAATGGAAATTTTAAGCTGAGACTTGATGCATAGGCTCAGAGCAAAGATATTAGGTGGCTGGCAGGATATTTTACTCTGGCTGATTTTTCTAATTTTCTGATTATTGAGGGCTGGGAGGGTATTGATCTTTTCCATCATTAAAATTCCAGCCTCTAGACCAGTGATGGCTAACCTATGACATACGTGTCAGAGGTGACACGTGAACTCATTTTTTGGGTTGATTTTTCTTTGTTAAATGGCATTTAAATATATAAAATAAATATCAAAAATATAAATCTTTGTTTTACTATGGTTGCAAAT
This sequence comes from Myotis myotis, assembly GCF_014108235.1. Taxonomy (NCBI): domain Eukaryota; kingdom Metazoa; phylum Chordata; class Mammalia; order Chiroptera; family Vespertilionidae; genus Myotis; species Myotis myotis. The sequence goes on along the minus strand of NW_023416324.1, from coordinate 146,685,928 downwards.
ATCAAAAAATTTCTATATGTGACACGGCACCAGAGTTAAGTTAGGGTTTTTCAAAATGCTGACATGCTGAGCTCAAAAGGTTCACCATCACTGGTCTAGACCGATGCCTGGCACATTGTAGTTCTCAATAAATGTTCTCACAATGACTGGACAGATAAAGGAATGTTAGTCTTCTGCTTCCTCCTTGCTTCATTACAGAAAACAACTCCCTGGTAACCAAAATGCAGGGCTTTCTTTTTTTCTTTTTTTTTTTTTTTAATCAATGTTTTTTGTTTTTTGTTTTTTTTTTAATATATTTTATTGATTTTTTACAGAGAGGAAGGGCGAGAGATAGAGAGTTAGAAACATCGATGAGAGAGAAACATCGATCAGCTGCCTCCTGCACATCTCCTACTGGGGATGTGCCCGCAACCCAGGTACATGCCCTTGACCGGAATCGAACCTGGGACCTTTCAGTCCGCAGGCCGACGCTCTATCCACTGAGCCAAACCGGTTTCGGCAATGCAGGGCTTTCTTACTCTTTGGACAGAGTTGCCCAAACACTAACAGATTTTGCTACTTCACTCACCTTCTCCAAAAACATTTCTTGTTATTCATTTAATCAGAATCTGTAAAACTGAAACAGACCATGGAGACTTTCTCATCTAATATTATTTTTTAAAGCATGTTCAAAAATATGTTCTATATAACACTAGGCCTTTAAGAAACTTGGGAAACTAATGTTCCTTCAACAAATATATTCAGAAAACCTGTTACTTTCACCTTTGTGAATGCAAGCATATTAAAGGTTTGATGAGTCCTACCAAAACAGAAAACAGAATAACCATTTAAATAGGCTTTTTCTAAACCTACTTGACAGAGAACTTATTGTTCAGCTGCCATCCACTAGCAGGGTGTGTGAAGCAGGCCTGGATGCCCATAGACCAAAAGCTAAAGGGAACAGAAGTCTCAGGTTCCTGTAGGGACCAAAGGACAACAAAGAATCAGAGGATCTATTCAACAGTTGGGTAGAACACAGGAGTAGAGACTGGTGGAAAGCTGAAGCCCAGACTTCAGGTAGTTTTGAACACCTGAGACATCTCTCAAGAGGAGAGAGCCCAACTGTGGGGCAGCCTTGAGGGGTTGAGCTTTGGTCCTGAAATAGGATAACTGGCAAGGAGAATAGGAGCCTCAGGCTTGAAAGGGAACTGCACAGATTACCAAAACAGGACTTTGGAACATGGGCAAGGTAGATGCCCATTTGGATCAACTGGGACACACCAAGAACATGCATGGGAGAAAGAAGTGGTCTCAGAACTGGAAATGTAGGTGGAGGCATCCCCTTGTTAGAACAAGGACAATGCGGGGGATGAAAAAAGAAGGAACAAGGATACCCCATCCAAGCTGTTCCATAAAGCACAAATCAGGAACAATAAGGGTGTTCAATAGTTAGCTTTGGCTGCAGAGACGGTCAGACTCAGTAAGACTGATTCGGGTAAAAGTGCAGGAATTCTGTGGTTAGCCCAGAAGGTAGATGTACCTCTCAAGACAGCTCAAAAGGAGAGAGAGTCAAACTAAACCCACAAGTTGGGACAGTGCCTGAAGTTGCTTAAGAGCTTCTCTGCCTCAACTGTGGAAATCTGGGGAAGGCGAGGGCAGGAGTGACAGGCAAAGACAGTGAAAGGGTATAATCTCCCTCTTCAGGTCAACCAGGCTATCTGTGGTACACACTTTAATGGCTTAAATGAGTTAATGAACATGATCCATGATTGTCATCTTCAAAACAGTAAAACTTAGGCTGATAAATTTTAACTACTTCACAGTTTCCAATTATGATGATATTTTTGAAAAGTGATCTACATTATAATGTCCCCTGTTCCATAGATTTATATAATCAGGAGATAGAGCAAGATTATCCAAGGTCACACCAAAAGTTCATGTTTTTGTATTAGATAGCTCCACCGGTGTTTGAAATTTGCTGGGGGAAAAAGTGATAGCTTTTCATTAAATATAGATGGCTGAACAAATAGAGACATTATCAGAATGTAAAAAAGTCCATGGATATATGCCTGTTATGAAATACACGAGTGAGTGAATTCAGAGATTTGAATAATAGCTTCATGAGCATTCAAATGATAAATAAACATGAGGCTTCTGTAGTACTTTTTAATGAGATGGGTTATCAAAATGAAGTTTATAAGATAGCTAGACTAAGCAGAACTGTCCTGACAGTTAGAAATATTGTAGGAAATTTGGGGAGAAAGTACGTAGTTTTGATGGGCACCTGTCAAGAAATGAGAATTTTAAGGCCAACAAAATTGAGTTTTTGTTGCCAAAAAAATTTTAAATATCAGAATGGCAGCTGCCAGTCAGAGCTTCCACATTCAGAAAAAAAAAAATGGGTCATAGAGTATAAAAAAAAGTCCCAGTTTTTAATTCTCTTTTTTATGGTTACTATTATTTGGGTAATTAATCTTTATCATGATAGGGTATTTATATCTGTGTGTGTGTGTGTGTGTGTGTGTATATATATATATATATTCAAATATACATATATTATACAAACACTCATATATATTTTTCTTCTTTTCTTCATACAAGACGATCCAAATTATAAAGAATAAGTAGTTTTTAGCAAGAGATTACCTGGGACTTTGACTTTATATTTTACTTTTTCTAATTTTTATTTATTTATTTATTTATTTATTTACTTATTTATTTTTTATATTTTTATTGATTTCAGAGAGGAAGAAAGAGGGAAAGAGAGATAGAAACACCAATAATGAGAATCATTGATTGGCTCCCTCCTGCACTCCCCTTCCTGGGCATGGAGCTCGCAACCCAGGCACGTGCCCTTTTCTGGAATCGAACTTAGGACCCTTCAATCTACAGGCCAACATTCTATCCACTGAGCCAAACCAGCTAGGGCATGAAATTATCCTTTTAAAAAAATCAAAACAAAGACATTCCTAGATAAAATAGAATTCACTGCAGACCCGACTTACAGGAAAAAAAACACACAAAGTAAACCCTTTAAGCTGAAGGAAATTACACAAGATACTAACTCAGATGCACAGGAAAAATGGATGTCATCAGAAATATTTGAGTAAATAAAAAGACTATGTGTGTATATGTATAATTTTTCTCTTTCTTAATTTCTTTAAAGTCAGGAGATTCCTTAACATCATAATTCTAACATATTATTATTAGTTTTATAATAGAGATGGAGCTTTTTATATATGAGGATAACACAAATGAATGGGGAGAGATGAAATGGAGCTTTAGTGATATTTTAATATATTTATATGTATTTTACTAAAATTAAGACAGTGCTAACTTTAAGTGAATTTTTAAAGTTAAAGATGAATATTTTAATCCCTAGAGTAACAAACAAAAAAAAAACCCTCAAAGAATACAGTTAAATAATCAACAGGGGAATTAAAATGGTATCCAAAAAGTTTTCATTTAGTATAAAGACAGTAATAGGGAATAGAGGAACAAAAAATAAATGAGATACATAGAAAACACATAGCAAAATGGCAGATATAAGTCCAATTATATTAATCATTACATCAAATGTGAATAAGCTGAAAACTGCACTCAAAAATCAGAGGTAGAATAAATTAAAAAAAACCACCAAGACCTTATCATCTATCTACAAAAGAAATACTTAAAATTCAGAGATACAAATGGGTGAGGGTAAATAGATGGGACAAAAATGCATACATATAGTAACCATAACAGAGAGTGGCTATATTAATCAGGGATGAAATAGACCTCAAGGCAAAAAAATATTACTAGTGATGATTTTGTAGATAATATTTCATAATGATAAAAGGGTTAATACATCAGAAACATATAAACATTATAAATATATAAGCTTATAACAATAAAATCCCAAAACAAATGAAACAAAAACCAGCACAATTTAAGGAGAAATAGAAAATACAACAGCCATTGTTGAAGATTTAGCTACTTCTGACTCAGTAATTCTCTCAGAACTTGAGAGAAAATGAGTAATAATATAGAAGCCTTGAACAACACCATTAAACAGACTTAATTGATAAGTAAAGAGTATTCTCCACAGAGCAACAACAAAATATACATTATTTTTAAGCACACCTAGAACAATCTTCGGGACAGAATGGTATATGGTTTTTCATAAAGCAAGTCTCACAACAATTAAAGGGATTGCAATAACACCAAGTATTTTTATTATCATAATGGAATAAAATTAGAAATCAACGATAGAAATATATTTGGGAAATCCCCAAATATTTGGAAAATAAACAACAGACTTCTAAATAACTGATGGTCAGTCCTAGCTGGTTTGGCTCAGTGGATAGTCAGTCGTTGAACTGAAGGGTCCTGGGTTTGATTCCTGTCAGGGGCACATGCCCAGGTTTCGGGCTTGATCCCCAGTAGGGGGCATGCAGTAGGCAGCTGATCAATGATTCTCTCTCATCATTGATGTTTGTATCTCTCTCTCCCTCTCCCTTGATCTCTGAAATCAATCAAAATATATTTAAATAACTCATGGTCAAAGAAAAACCCACAAGATAAATTACAAAATACTTTAAACTGAATAAAAGTAAAATCACAACACCAACATTTATGGGATGCAGCTTAAGAAGTGTTTAGAAGAAAATATAGGTCATAAAATGCCTTCATAATTAAAGCAGAAAAATCTAAATCAATAATCTTCTACTTGACAAGTAAGAAGGAAGAAATCAAGCTTAAAGTAGAAAGAAGAAAATAATAAAGAACAGAGCAGAAATCAGTAGAATAGAAACATAAAAACAATTAAAAATATCAATGGAACTAAAAGCTGGGTTTTTTGTAAAGGTCAGTAAAATTGACAAACATAAGTAGAGATCCTATAGGAATAAAAATAATTAAAAGAAAATATGAACAATTTTACATGCCTAAAAATTAAACACAGATGGAATGGAGAAATTTCTAGAAAGATGCAAATTACCAAAACTGACTTGAAAAGTAATAGAAAACCTGAATAGACCTAGCCAAAGAAGAAAATTAAATTAGTGATTAAAAATAGGGGAAGAGGGAGATTGAAGGAAGGAAACTTTATAAAATTCTGTATTATTTGAATCTTATACAATGAGAATATAATGCTGAATTATATGTGTGATGATAGAAATGTCTATTTCTGCTATTGTAGTTGTTTAGAGTTCAGCTTACATATTAAACTCTTAGAACACATCAGGATTCACCCAACAGAAGTTTATTTAGATATAAGAAATAGCCCAGCACATACAACGTAGCTGTTGTGTTGCACCTCCTAAGCACAGTTGGCAATGTTCCTGTCATGATGCTTATAGAACACTAGAGGCCCAGTGCACGAAATTTGTGCACTCGCGGGGGGGTGGGGGGCGGGATCTCTCAGCCCGGCCTGTGCCCTCTCACAGTCTGGGAGCCCTCGGGGGATGTCCAACTGCTGCAGAGGTGGGAGAGGCTCCCACCACCGCCGCTGTGCTTACCAGCCGTGAGCCTGGCTCAGGGCTTCTGGCTGAGCAGCGCTTCCCCTGTGGGAGCACACTGACCACCAGGGAGCAGCTTCTGCATTGAGCATCTGCCCCCTGGTGGTTAGTGAGCATCATAGTGACCGGTCGTTCCACTGTTCAGTCAATTTGCATATTAGCCTTTTATTATACAGGATGCATGGTCATAAGAAATAAAGCTGAAAATGTGTAGACTATGGTAGCTCAGGAAACCATCAGTTTTAGGTCTCTTGAAGTTTCTCTATTTTTCTTTTTAAATCATGAGTGACTCAGTTTCCCTATTTTTAATTTTTAAAAATTTTATTTTTAAATTTTATATTTTATTTTTAAAAATTATAGTTGACATATAATATATATTAGTTTTAGGTGTACAACATAGTGAATAGACATTTACATACCTTACAACGTAATCAGCATGGCAAGTCTGTAACCATCTGTCACTGTGCAAAGTTATGATGATATTATTGATTATATTGTCTGTGCTGTACAAATTCCTTTAGCTTTTAGTCTAATCACACTGCTCTCTCAAGTGTCTGCCACTAGCCTCAATTCTCTGGCCAGCTGCATCTCCTCAATCCCAATTATTCAGGTCTCTGTCTCCATAATGAGGGAGCTATGGCTTGGTCCTGTACCTAGTCCCTGGCCAGATTCTCTTTTAATAAGGGCCTTCTCTAGTTAAATTACTAAATATTTTTTCAGTTAATATTGCAAGGAGGATTGAACATGAGTCTAATCCTCAGACTTTCCTGAGACTACAAAAAGTTCATAGAAACAGCTGTTAAGTCCTTTTAAATGTCTGATGTCACTCAAAGTTCACTAACAATTGTGCATTAAAATTATAGGAATTTTTCTCTTATTTAAGCTTTCACCTGTTTGGTAATTTTTCAATGAGTACTAATTAATTTTATATTCATAAAAATAAAGCTATTTCCAAAAATAATAAGTTTTTGTAAACAAACCAAATATTTGTTCAACTGGGAAAATGAACAGTTGGTGCAGATGACAATTATTTTCATACTTGCCAATGTTGAAAGAGAAAAGATTTTCATTGGCATGTGGCAATCTTAAAATTACATTTTAACTTTAATAATCCTATCTATACAAATAAAAGGGTAATATGCTAATTAGACCGGGTCGACCAGACATCTTCTGGATGTCCAACTTCCTTACGGACAGTTAGGGGGTGACCAGGCCAGCAGGGGGGCAGTTAGGGGGTGACCAGGCTGGCAAGGGACAAGTTGGGGGTGACTAGGCTGGCAGGGGACCAGTTAGGGGATGATCAGGCCAACAAGCAGAGGCAGTTAGGTGCAATCAGGCAGGCAGGCAGGCGATCAGTTAGGAGCCAGTGGTCCTGAATTGAGAGAGGGTGCAGGCCGGGTTGAGGGACCCTACCCCCACCCCCGTGCACAAATTTTGTGCACTGGGCCTCTAGTTTTAAAAATAATTACTTCAAAATTCCAAATAAGCTTTGAAACTAAAAGAGGAAGGAACATGTTTTGGGTTTGATCAACTTCCTATTCTATTTCTGTAGCAGGTTGCGTTTTCCAGGGAGAAGACTCTGAGATGAACATTAGCTTGCAGGAGGTTTATTAGGGGTGCAGTTGGGATCACGAATACCTACGGAAGACAAGGGACAAAAGCAGGATTTGGGAAAAGTCAAGCTGCAATGCAGTCTCAATAGAAGCTTCAGCCAACCCACCCTGCTAATGATGGATGACCTTTCAGAGCAGTTCTAAGAGGTGGGGAAGAAGGAATGGAGAAGAGGGAAAGGAATGAAGGGACGCAGACGAGAATGGGGCAGGGCCTTTGCAGGCCCACATTGATGAAGCCAGCCCTGGGAAGGGGGCATGTCCTTGTTAAGGCTACTCTTCAGTCCAGGAAATTAGCTGAAGGGAACTGTTAGCCTCAGAACTTCTTCCTTGGAGCAACCCTCCCAGTGACTGAGTAATCAGGCCTTTATTCCTGAAGGGAGATATGGGCAGAGCATTACAGTGTTCATCACAATTTGAAAATGACAAAGGAGTTACACTACATTTGTTTTGTAACACGGTCTGTGAAGCTGATGCTATTGGTTGCCTGGCCAAGACCTGGATTCTTCTGGAGACCTAATTTTTTTGAAGCAGTGACGTGCCCATGGCAGGTAAAATAACTTGAGGATCTAAAGCAATTACAAGAATCCTGTTCTCGGCTTCCTAGAGCCTCCACCTGCTCTCCCAACCTCTGTAGCAGTTAGATGTGGTCAAGTAGCCTACGGATAATAAGATAGTGAGACCTAAGAAAATGTCTGCTATAGGAATGTTGAAAAACGTTTTGTTTTCCTTGTTAAGAGGAACAGATGAGGCTGATATCCTCTGACCTCCTCCTAATTCCCTCTTCCTACTATACACAGCTGTGGTGCTTGTAACCACAGAAGCTATTTTGCAACCAAGTGGAAAAGGTCAGGAGAATTATGAGTTTGTTCCGACGTTGTGAGCCACTGACTAAAGCCACAAACCCACATCTGGGTTTCTTGCTTTTTAAAAAAATAGCTCCTTATTGTTTAAGTAGCTAAAATTGGATATTTTGTCACTGGCCATATACATCATAATCTAAACTGAACCAAGAGGTACAAGATAGGATGATGACTTTATTGAAAATATATAGTTGATACATGTAATGTGTGTAGGTGTGTGTGTGTTTAACAAATTGTGGTGTGTTTGCAATAAATTTGAAAACACCAAATACAGTATCCTCCTCCTGGAATTTCATACTGCATATTAGCATGAATGATATCAATGAATTGCATTAAGATGTTCTGCCAGAAATGAACCTACTTCAATGAACCACAAAATACCTAATAAAACTTCACCCACTAATATGGAGTGGATTGGGAAATGTTATTTAGCCTGTGTTCTGATCTATGATTTAGTAACTTGTTCCCTATTTCTATGATTGTTTTTTGCAGCGGTATTCCTAGGAGCATACCGTTTAAGTTGAGTTAAGCAAAAACAGTGAAACCTGGTTGCCCCAGATTTCTCAAGCAAGCAAATTAGTTAGCTCTGAAATATTGTCATGTTAAACTGTGTCTTAGGATGTGGTCAAAATCCAACAGAGGAACATGTGCAGCACATTTGCAGATCACAACTAACCTCCAAACTTTGCTGGTCACAATTAACATCCTGTGCCTCTCTCTACTAGTTATTTTTATCTGCCTGCAGTCAGCCTCCTTTTACTGCTGCGTGGGCTTGCTTATTGACAGTGCAGAAACAGATGTGAGGTGGAGGCATGCAGCTTCCTATGCTGAAGAAGGTTGTCCTCTATTTTGATATAGGAAGTAATGGTCGTGGCCACTTTAACAAAAGTCCTGAGTGTCATTTGCTCGTGTCATTTCAGAGCCTGGCATCTGTACATAGCATTGTCAGAGCACAGCAGGTGCACTGCACAGCATTGCTGCTCTGAGTTGCTCTGAGTCCATATATTCTCCCAAGTTCTTTCCGACTACGCCAGGGTTGGCTCTTCCTCGAACCCTACCCACTGTACTAACTGTTGGGAACTTAGTCCATGTTCCTCCTTTATCCTCTGCTCACAGAGACACAGGTCAATTCTTGGCAGTGGGGCAGACAGAGAAGCCATGAGAAGTTGTGGGTGTAGAAGAATGAGTCTTTATTGCAGAAGCCAGTGGCCACATAGCCATCAGACAAGACAGTCCTTGACAGCGGTCCCAATCACACAGGTAGCTGGACACCGGCTGGTTAACATGTATGTCTTTCCCATAAAGCAGTAGCAATCTCTGTACCCACAGGTATTATCTTAGCAGCCGCATGCTGCCCCAGACTCACTGCCTTACATTATAGCGGCACCTGAGCTCTCCCTTAGAGCTACAGCCCCAGTAACCTCTCTGGCTCTGCAGCTTCTCCTGTCTCCCCTGCCCAGCACACTGGCTGATTAACATGGTAGCTGTATCTGAGCTCTCTATGAGCTCTTAGCCTTACATGGTAGCAGTATCAGCTCTCAGCTCTGTCTGAGCACTCCTCTCTCCTGCACACATAGGAGCTACATTCTCTGTGCCTATCACCTCTGCTTCTCCAGCCTCTGCTCAGCTGCTCTCTCTCTCTCTGACTTCTTCTCACATAACCCTTCTGATCAGCAACCTATACATTACTCCAGAGACAAAGAAGGCTGGTTGCCAATGGTGACATCAATCATATTTTGGCTACAGAAGGCCACAGTGTACCATGTGTCCTTGCACCTGCTTGGTATCTTGGCCTGATTACGATTCTCGGGCTGAGTTCTTGAACATCCCATTTAGGCTCATGCCAGAATGTCCTTGAACATCCCAGTGTACAAATAACAAGGCCTCTGTGCTCTCATTGGTGTGGCTTCCACAAGCATGATCTACAAAGAGGGGGTTTGGTACACTCCCTCCAAAGTCATTCTAGTGTGAATCACTGGATATTAGTCTTGCTTCTGTATATATCCTGCTTCAAAAATTATCCATTTTTTCAGTTGTTATTCAGTCATTCATTTTTTGAAGTATGACTCAGAATGTCTCAGAGAGATGTCAAACTAAAACTTTCTGAAACTGAACTTTGGATTCCTTCTTCATCTTTCACATTTTAGTAAGAGCATTATCATTACTCAGAAACCTAATTCAATCCAGAATCCTAGAAGTCATCATCCTTGCTGCCTTGCTGTGTCTCTCACCCTCATATTCAATCCATTTTCATGCCTTGACTTCAGAAGACATATTAATTCATTCACACCATCTCTCTGCTACCCACATGTAGGCCAAGCATCATGATCTCTTGCCCAGACCACTGCAAAGAGCTTTTTTCCATTCTTACACTGATGACTTTTATGATCTCTTCCTCACACAACAACCAGAATAGTATTTTCAAAGCTAGATTATACCAAGTCACTCCCTTGCTTAATGGGTACTCTCAATGGTTTAACATTGCATTAAAATTGCAACTCCTTACTATGCCGTTAGGCCCTACATGGTCTGGTCACTGCACAGTTTTCCAATTTCAACATGTAACTCTTTCCTTTAGCTCTATAGTCTGGAACAGGACAAACAACAGCCCATGGACCAAATCCACCCCATCACCGGTTTTTGCAAGCAAAGTTCCATTGGAACACAGTCACAGTCATTCATTTATGTACATCTATGGCCGCTTTTGTGCTGCAATAGCACAGTTGAGTGTTTCAACAGAGAACATGTGGCCCCCAAAGCCAAAACATTTACTACCAGGCCCTGTAGAGAACACTTTGCTCATCACTCTTTTAAGTCTCACTAGCCTCCTTTTCTCCCTTGATCAAGAAACACTGTCACCTTTAGTCTTTGCACTTGCCCTCCCCTCTGCTTGGAGAGGGTAAAATATTTCTTCATGAAGCTTCTTCTATCTTCTTAATGACTCTGCTAAAACTTAAATATTCAGAACAGACTTCCTTTATAACTAACTAAAGTAGGGTATTCATCTCCCCAGGTACACTCCAGTCTATCATATCTTGTTTCCTGTATAACACATGAAAGTAGAATTATTTTGCTTTGGTTTTTTATTATGGTCTACTTTCTTCCACGAGACTCTAAGCTCCAAGAAGTCAGTCCCAGTGTCTCTCTTCTTCATCGCTGCTTCCCCCAATACCTAGAAAATGACTATAGATAGTACGTGCTCAGCAAATATTTATTGATTTAATGAAATAACCATTGTAGTTATGACCAATTTTCCAAAATGACATCCAATCATTTAGCTTCACATCCAATATAAATTTCCCATAGGAAAAACAGTGCTCTTTCTCTCCCTTCAAAATAGCCTAGAATATATGAGAGGATAACAATAAACATTGTTATTGCAGCTTCTAAGTGTAGTCAAGTTACTCTTTATATTTATTTATTTGTGCATTTACACATTCAACAAATATTTATTAACAGCCATCTGTGGGAAACATGGAGCAAGACATAATAAGCTTGTCTATTGGGCAGAAGTATAACTATCATTGTCTAAATATAACTAAGAGGTTTCAAAAGTCAAAGATTTTGACAGATTTTCTCAACTCACTACCATACTCATCCTAGTTATCCAGAAACTCTATCTCAAAGACTCAGCAAGAATTTTGCTGTGAACCCCAGGACTAGAACAGCCAGCATCGGTCATGTGAGCCCCAGTGGGAACTGCTCTGTAGAACTAAGCATGTTTAGATAGATGTGGCTGAAGCACTCTGTAAGCAGGGTTTTCCTCTAGGCTTGGGAGTCTGGTTAGCAATGGAGAGAGAGGAGCAGTTTGGGATGGAGGACTTATTTTGGAGCTCAGTGACATTGGGATTGGGTGTGGTTCTCTTTTGAACAGTGTGGTCACAGGGTATTTGTGGAATTAGACAAAATGCCATCTGACAGCTAAGGATAGGAGAGAAAAGAGCAAAAGCACAATTTTTCCATCCTGCATTTATGACAATTTCTCCATCTACCACTGCAAATCATTTCATCATTCCTCTTTGGCCAGGATCATAGCTTACAGGATCTTGCCTTATTTATCTTACCTTATTTAACTGCATTGAATAGCAAGTACACTTGAGAGAAGGGATTTTCCCTATGATTTCATATGCAATAAATGCACCAAAAAATGCTTGCATGGTTTTTTACCAGACTGAGGTTGGTGCTCCATGCTGCTAAATCCACAGCTTGATAATACAACCAGTTTCTGAAACTTTTTGTTCACTGTATGCATAACTACATTGTCAATTGCAGCACTGAAAGGTAGACCTACAAGGCTTTTGGTTTTGCAAGATAAAGCTGCTTGACAATTGCCATCTTGTTTGGAAATGGCAACTGATGGTTTTCAGGGTGATTAGCAAGCTGTGATCTCATTAACCTGCCCTTGAAGTCAGTTTTACTACAAACTGCAAGTTGGATTTCCTGTAGGAAACCACCACTCTGCCCCCACTCCCCCTCCTTCCACCACTGGGTCTTAACTAACATAGTTTCCAAGGAAACTCTGCAATGTTAGCAAATAATGATAATAAAAGTGATTATTATTAAAGCATCTACATTTCCAGACAAAAAGGGGAGGAAAGGGGAAAAGTGTGCAAGTTTTATGGATTCAGTTGATATTTGTTTAGTCTTATTGAGGTGCTTTGTATACATTGGTACAAGCCCTTCAACTTTGGCCTATTCTTACTATGGAGAGAATTACATTTTTAAAAAGGCTCTTTTGCTTGTATTTATTTTTATACTTGAAAGCTTCCCCTTGCTAACTGATCCTAGTAAATATTCACACACATTGTGTCTTTTTGCCTGCACCCTTCTTAGATCAGTGAAGAAGACTTGGCATTCAAAATATCAAAGCTAATTAGTGGTAATGAATGATTTATACAAAAGGCTCAATATTACCCTGTTATTAATAAAAATAAAACTGTTTGGATGGAAGAGATCACAGCATAGGGATATCATGTTGCTCAGAAATCCAGGTTCTCATTTGATACCAAAAAGCTGCCAGATTGAAGCATCTAAAACCATCCATTTAGCCAGCTTTCCAGAGGTTCTGGATGATGGTTGTTCTGTATTTTAGTTGTAATTTTGATGTGGTTGTGGGAGGCGGCAAGTACAGGCATTTACTTATGCTGCCATCTTGGTTTCTCCCCCTCAAGGAATCTTTGATTTCTTCTTTGATCTCATTGTTAATTCACTCATTGTTTGGTAACATGTTATTTAGCTTCCAGGTATTTTTGTGTTTTTCAGTGTATTTTTTTTTTCCTTGTGATTGATTTCTAGTTTCCAGTTTGGGTATTTTCTATTACCTATCTTCAGGCACACTGATTCTTTCTTCAGTTATGTCAAGAATTTTCATCTCTCAGTTTATATCATACATCTTTTCTATCATGTTGTCTACATTTCCTATTAGAGTTCTTAACATATCCATCATAGTTATTTTATAATTTCCTGTCTGATAATTAAACATCTGTATCATATTTGAGTCTGGTTCCAGTAATCTTTCTTTTCATACTGTTTATTTCTTGCCTTTTGGCATGCCTTGTTGAAAGCCAGATATGTTGTTTTGGGAAATAGGAACTCAACTAACTAGGCCACTAGTGTAAGGATTTATGTTAATCTGTCTAGGAGTTGGGTATCATTTAACGTTTGCTGTAGCTATCAGTAACAGAGGCTTAAAGTTTCTCTAGTGACTTCATTTTTCATCTCACATATTTACTCCAGACTTTCCTAAGTATTCCTCTTCCAACAGGTTAGGTCTCTCAGTTGTAAGCCACTACTATTATACTGGAACTTTGTGGTGCTAAGGTGGGTGAGGGCTTGAAGCATTCTATAATCTTTAAGTTACATGTCAGCCTTTTAGTGGGCTTGTGTTTCTGGCCTGTGACCTTTACAAATGATTTTTCTTGTATCATTTTCTTCCAACCCTCTTAGATGAGGCAGGAGGGCTAGATGGGGCTGGAATGGGAGGAATGCCTTTTTGCCACAGTTCTGGAACAATGCTTTGATAAAGTCTTTTTCCATGAAAAGTGGGCCTTTGTTATGAGGGAGGCTCCAAACATGCATTTCACAATAATTACTGCTCCTATCCATCTGCCAGAACCAAAAAGACTATATCTTTCTCAGATGTTCACCATGAGAAGTTGGGTTTCTTGGAGGTAAAGTTCGTAAAAGGTGGGTGTCCCCTAAAACTTAGTTACTCACTCTCATGCTGGTCCATAGCCAGCCTACAGCAATTTATCAAAATAAACATCTAAGTATTTCTATCAGTTTATTCCTTCAGTGGTCTCTGCTCTAGGTAAGTAAGACCACTGTGATGGATCTACCTGTCTCTCCAGATTTCAGGGCAATGTTTTGTACCAGAAACTCAATTCTCTGGTTAGTCCAAAAAAGGTGTTGATTTTCAAAAAGTGATTACTTCAAGTACCAAAGTATATATTTTTTATCATGTTAAGGAAATATCTCTATTACTATTTTATTGAGTGTTTTATCAGGAATTTATATTGTGTGTGTGTGTGTTTCCAGGATTTTTCAACATATATGTAGATACTCAAACGATTTTCCCCTTTGATCTATCAATATGGTGAATTAAATTAACAAATTTTCTAATATTGAATGATCCTTGTACTCTGGGGTTAAGTCAGACTTGGCCATGATGTATTTTCTAATGTGCTGATGAATTCAATTAGTTGTATCCTTTAAAGAGGTAATGAAGATTAAATGAGTAGGGCCTAATTCAATATGACTGGTGTCTTTATAATAAGAGATTAGGAAACAGGTATACACAGAAGAAAGACCATGTAAAGACACTGGGAAAAGACAGGCATCTACAATCTAAAGAGAGGACTCAGAAGAAATCAACTGTGCCAACAACATCTTGACTTGTGCTCCAGACCCTGAGGAAATAAACTTCTGTTGTTTAAACCACCCAGTCTGTTATGCTTTGTTATGGCAGCCCTGGCAAACTAATACAATGCCTGACCATATTTATTGCAGTGTTTATAAACAAGGTCAGAAAAATCACTATGGTATGTGTGGTGCATAGGATTCTGAAGGCAAAGATTTCAGGCAACTGTTAACGGAATTGGGAAGTGTATAGTTTTACTGAGAAGCCCATTTGCCTGGGTCATATAATGGGCTAAGACTTGCTCATTGTTGATCCATTGATCATTCTCTTTCAATTCTTCGAAGAAATATTTTTCAAAAGCTTTTTTTTAGCCAAAAAAGATGACTAATGGTAGTACCTACTTTTATGTAAATAAAATTAGTCCCAGATAATTCATTTTTTCTATTATCAAACCTCTTAGCCAACACTTAAATGGTTTCCTGATTGCATTTGTTTTGTCTTATGCCATTATATATGCATAGTGCACTCCTGAAGTTATGTATTAAAGGTTCAGCCTTGAAAAATTATCTGCTAAAATAGCTAAATTTATGAATGACTATTGAATAGTCACTATTTAGAATAGTCACTATTCTAAATTAGATATTCATACACCTTTCCTAGTCTCACCCTTTGCCATGGTGTCTTTTTTTTTCATTAATTAAAAAAAAACCTAGCAAGTCAACCCTTAGTTTAAAAAAACTCAGCAACTTCCCCTTGTTAAGAAAATGTATATATTTGCAGCAAAATACTTTTTTAAAACAAGTCGTATGTAAGTCTTTTGAATTGGTTATTTTTACCCCTTGTTGAACATACAAAGGCCGATTTTGAGGCCAAGTGTCTTGTTACTACACATTCAGGAAGCTTAGTAACCATTAGAGCCTGGACTTGGGAATTTTGTTCCTGTAGATGTGGTGTCAACTTTCCCCATATCTATAAGAATAATAACATCATAATATGCTAATTAAACAGGACATCCTTATGGATAGCCTTCCAGAGGACCTTCTGGACAAAGCTGGGGCTGCCAGGGCCAAGGCAGCCGCAGCCGCTGCCGCTGCGAGGGCAGAGCCCCTTTCATGAATTTCATGCATCAGGCCTCTAGTCTGTATTCAAGGACATCAACTACATTATAACTTACCTTCAGTTATGATATTACTAGTATAAAGTTAGTAAACAAAAACAAGTGACCAAATCACTAATGTCTATATTGTCATCCAGGCACATGGTAAAGAATCAAATTCACCTTAATCTCTCAGCTGCTTGTTCAAAGCCAGCCTCATCTAAACACAATGCTTCCTCAGATTTTCTCCTGTTATATGAATTCCACCTTGTAAAGTAACCCTGAAATTAAACATAAGGAAAGAATCAGGCAAGTTTATTCTATTGTTTAATTGTGTGTTTAATGGTACAACTCCTTACCAAGATTTCTTTTTTTTTTTTTTTTGGTTCCCCCAAATAGAAATTTTACTAATGAGCAAATGATTAATTCATGAACATTCTAAATTTTCACACTTCTAAAGGAATCCATTTGCTTTTTCTACATGTTGAGTCACCTCCTGGCACTTATTGGTTCTAAAGAAATGGCTAATGGGGAGGGAGTACTGAGGAAGCCCAATAATTCAGCATTGGCATGTCTCATAGGGAACTACAGAAGAACTGAGGTTGTGTACACTTGGGGGAAGCTCTGAGAGTTAGGGAGGGAGAAGCTTAGAAGGATTGAGCATGAGCAAAAGAGGACTGAAGAGAGCAGACATGTTTTGAATGAAGAATATGGAGGGGAGAGTGATAATAAAAGATTTTTAAAGGTGCTTGTTTTGCTTTAAAATACACCTTTCTCTCACATGGTCCATTGAGAAACTGACTAAATTATTAACTCTTCTAAATTACTTTTAACTGCCAGAACCAGACAATGTGGGTTCTAGAACTGAATTGATATTTACCAGAATGATTTTTAAATGTCACTTAGGAAGGGATCGCTTCATGCAAATATTGCTCAAAGCTTTTTCACACAAGAATCACAACAAAGAAGAATGGGAAATGACAAAGAACAAACTCTTCCCAAGAATATGATTTGGTGATGGCCTGATTCTTCACCAGTTGGTTTCCCTTTGACTACACCAAACTTCCAAATGCCTTACCACTCCACTCAGTGGTGCCTTCAGCTTCTTTTCCTGAAGAGTCTTCCCAGAGAACCTCAGGGAGAGCTAGCTCATCACAAGTAGGCCCTTCATAAACAATTCTTAAAAAATCATTTAATTTAAATTTATATCCATCTGCCTCTTGCTATCATGCTCACCCTGTTTATTTTTATTTTGTTTTATATCAGTTTTTTGGTAAAATTCTTCATGAATATTTTCATCTGTTATATGAATTCCACCTTGTAAAGTAACCCTGAAATTAAACATAAGGAAAGAATCAGGCTTCTATCACCATCGTGATAGAAGCCACACCTGCCAGCTAAATTAGACATGGAGTACCTTAAGCAGAGAAATGTCTGCCCTCCTGCTCATAGTGACAAGCTGTTTCTTAGAAGCCTGTCCAAAACTAATTGTGAAGCAAGGCTTCCTGAGACATTTCCCAAACTTCATTCAAGCTGCACCATTCTCTGGAGCAAGGGCAGGATCTCAGCCTAGCACATGCATAGACAGGTCACTCTGCTCCATTTACTCAGGGGCAGCTGTGCTATTGGGCCAGCTGGCTCTCAGCCTCATGGGACAGCTCCCAGGAAGTGGGCATGGGAGGATGCACCTCAAACCACACTGGCATATGAAGCAGAGGCTGTCTGTGCCTACGTGCCTAAGTGGCTTGTCTGGATGCCGTGTTATAGTCAGGAGTGGGATAATTTGTGGTTGTGCCTATATTTACCCTCCTCTTGTCAGTCTAATCTTGAACCCACTACATTCTCCACTCAGTTGCTTTTAACTTTGCTCTCTGATGCCATTTCCTTCACAGATGGGAAATGATAAAGCACTTCAGGTAAGTGTACTGTTTTGAGAAGGAAATCATCTCAGTAGAATGGTCCTGCAATGGAGTCAAAGGACTAGCCCCTGAGTGGGCTCTTGCTTTTTCCCAGGTGTACCTCACCTCTGTTAATGAGCCTGGACAGATGAAAGAGAATCGTCTTATTGCTGCCCCTGCCTTAGACTGATAAAGTAGGCTATTCCTTCATTGTCATATTATCTTTTTTTAAAAAAATATATTTTATTGATTTTTTACAGAGAAGAAGGGAGAGGAATAGAGAGTTTAGAAACATTGATGAGAGAAACATCGATCAGCTGCCTCCTACACACCCCCCACTGGGGATGTGCCTGCAACCAAGGTACATGTCCTTGACTGGAATCGAACCTGGGACCCTTTAGTTCACAGGCCAACGCTCTATCCACTGAGCCAAACCAGTCAGGACTGCCATATTATCTTTTCTTTCAACAATTATTCTCTGAATACCCACAGCCACCATGTATTTTGCTAAATATTAGGTATACAAAGATGAAAAGGTTACTGCTGCCTTTATAATCTACCAGAAACCAGACATAAAAATAACCAAATACAATGAAAAAAGTCTAGGAAAAGACATATGTAAGATGTCAGGCTTAATCCTGGTGACAAGAAGACATCACTAAGAAATTGGCATTTAAGAAAGGACTTAAAAATGAATAGATGGAGAAGGCAGGAAAGGATTTTCTAAACTAATGAAACTGCATAAGTTATAGCAAAGAGGCATCAAAGAGCATGACATCTGAATGCTATAAATATGGCTGCAAATCAATTGGATTAACTACTTTTATTACCATTAGTAAATAATGATAATGTCATTATTTGAATTGTCAGCCTCTGATAGAGGAGTGTCTCCAATTCAAAGTATGGTATTTTTTCTCCCATAAATTATAACATGGAATAGAGGCAGCATCAGAATGTCAGAATTCTATTTCACAAGTACTAGTCCTTGATTTAAACTATAAATCACTCCTTGGGAAGAAAACTCAGAGGAAAGGGTAGTATGTGTCCCTTGTACTCTATCCAATACTTTGTGAAGCAAATGGATAATGAAGACCAAAAAATATAAACCTGAAATGACAATTTCCTCTAGGATGTGTTAAGTGGTTGGATAGAAAGATCCAACCTAGGCTGAGGACCTACAAGGTGCTTTAACAGGAGATGCAAGTCTGAATGTGATGGAAACCATTTGAATGTGATATACCCTCTGATTAAATGTGAACATATTTTTTTCCACAAAATACTGTGCCAGCCATTATTTAGCCAAAATTTGCATCCTTTGTATTATTAGACCTTCTTAGACTTTTCTTTGCTCCCCATCTTGCATTATATGTGTGCTCAACTCCTGACTTGGGTTCTGACTCCTGCTCTAAATGCCATACATGCCCTTGACCTCAATGAAAAATCTCTCAAAAGCAAGGGTTAGGTTAAGTTAGCAGGTTTTCCAGCTCTTGATCCACATATGGCCCAGATCTCCAATCCAAGCACCACCCCTCCATGGTCAGACCCCACAAAGAGCAAGTGGACAAAGCTCCATACCTACAAAGACTGATAGCTCCCAAAATATCCTGGGCTCTTGTCAAATGTGCAAAAGCATAACATATCATCTTTCTGGCAGAAGAGTAAGATGAATGAGAGCTCAGAGAACCAACAAAAATTAGGACCTGTCAGGACTAAAGAAAACTTAGACATCATGGAGACTTGTGCCAAAATTGATGCCAATAGGGAATGCTGAGGTCCCACCCCAGATGTCTTAGTTGGCATCAGAAAGCTTCAGAAAGCGCCAGAGATTTAAATTCTTCCAGAATTCTGGGCCAGAAATACTTAATTCTAGGGAGGAAGTACAGCAGGGAGGAGAAGGGGCTCTCACAGCAGGACTAACTCTTAGATTCTGATTTATTGGCACAACTGCCAAGTTTGGGCATGTTGATAGTAGATCATCCTTCTTATATTTGCTAACACAACTTTGAAGCCTCATACCCAGTTCAGGGCTCTTGCCCAGGGCTCAGCATGGAAGACACAAAATAATAATAATGGAGACTGATTGCAGAGGAATCTGTCAGTGAGTGTGACATCTGAGAGGATTATGCTTGGGGCAGATGAACTGTGAAAAATAGAATATTAAAACTAGCAGTTGTCAGAATTCTTTTCCCCAAACTCCACATGCTCCTGTTTAGTTTTATAATAAATATCAATTATCCAGTAGGAGAGGAGAGAGTCAACATCCATCACTAGACATCTGGCTTTGGAAAGGCTTTGCTGAGGAGAACACAGCCTGTGAAACTGAATCTGTGCAGCCTCCATTCTCTGGTGGTCTCAGGCAGGCTTGCATCCAGAGAAAAGAATCACTTTGCTATTTTATTTTATGGCTGCATTTACAGTATGGTGTAAAACTTTTTGGCGGCATAACTTTCAGGATTTCCTTCTTCTATAACCAGCAATTCCACTGAAATGTGAAACAAATGTAAAATTAGCGAAGGCCAAGTCTCATCCCATACCTTGGATTTCATTTGGGCTTGGAGAAGTGGGACAACATCGTACAAAGTACAATGCAGAGAAGCAGAGACACCTGGGTGTCCTCCCAGCTCTGTGCCCACAAAGTCGCTCATTTGTGACCTGAGGTAGGCCATGGCAATTGTCTCAGGCTTAGATTGAATTTTCCTTTCAATGAAGGGGTAGAATTAGATCAAGCTCTAAAGACCCTGGTAAGCTCTAAGAGTCTGATACTATACTCGGTTGACATCTGAGACACAGTCTCATGGGCCTCATCTTCAAGTTTCTATTCCTATAATGATACATGGATTACTAAAGGGTAGAGTTGTTGGGAAGATAGATACTTCAGAGGAAAAGTTTAAAATAGACCTTTGTGCCATTTCTGTCTAATATTTCTGAGGAATTTCTCATTTCTCTGGACAAGAAATAAATATTTTAAGGATATCTTCAAAAATACTTTGGAACCCTACCTCTCCTGAACTCCTGAAGGTCCTACTGGGTAAGCAGCTCTGAAGGGATGAGGGAGTGCAGCCGCACACCCCCTCCCGCTGCACTGGTAGGAAGGAGGATCCAAGAGCTTTGCTGACACACAGCTGGGGGTACATTCTGAGCCATATGCAGATAGTTTGCATAAATTGTGCTCTTTCAACGAGGAAAGCCACACACATACAAAAACACACTCACTACCTATTTGCTGACCCACTGCAGACCATCCAGTCTCTCTTCACCAGTCATTCTTCCAAAACATAAACTAAACCACAATGATTACGCTTCCATTTAAACTTCTGAGGTAATATTTTTCGAGCTCCTTTGAAAAATAGATTGACAGCCAACCTATGACTTCCTTTCTTACATTAATGTTTATGTTAGTATTTTAATTATCTGAGTAACAATTCATTCCCAAACTCAGTGCTTAAAACAATGCTTTATTATTTCTCATGATTCTGTGGGTTGATGGGAAGTTTTCTCTGCTGGGCTCCTCCAGGCTCACTCATAATGCTGCATTCAGCTGGAGACCTGGCTGGCCTGCAAGGTCCCTGGTGCCTTTACTGATGTCTGGCAGTGGTCCTGGCTGTTGGCTGGGGGACCTTGGTCCTTCTCTGTGAGGCCTCTTCTCCTCAAGTCCGCTGGACCAGCTTCCTACATGGTAGTTTCAGGGCAACACTTCGAAGAAAAAAGTGAAGGCCAAAAGGTTTGTTATGGATGGCCTAACATCAAAAGTTGTACAACATTAGTTTTGCTACATCCATTGGTCAAAGCAAGTCAGATTTAGAAGGTGGGAAAATAGATTCTGTCTCTTGATGGGAAGCACGATAAAGTCAAAGAGGCATGTGTGCAGGAATTGGAGGGCTGGTTGCAAAATTCTTCACCTCTACCACAAAAGCTTTTAAAATAATAAGAAAGTAGAACATCATAATAATAGAAAAAGTAGAATGTATCAATAATTACGAATAAGGAAATAAAAATCCCCCTTCATCCCACTGTCCCAGAAGGACTGTTAATATAATCAGTACATATAATTCCCAGCATTTTTCTGTTCATCTTTATATCAGGTCTAAAAATACATACTGTTTTGTGCCCTCATTTTTATAACTTGAAAGTATGTTCTAAACATTTTTTCATGATGTACCCTATAGCTCATGTATTTAATGTGCCATCATTTATTTAAATATTTTTACTACTATAAATAGTAATGTAACAAACTTTTTCATATAAATCTTTGTGCACATCTTTGTGCACGTGATTATTTCTTTACTAGAGGCTCAGTGCACGAAATTTGTGTAGGGGGGGGCGTTGTCCCTCAGCTCGGCCTGCACCCTCTCCAATCTGGGACCCCTCAGGGGATGTCCAACTGCGGTTTACGCCTGATCCTGCAGGGGTTGGACATCCCTCTCACAATCTGGGACTGCTGGCTCCTAACCACTCGCCTGCCTGCCTGCCTGCCTGATCGCTCCTAACCACTTCTGCCTGCCAGCCTGATCGCCCCCAGCTGCCCTCCCCTGCTGGCCTGATCGTCCACAACTACCCTCCCCTGCCGGTCTGATTGCCCCCTAACTTCCCTCCTCTGCTGACCTGATCTTACCCCTAACTGCTTGCTCCCCTGCTGGCCTGATCAACTCTAACAGCCTCTGCCTTGGTCCTCACCACCGTGACTTTGTCTGGAAGGAATTCAGATGTCTGGAAGATGTCCGGTTGACCTGGTCTAGTTAGCATGTTACCCTTTTATTAGTATAGAATATTATGTTCATAAAGTGAAATTGCTGGGTCAAAAAAAAATGTATTCTAAAACTTTGAGATATTTTGCCAAATTATATCCCATAAAAAATTTAAAATAATTTTGCTCCAAGCTAAAGAATATAAGAAATCCCTGTTTTTCCCTTTTCCTTAACCCTGGTGAATCTGAAAAGTGAAAACTGACATTCTAATCTATCTGAATTTGTATATCATTGTCAGTTAATAAAATTGAACATTTTCTCCATTTTCATCAGCCATTTTCATTCTCTCACCAATTCATCAGCCAATTCCATTCTCTCTTACTTCTCCTTCTGGAAATATTAAGGAGAGAAAATAGAGAAGGAGTTGTAATGGAAAGCCCTTGCTTTGTCATTATATTAGTCTCTTTTTCTCTAGACAAGTGGTTAACTATAACGTGAGTGCATAAAATTGGTAACAAGAATTATAGTTTACTAGTTAAAGAGACCAGTTCTGGTAAAGCAGAGGAATAGGAAG
Organism: Myotis myotis; assembly: GCF_014108235.1. NCBI lineage: Eukaryota > Metazoa > Chordata > Mammalia > Chiroptera > Vespertilionidae > Myotis > Myotis myotis. Next base: position 146,662,866 of record NW_023416324.1, on the reverse strand, counting down.
GAAGGAAGGAAGGAAGGAAGGAAGGAAGGAAGGAAGGAAGGAAGGAAGGAAGGAAGGAAGGAAAGAAGGAAGGAAGGAAGGAAGGAAGGAAGGAAGGAAGGAAGGAAGGAAGGAGAAAAAGAACGAAGATTTTGGTGGAGGGAAAGAGAAAGAAAGGTAAAAAGTTATAGGTTCAAGAAAAGGCAGAGAGGTGGGAAAGAAACGTTAGAATTAATTTAATAAGCAGAGATAGATCAGGGAGGTTTTAAAAATTAATGCTGGCTGGATTTCTATGCTAGATGAGGAAACACGAGGCCTGAGAAATAGGGAGACTTGTCAATCTGTTACTGAATCTGGAGTATGCCAGGGTTGACCCTGTTCAACCTTTACTTAGTGAATGAATGCCTTTTAAAAAATGACAAAAGCTTTAGAATCCTCATGGGATATTTCAACAGCATGAGAAACTCTATTTTGGCCTTCTAGTTGAGGCAGGATAGAACCAGATAAAAAGGTAATATAAATTCTTAGGCCAACATTAATCCATTCATTTATTTACTAACCAACCAAAAACTATTGACACCTGCCATACACCAAACACTCAGTGCTGGAGGTATAGAGAAGAATAAGAAATGATTATTTCCCTAAAGCAACTTAAAGTCTAGTAAGGCATCGGACATTGGGGAAAAGAAATAACTAGGCTAGTGCAGAGACATCTGTTCATGTGTAATTATTCAGGCAATGAATCTATGATGTGTCCACAGTGAGACCCTTGCTTTTGAAGTTATTTGTGGCATTTAGCTTGTCTTACTATTAAGAATAAACAAGTCAGAAAGATGGCTTTTTCCCCCCCAAAGCATAACTTAAGCTAAGCTCCCCCATCCAGAATCTTCTAGGTGTGTTTGTTCTCAAATCACAACCATTATCAAAGAAGATACCTGGCTCGGCCACCAGCTTTTCCAGAACCAGTCTTAAACTGTGAGCCTCTAATTCCTGGCTCCTCCCTCCTTCATGTGAGTTTTGGGTCTTGGTGTCCACAAATGGTAGTAGAATTCAATCAGGATCATCTCAGTCCTCTAACTTTGAGTCTAAAGGATAATCTCAGTCCTAAAAGTCTTATTCTAAACATAATATTCTAAAGAGTTTAAACTTCAAAGTCAATGTTTTGGAGTCTCTTCCCCTTTCCTCCCAGAAACCTCTTTGACCCCTTTATAAATGTGCCTCCCTTCTCCCAGTTATTAGTTCTGCATTTCAGGAAATCTCAAAAGTAGAGGGAACCAAAAAGTAGCCAGATATTCACCAACCATGTTCTATTTCTGGGTACATGAAAATGATTTCAGTTGAATTTAATTCAGTGATTATGATGAGAATTAAACAGAACCTGGTATCAGGAAATGCTATCAACATGGACCATTATAGGTGACCAAATACATAGAAAGCTAAAATCAAGAACTTGATTAGACTTTGTAGAGCCATACTTATTAATTATGTATGTCAAGCTACTTATAACAATAAAAGCGTAATATTAGACTGGGCAGCCAAATAACCTTAAGAATGTTCTTCCAGACAACCTTCCAGACGAATCTGGGACTATTAGGGCCGAGCCCCTCACATGAAATTCATGCATCGAACCTCTAGTTTACCATACATATCCAATTACCAGGTAGCACAACAATAGCATTAAAATGTATATAAATGAAATTAAATGAAATTTTTATAGGTTTTATTTGTCTTTCTATATATACAAATAGAGATGATAGAGATATATAGGTATATAGGCCTCCAAGCTTGTCCCTCATCAGTTCAGCTCTCTTTTTACATCTTTAAGAACCAAAGGGTACATGGCTACTAAGCTACTTGAGTTATTGTGGAGGGATCACCCCGTCCTGATTTAACCACAGACATTCGGAGGTTCTTTCAAAAAAACATTGATTGGAGATTTAAGTGGCTGGTCATTCACTCCTAGGAACACGGCAGAAGCAATATGACCAGAAGAACTTTCTGTAGCCTACTACCTTTTGTCACCTCTTCTTGGACATGGGACAGTGTCCTCTTTTACAGTTGTTTCTGTCATTCTCCCCTGGGACCCACCCCCTTCCTGAATCAGAACCCTGGAATCCTTAATTGCTTATCCTTAACCAGCACATGGAGATAGAACAACAGGGGAAAAGAGCCCTGAGCTAGGAGAGTTGTCATGTCAGGTGATCCCACGGTGAATCTGTTGATGTTGGCTTGACCTATGTCACCCTTAAACCACTCCCCTGAAACACTCTACTTCCACAGGCCTGTGGCTCTTCTAGCCTCTACCAAGCTCATCCTCATTCTTTACGCTTCCTCTTCTCTATTATCTCCTTCCCTAGCTAGTGGTCAGCAAACTCATCAGTCAACAGAGCCAAATATCAACAGCACAACAATTGAAATTTCTTTTGAGAGCCAAATTTTTTAAACTTAAACTATATAGGTAGGTACATTGTTATTAACTTAATTAGGGTACTCCTAAGGCTTAGGAAGAGCCACACTCAAGGGACCAAAGAGCCGCATGTGGCTCGCAAGCTGCAGTTTGCCGACCACAGTGGAACCTTTACTTTCATTATCCCCTTCCCAGTGTTCCACCTTGCAATTATTCTTCACCCATAATCGCTGTCTCTTGCTTCTGCTTTTGTCCACACTCAACAGCTTAATCTATTATCCAAGTGTTACCACAACTAACTTTATAATAAATAATACCAAGAACATACTATTGTCTTTATTAGATATTTCCAATATCCAAAGGGACAACATCTTTGGACAAATCAATTTGCTCAGCCATTGGGGGAAACTCCTTCAACTACTGGAGTGCAAATTTTCTTCTTATAGCTAACTTGTGCCTGATTGGAACCTCGATGAGTAAGGAGCCTTAATGGTTTCACAGCTAATTGAAAGCATCAACTTATCAAGTTCTAAATAACCAATTTTTCCCTGCTTAATGATACAGAATTCTGCAGTCTTAATCGGGTACCCATATAACCCTTGAGTGGATTCCAAGATAATTTTTGAGGGACATTTTGTTCTGTCTCCAAGCAAACCCATGATTAATGTCTATACAGGGCAGGTCAGCTTCTCAATTTTTATCTGCATCTCATTTTTTACATATAATATCAACCTGACTGATTTCTCATGTACTCTCTAAAGTATATGAATCTACAAGATAAAATAGCAGTACTTCAATGGTTAGAGACTTGCCAACTCTAGAGAAAAACAGACCTAGAAACTCGTGTTTGAGACTCTGCCAGCTTCCTGTGGCTCTTGGTTTTCTTGGTCTTCTATTACTTTTTTCAGATGCACCATGAGTTTTAAAAATTAATTATACGTACAAATTCAATTTATAAACTATAAACATGTGCTAACTAATATGTTTAGTCTAAAGCATATATAAGACAGAAAATATTAAAGAATAAGAAAAATAAATAAATAAAAATAGAAGCTCTGTTATTTACTTATGACCCAGTGGATCATTTTGTGTACCTTTAGAGCTCTACATTCAACATTGAAGACCCCAGCTCCCGTGTACAAAGAAAGGCAGAGGAAAACAGTGCTGGCCTTAGCTTAACCTGGAACAGACCTTGTCAACCCCAGCCCCATCTTTCAGACCTTTACTTTCTTTAATTGTCCAGTTACTTTTACCCAGAGGATGTTTACGGCCTCTGTCCTATGCTACCAACTCTTCAAACTGTATTTATATAAAATAAAATATAAGTTAATCAGTGGAGAATTGCTTGGGAGGAGGAGATAAGAAAGATTTAAAATGTACCTTCACATTTGGGTCATTAAGAAAGGAGTGCACTCTTAGGAAGAGAGTAGCTCTAGGGAGAGAGAAATGTTAAAAGACTTCACTTACTTTCTCTACACATGTTGGAGGAACAAAAACCTTTCTTCCACCCTCTCTGTATAAGATGATAACCATTTTCCAGGAATGCAGAGGCGATGTCCTCAGAACATAAGCAGTGACCACAAGGGAAAGGGTGCAGGCACAAAGCACTGTGCATTGTCTATAGCAATTTTAAAAGCAATAATAAATTCGTGTAAAACTCAACTCAATTTTTATTATTACCATACACTGGCACTTCTAAATAATGTCGATGGTAAAACCCTCTTCCCCCAAAACACTGATCCAAACAATTGCTGTGATTACTGTTGAGTGTTGATAATGATATGTAAACTTCAATTTAGCAAATTTTAATACTTGTTTTAAAGAGTCATATTCTACATGGGAGTTAATTCAGAGAACTCCTCTTATATAGTGAGGCCCTCCATACTCAAGTCTTAGCTATATGCCTTCATTTTTAAGTTTGTTCTTAAAATGTTCAGGTTTACATTTGTGTCACCAAACCCTATGCTACTACATGTTTCTGCAATTAAACAGTAGATTCCAAATAAGCAGTGACAATCAAGTGCTTATAAAGACAAATTAGCAGGACTTGAATTATATCAATTTGGTCATTCAGTATTATTATGAGTTTAATTGTGCTTCAAAATATAAATTCAAAGATTGTGCAAACTGAGAGGCATAATATTTTTGTTTGGTGAGTGCAAATTTTAGTTCACACAAAAATATCAGACTAGATGTAAACACTATATTTAAATTTCACATCTATTATTTTAATAGTTATTTTTGTTCTAAAACCAGATGAAGAATAGAAAGTAATGATTATTATTGATCATTACATAATAATGACTGGAAATAATTTTGTTATGACAGAGGTGTTAGAAGTGGTCCCCTCTGGGTATCCAATGCACTAGGCATGCCACTGACTGCAAGTGTTACCCAGAAGTGCTATTCACTATCCTTGCTGTCCAGGCTCCATTTAATCTAAGAGAATTCTTGTGTAATCCTGTTCTCTTTTCTTTCCTTGCCATTCTCAGCAAACTCACTAGTCAATGCCATTGAATTCATATTTGCAAACCAACGTCCTGGTTGTCTACTTCCTAGTCTACCACTTTCTTTACCTGAGCCATAAAATTGTTTCTTATCTTCTTTTTTTAGATTATATGTGTTATTATATCAATCTGTGTGTACAGATTAATCTCAGATTTATGTCTTTGACTCTCACCTTTCCCCTGAACCCCAAACTTGTTTACCAATTGCCTATGCCACAGCTCTGTCTGGATGTCTAACAGGCATATTAAATTTATCATCAGATATGATTCAATATTCTGGTGATATCTACTCTTCTTCCAGGATCCCCCATTTCAGTGAATGGTATCACTTTTCAGCAAGTTGTTCAGAACATAACCTTCATCTTTCACTGTTCTCTTTCCCCTGTATCCACATCTAATCCGCCAGTGAGCTCTAAAGAGGCTCAGCCTTCTATACCCAACCCAAATACATCCACTTCTCACTTCTTCCCTGACCACCTCTGAGACCTGGAACTCTGCAAACACCTCCTGCCTGGTCTCCTTGTTTACCTGTTTTCCCTCCAGTCTCTTTCCCACAACAGGGGCCTTAGTAAGCTTTACAAAACATACATCATCTTGTGTATTCTCCTCAACAAAACACTCCAGTAATTATCTGTCAAATTTACAGTGAAGTCCAAAGCCCTTGTATTGATTTAACAAGATTTAATGACCTGGCCCCAGTTGTATTTTTTTTTACCTCTTTTCTAACTTTTCTTTTCCATATTCACTTCACTCACTCTGGCCACAGTCTTTGTAGCTTTCCTTCAACTCACCCACCATCTCCCTGCCTTAAACTCTCTTTTAAAAATATATATTTTTATTGATTTCAGAGAGGAATTACTCAATGATGAAAGAAAATCATCACTCAGCTGCCTCCTGCACAGCCCCCACAGGGGATGAGCCCGCATCCTGGGCTTGTGCCTTGATGGAGAATCCAGCTGTGACCTCCTGGTTCGTAGGTCAATGCTCAACCACTGAGCTATGCCCGCTGGGCATCCTGCCTTAAGCTCTTTAGTCCTGTTTGCCTCTTAGCCTGAAGCATTTGCCCCAGCTCTTCCTCTGTCTCACTTTCCAGGTCATTGCTCACAGGTTACCTTTCCTGAGATGTCGTTCCAGAGCACACTGCATTATGAGAACCAGTACAGAAGCACACTCAATTGTCTTGCCTGATTTCTTTTTCTTCAGAGAATGTGTAAATATATGACATATTATATATTTACCTCCCACATTACAATGTAGTCTCAAGAGCACAAGGACTTTGCCTGCTCAGGATCTCTACTGACAATGTGATACCTGCCACCTCGTGACCGTGATGAGAAAAGACCAAAGAGGAAAAGCCAATAAACTGAGGCTGGTGGAGAAAAGGTAGAAAAGATCAGGTTGGTAATGACCCTGTTGAATCTCCAGAAGAGCCTTGGAATCATGCACCATTCTTCTGGTTAAGTAAACAGTATGCTTCCTTGTTTGTACGGGTCATCAGATTTTCTACTTTCCAACAGCTGGGATTAGCCAGGGACAATAAAATGATGTCTTAACAGGTGATGAGTAGAGCCCTCACTCAGCAGACCATAAAGTAAGCTTTTCCTGATTTAAAAAAAAAACAAACAAAACAAATGGCCTGTAATCCAGGGCAGTCAACAGAAATTCCATGTGCCAGCCTTATCAGATTGCCAAGAAGAAAAGAGAGGGAAGAACAGGAAAGCCAGATAATTCCCCTTGGCACTAGAGAAGCAGAACAAAGACAGCCAGTGTTTACCAAGGACAAACTGAAGATCATCACTGTTGTGTGCACTCCCCAATTGGCAGCGTCTCTGAAAATGTACTACAGAATGTGTTTGCATGTGTGTACATGCTTGTGTGTTAAGCGGTACCCAGGCTATAAAACATCCTTGCCTGAAGGATGTTTTGCAGACCTTTGCAGACCTTTTCTGAGCTTTTTGGTGAGTGAATCCTCTCTGCAGCCACCTTCCCTGCTCCTCCAAACTACTTAGAGAGATCCAAACTCCATCCGGACACTGCCATTTCTGCACGTTCTCTCCTCCCTTCCTTCCCAGCACACAGGCTCAGAGATCTCAGCGTTTTTCCAATCTTTCCTCCCAGCTCCAGGATACTGCCTTTCCACGAAATGAAGCCTACCCCTTGCAGCCTTCTCATGCCCATCCTCCTTCTCCTGCTGATGAGCGCAGGGAGGACTCAGCAGTCCTTAGATGCCATCGTGGATGAAAAGATAAAGGATGCTCTCCAAGGTTTGGGTAATTGACTAGAATTGGAGGAAGTGGGACGATAACCCCTGATCATGCCTCCTGCTCCTAAACCCTAGCTTCTCTGCTGTCCCATCCCTGAAACTCAATCTCTAATCACTCCACTCAAGCCCAAGATTCCTGCCCAGGGCTTTCCCACTCCCCCGTCTCCTTTTGGGCTCCTGGCTAAAAGTTCAGGTTTCCTTGATACAATGAGATTGATGGTGATGATGATGAGGGGGAGGAGGAGGAGGAGAGTAATAATTTATGAACACTCATTATGAATGAGGTATGATGAAAAGCTTTATACAGATTACTTCAGTTAATTTTCACTTTCTGAGGTAAGTACAACTATTACTTTCATTTGAAAAATTAGAAAACTAAACATTAAAACTAGTTAGTCACCTATTCATGGACACAGGGACATATGTGAGGAAGAAGGAGATTAAGGAGGGCATTATGGGAAACAGATCATGGGCAATACCCCTTCTTCTCTCCTACTCAGAGTGCAATCCACATCCTCCAACAAGGATCTCATGTACCAGTGTCACCAACTCTGGCAAACTGTCCTCCTGCCCTTCAGGTGAGTAATTCCATAAGGAGGGATGGTGGGTAAGATGCCCTGTGATCTCCCCTGTCCATCCACAGCTGAGTAATGACTCCTGGATCCCAGAGATCGCTTACCCATTCTGATTTCCCTTAAGGAAGCTACTGAAGAATCTTGGGTTTCCGCCTCTTCCCTCCCCACCTTTCTTTCATGACCTGATATATGAGCCCTTCCTCTTAATTGTCCTGTTATAGTCCTATCACCTACCAAGTCCCCTGCCAATTATTTCTCTTTTTCAATCTATTGCCCTGTTTCAATGGTTAGAGGCACCAGCACAGAGGTGAATTTATCATGAATGTGAGGGAACAGAAGTGCCTAGGCCCTTCACTTTCACAGATCTCCTCCATGGCCATATACCTAAATGTGTTATTTTATTAAAGAGGGCTTTCACAATTGAATTAACTTTAGAACCCACAAAACCTAGATCTATTCCACCCACCCCCGCCTTCCCTCTGAAATTCGTCATATATATTTTTGATGTTACCACTCTGGCTTAGGACTCCTCCAGCCTCTCAAAATCTCAGGGCTCTGACCTCCATGTCTCATGTGCCCATGCAGGGACTTTTGTCACCGGCTGTGCTTGTGGTTATGGCTGTGGTTCCTGGGATATCCGAAGGGAAACCACCTGTCACTGCCAGTGCAGCGTGGTAGACTGGACCACTGCCCGCTGCTGCCAACTGGTCTGAGAAGGAGGATGAAAACCCCATTGTGTGACCATGACTGCAATGAAACCAGGACCCCACACAGGAAACATGACTCAAAGTGTCCCTTTCATTTGTTATAACCCTGCTTCTTAGGTAATAAAGGCAATTTTTGCATCTAACTGTGTATGCATATATATTTAAATTTATCTTTATTGTTGAAAGTATTGCAGATGTTCCCTTTGTGTTTTTTTCCCCACTGACCCCCTCCACCCTGCGCCGCCCCTCCCAGGCCTTCAGCACATTATTGTCTGTGTACATGAGCAATGCATATATGCATATAAATTCCCCAGTTAATCTCTCCCCACCCATCCTCGCCTTCCCTCTGAAATTCATCATATATATTTTGATGTTACCACTTCTGGCTTTGGACTCCTTTAGCCAGAAAATGTTTCTAGCATCCCAATTACTCCATCTTAGCAAGAATTAGGAAAAATATGAGGAAAACGGGGAAAGCTGAGATGGATACTCCAGTTCTTTTATTATTTAACAAAAGGATAATGACTTTGTGCCAGGTATTTTGCTTGGTAGTAGAGGTAAAAAGAAAGAAAGTAATACATGTTCCCTTGTGGACCTCACCAGCTAACATGGTGGGCTCCAAACTAGGTGCTGGCTGACTTTCCAAGTTGAAGGCTGATAAAGGCAGTTTTACAATAATCAATTTCTAGATTTTTTATTTGTATATGTACTGTTTCCTAAATTTTGTGCCAAGATCTCCTTTAATCAAGGTGATAATTTGCCATTGTGTTTCTCCCCCATAACAAAATGAAAACAAGCCCTTACCTGTCACCAAACCTTCCATGATTCATTGCCCTGCGTTATAAAAATCTGTTGAATGTCAAAAAATGATTCAAAATATGGTGCCAATGTTGAGTGATTCAGTGGCTGGATGACAAGTCTTTTACAAGTTAGGAAGCTTCCAGGTTTTTACTCAATACTGGAGGAGGACACGATCCAGTTATCAGTGGATAGGCCACCAAAAAATAACTTTTAATAGTAAGTTGCTGTGTGATTTTTAACTAATAATTCAAAAGGAAGTCAAACAAATTGAACAACAATACTATAATAAAATTTCTTCTTCCTACATACTTAATTATGAAGTAGTCTCAAAGCTTATAATTATGAGGGAAGAAAATAAGAATACAAACTTTATTTCTCTCTAGGATTATTTATTCATGGGTATGTAAAATACTTGGGGAAAAGTAGCCTCATCTCTCTCATTTAAGAAATACATTTACAAAAGATGCCATTTATGTTTATCAATTACTTCTCGAATTTTCTTATGTTTTGTTCAACTGTATATTATTAGTCATTGCAATAATTAAAATGTACTCCTATTTATGGCAGCTATAGTGAGTTTTAAAAAATATAAACCAAATTATGTAACTTTCATGTCCAAAGTACACTTCTAATGACTTCTCATTACACAAAGAATAAAATCCCAAGTATTTATCATGACCAAGAAAACCCTACATCTAGCCACTGGTTATATCTCTGACCTCATTTCTGATCTTTGCTCACTTTGTCCTGCCCACACCTGTGTTCTTTGTGTTTCTGTAAGTTATAACCACCCTCCTACCTCAGGGCCTTTCCACTCTGTGTTCCCCACATAGTTACATGGTTTTCCACATACAAGGTCAAGCCTCATTTTTTCAGAGAAACCTTCCCATCATGCTTTATCTCTTGTCCTCCCACCTTCTTAAAATGCTTCTCAGTCCTGATATCATAATATGTATTTATCTGTCAATTCCTCCTTGGGACATGTGATCCATGAAAAATGAGACCTTACTTAATTTGCTTGTCATTGAATACTAAAATAGTGCCTGGCACATGGAGGTGCTGTAATGAATGATGAATGAGTCTACTACTAAGTTCAACTTCAAGTCTGAGTCCACTTTCTCTCTTGCTTTCTATTCTTTTTCCTTTACCTCAACCCTGGTCACTGAAGGACAGACATTGTTTTAACTGGTCCCTAGGCTCCATTCTCGAGGTGCTTATAGGAGAAATAGCTGTACATGAGAGGGCACCTCTTTGAAAGAAATCCAAAGAGAGATGACGGAGGCTAGAGAGGTTGGCAACTGTAGACGCAGAAGTCAGATTTTGTTGCTCTGGCTGAAATAGATCATTGTCCAATCAGTGGCCAATTTTTCCTTTGTCTGTGTTAACAATACCTGATATTAGATTAGGGTGGTCATGTGCCCAGTCCTGAATGCTAAATTACTGTTTAAGCCAATAATCAAGCTCTTGCTCCTCTTGGCCATATATTCTCTGTCCTAGACACCTTTGTATGGGGGAGTTGTGGCATGGGACCAAAATCAGGCCAAGAAGACAGAGAAAAACTCTGGACCTCCTGAGAGAGTTTGTTTCTGAATAAAAACCAGAGTTTCAAAATTATCCATAACCCTTGTTGCTTTGAATGTTGGTATGAGGATGTGAGTCTGGAGTTGTCACAATGGAGTTAGTTAATCATTTTGTGGCTTTTGAGGAAAAATTACAAAGATTGTGAAGTAGGAAAAGGGGGGAAAGTCTGAAGCTATAATAACATTACTCAGCCACTGAACAAAGTCTAGAGTCATTGAACGTCATTTCTTCATAAGCCACTAATAAATATTTGTACTCATTCATTTTACAAATATTTATTGAGTTCTGCTGGGTGACAGGCTTTGGGATATAGCAGAAGCTAAAATGTACAAGGATTAGTGCCTTTATTGAGCTTCTATTCTAATTTTAATCCTTTAGCAATAGGGATTTTTGTTACTTTCCCTTGGGCAGAATTAGTCAAGGGCAATGTAGTGATATCTGAGCAGATGACAGCTAGGGCTCTTAGACCACACCTTTTCTACCTCTTCCTGCTGAAGGAATGAACAAAGGGTCTATAATGGGAGATGTCACCAAACTTGGCAATTCCTGGCAGGGTGGCTGCCAGCTTGTGGGGCTGCCAAGAGAGAGGAGAGGGGAAATGGAGAAAGGCGGAAAGACTTCCCTAAGGCAGAGAACCAGAGCAAAGGCAGCTGGTATCTCTCCAGACACACACTGGATATTGTTTTAGGCTCTTTCTGAAGGTTTTACCCTCACCAGCTACCTTAGACCTCAAGCACTGCCAGTGTTTGTTGGTGAAGATAAGGGAATGCCCTCGATAGGACACCAGAGCGTAAAACATCCCTGCCCTCCCAATCTCAGGAGCCCTTTCCCAACCCTGGCTGGGTGAGTGTGGTGCATAGCTCTCTTCCCTGGCACCCTGCTTCTTAAGAGTGCTGCAGAGACCCAAGCCGCCTTGGCCCTGCTGCTTCCCTTCCCCTGCTCCCAAGAGCACTTATTTCTACTTTCCCCTTCCCCTCCTCTCTCCTATGGACCCAGGAGTTGTTTTTCATCTTCTGTCCATATTTTCTTTTATCACAGGTTGCTATCCCTCACAGGATGAAGTTTTCTCATCTTCTCATTGCCCTTCTCTAACTAATGATCTCAGGGGATGCTCAATGCTCCCTAAATTTTGCTATGAATGAAAGCATAAGAACATCTCTCAGTGAACTGGGTGGCTTTATGGGGGGAGGTAGTAGAATGGGGGGAAGTGATGCTCAATTCTGCTACTAGACTCCAGTCCATTTGCCACTTCATCTCCAGATGGCAATCTCCAACTGAAAGAGTCATCTCAAAGCCCCTGCCCTCTCCATCCTTCCTGGCGCTTAGAGCTGCTGGTGATGCAGAGGTGAAGACCACATCTAACGTTCTTGATCACGTGCTGTATGCTAGGCACTGTTAGGTGTTCTCTTATTATTTTCTTAACTCCTCAGTACAACACTATGAGGTAAGCACTGCTCTTTCCATTTTACAAAAGGGGAAACTGAGGCTTAGGAAAGTTACGTAATTTTGCCAACAGCACATGCTATTAAGTGACTTGATCCTGGACACAGTGACTCCTTTGTATGAGCATAAAAGTGATATGGGATTTGTGAAAAGGGTCTGGCCAGCTTAGCCCTCTTTTAGCTTTTTGTCTTGCCCACAGAGTGTAAGCCCCCAGGCTCTACAGAACAGCCCTCCTGTACCAGCATCACTAATGAAGTTAATTTGTCATCCTGCCCCTCAGATTAAGTAGTTATATGAGGATAAAGGTGGTTACTCACCCACATCCATTCTCATGCTCCTGGGCTCAAGGTACCATCAGGTTGTCCCCACCTTCAGGACTCTAATGTCATTGGGTTGAGTCACAAATCCAATATCAATAATTTTATTTCCATCCTTTCCTCCCAAGTTGCTGCTTAAGAATCTGAGGTTTCTTTCTACTCCCTCCCCACTTCCTAATCTCACCCACCCACCCTTTTCTTTCCTCCAATTCCTTGCCATGTTATCTACCTCCTACTCCATGTCCTCTGTCTCCCTCTCCCAATCTAATCCCACACTGTTTCTGCCCCATCAGGAGGGAGGAGACAAAAGGTAATTAATAGAAGACCTCTCTCAACATATAAGGGCTGTGGTTTTCTGTCCCTACCCCATGTCATGCTGGGATGTTCGGGTGGCTACGCCTTGGCTCCTGGGATGTACAGGCGGAAACCACATGCCATTGCAGTGCAGTCCTATAGGGTGGACCACTGCCCACTCCTGCCACTGCATTTAAGTAAAGGAGGCCAAGATCTCAGACTGGGGACTCTGGAGGCAATAACACCAGAAAACCTCTACCTGTTCTCATTCAAATCATGACTTCTCAATTCAAGTTCCCTCTGCGTGTGACACCCCTGCTTCCCACATAATAAAGATAATCTTTGCTTATGGCTTTGGTGTTTCTAGCCCCTGGCCCAGGCCTTTTCTCTCTATAGGGTATCTCCCTGCCCCAAGTGCTCCAATGTGTGCTGAAATGGGGGAGCTATGGAGAGGATCAGAAGAACTGAAATCAACATCCCACCTCCACCACCATCATCTCATTCTTCAACAAACATTGAGTCACACTGTTCTAGGCTCTATTCTTGGCATTAGAGGTCAAGAAGACATGACCATTGGTTTGACTGGGGAGCTGGACCCAGGCAACTGGAGGTTCCTCACTCCTTCCCCTGTGTTTGGAATATGTTCTGCTAGCCTTTCCTGTGCTGGAAGCTGTCCAAGGATACAACCTTGAGACAGTAATGGGTGATGAAACTAGATACATGACTGAACCCTGTTAGGCTTCCTGTGTACATGACTGTCCCCAGTTAAATCCTGTATATAAACTTTGAAAATTTGGTATGAGGACACGGAACTCTACTAGTCTTGCAGTCACCTAAGATAAACCTCATAAGTAAGTTTCCTTGTTTAGTGGCCTGTCAATCTGGAGTGGTCTGCTTTTCTTGGTTTCTCCCTGTCCTCTGAGTTAGGGGGGCTGGGTTTGGATTACACCCAGGAAGCATCTGAGAAGGTTGAAACCCAACACACACACACACACACACACACACACACACACACACACACACGAGTGCTCACCATCTAGAAATTTCCTTAGATATCAAGCTCTCTGCTCGGGAGCAACTTTGGTAGTCTAGTGATCACCTTCCTGATTACTACACACTGTTTTAAAATATAGGTTTTATTATTTAGGTAAAGCCAGCAGATCAGGAGATGGCTGCCATTGAAAAGATAGTTTGTTATACTTAGAGATCCAGGAAAAAGGGACATGCCACACTATGGGGTGGGATCGTGGCACACAGAGGAGCCAAGAGGCAGAGTGAGGGGGGCAAGCAAGAGCCCCCCTCCATGTGGTTTCTATGAAAACAAATGGGTAAGGCAGGGTAAGAAGGTTTAGGATCCACTAATTTACACAATTTCAGCAAGCTCTGGGGCATAGGGGCTGTCCTCCTTGTCTGGTATCTGGCCTTACGGTGATAAGGGCAAGTGGATAGTGGCCCAGAGTGTGAGACCCCAACAAAGGAGGTGAGTAAGGTTATGGGCTCTGGACTAGTTGCTTTGCATCATCACAGTCTAGTTGTTGGATATCCCTAGAAATTAGCTAACCTGGGGAAGGGCAGGCCCTCCGGGGTCAGCAGAGCCCCAAGATGTCAAAGCATCAGAAAGTAAAAGGCATGTTGAATACACTCACTTTTTACAAGTGGTCGGTTTTTTTGACCCTTCCTCCAGGAAAGGAGCCTGGAACATAATTCCTCATTAGACAACTATGAGGCTCCAGGTTGAGAATTCATATATGATCCTCAGATCCTTCTAAGTATGCTAGAATCTCTCTGTCACAAGCTCCACAGATCCTGTGAGCAGAGCTCAATACTTAAGTCTGGTTCATTGTCAAGGTTGGACTGACTGTGCTCACTTCACCGTGCAGTTCTCCTTTCATGGCATTTGTGCAATTTGTTCGAGTTAGTTTCAGACCTGGAACTGGATTCTATGCTGATACCAAAAGATAACCCCTGAGTTGTATTATCCTGTGGTAAAAAACAGAAAAGCCATTTGTCTTTGGAGAAGCCAAGTCAAAGAGAAAGTAGCAGGTGCCAAAAGCAGGTGGTAATTCTTCCTGTAGCTTTCTGGTATCTCCAGAGCCAGTCCCTGAGTGCAGGCCCTCTCTCCAGAATTAGGATACAGGAGTCAGACATCAACTGACAATGTTCACGGCTTCCCCAAACCATAGGAAGAAATCTTCATTCTACTGTCTCTGGGATCCAGCACAAACGAACCTGCTTCTGACTCTAACATGAATGACCATTCAGCCCCTACACCTGGAAATCTGCAATCATTTGTCACAGACTGACCAGTTCCCAATGTCTCCAGTAAGGAAAATAAATCATGTACTGTTATGAAACCATATAGCCTTAGCACCCAGGATTTTTAGACTGTTCTCTTCAATTCTACATCAAGCACTTAATACTAAAGTAAAATACTCTTAGTTTCTGAATATATGAATAAAAAGAAAAAGATAAAAATGTAATCAATATCCAATGTTCCCATTCTCTTCCTGTGGATCCAATATGGAATACTCTCACAATTCTTGGTATGCTTTCCCTCCAAAGGGGAATGGCTTTCATCATTTACTGTGTAATGTTTCAGATCTCGGTTCCACTGACCAGGCCACCATCTTTTCTGTGCTTTGAAGAACCAAATAAGTATGATTGGTGTTCAGATACTCATTCTAATGGGTGGGTGTTAACACCAATGGAGCCATCTAGTATGGGATCGGGGGTTGGATGTTTATAGTGCTGATCCTTCCTCTGCTCCTTCCTTCTACACCCACTATAACCAGTACAGCCAAGCTCTTGGTCCTCACAACTTTTTTTCTTTAAAGTTAGTGTGCCACTCCTTTAGACAAGAGTCAACTTATTCATGCCAAAAGCTCCATTAAAAATATACCTTTAATGACAAATATCTGAAATGTTTTAACTACTGGCTTTAACATATAGTTCAACAGAAAACTCTCTTTATTCATGTTTAAGCCAAAACATACATCTTCTTTTCTGAACTTTTGCCTTTGGGAGAGGAAAAAAATGGTAGCAATATTACACAGAAAAAATTCCCCCAAAGTGGCTGACCACTGCTTTTTTACTACTCAAATTCCTAAGCTACTATGATCACAGAGAGAACAAAACATTTTTCAGAAACTTCTACAATATTCTGTGACCTTTGATAATTTATTATTCATAAAATGAGATTGGGGAGGTGGAACATTCAAGATAGGAAACAGAAAAGAGATAATTAGTCAAAACTATGTGATCATGTGTGTATGTACATAGTTCTCCACAATTTTTATTCAAATGCTGACTACCCCCCCACAAAAGCTTCACATGTTGCCCTTTGGATCCAAAGACTAGAATAGCTCATATTCTTTTCATTTAATCAATAAACTTTATTTCTTTATAGAAATTTTGTGTTCATAGCAAAATTAAGCAGAAATTACTGAGTTCTCATATGCCCTTAGTCCCCACATACCCACAGTCCCCACATAACCTTCTATCAACATCCCTGCACCACAGTTGTACATTTGTTATAATCAATTAACCCACATTGACACATTAATATCACTAAAAGTTAATAGTTTACATTAGGGTTCACTCTTGATATTGCACATTCTAAGTTGAAAATGTATAATCAAATGTATTCAGCATTGTAGTATACAGAATAGTTTCATGCTCTAAAAAAATCTCTTTGCTCTGCCTACTCATTCTTCCTCCACTGATTCTTGGCAACCATTGATCTTTTTACTATTTCCACAGTTTTTCTTTTTCCAGAATATTATATAGTTGGAGTTACATGATATGTAGATTTTTCAGATTGGCTTCTTTCTCTTAGTAATATGTATTTAAGGTTCCTCCATATCTTTTAATGGCTTCATAGCTCATTTATTTTTAGTATTGATTAATATTCCATTGTCTGGATGTACCAGTTCATTTATCCATTTACCTATTGAAGAACATCTTGGTTGCTTCTAAGTTTTGGCAATTTTGAATAAAGTTGCTATAAACATCTGTGAAGCATAATAATCTCTATTTTCTAAAAGTGCTGTTTGAAATTCTCTGCTATTTTTAGATAGCCCCTTATTCTGTGAGTCAACTCTTTTTTTTAGATGGTCCCTTATTCTGTAAATTAACTTTGCTTTTTAGCTTGCTTGAATAATGGGGAAGATAAACTTAGCTGTCTGACCTTGTAAGCTAGGGACTGACACTCCCATACTCTCATGCCAAGTGTTTTAGTTATCTGAATAAAACTGTGTCATACTCAAGGTTATAGGCTTCCTGCAAGATATCTACTAAGCATATATAGGGCTCTTTGAAAACTTGCAAAAGGGACCGGAACCTCCATATTTGGCAAACATAAGGCTAGAAAGATATAAAAGGGGAACAAAAAAGCTTCCTCCATGTTTTTGCTCAGAATTTGAGAGACATATTCCTCTGAGACCCCAGTGTAATAAAGACTCCTAATTTAATTGGCTCACTAAGGCATCTTCTGTTAAGCTCTCTGATTTACAATATAACATCTGTATGCAGATTTTTGTGTGGATATATGATTTTCAACTCCTCTAGATTAGTACCAAGGAACACGATTGCTGGATCATATGGTAAAATATATTTAGTTTTATAAGGAACTGCTAAATTGTCTTCCAAAGCAGCTATATCATTTTGCTCCAACAGCAATGAATGGAAGGAAGTTCCTGTTGCTCCACCACCTTGTCAGCATTTGTTACCATGTCTGTTCATGTCTTAGGCTCATTTTTCAATCAGGTTGTTCATCTTCTTATTGTTGAGTTTTAAAAGTTCTTTGTATACTTTGGAAAACAGTCCTTTATCAAGTATATCTTTTGTAAATATTTTCTCTCAATCTGTGGCTTGTCTTCTCATTCTCTTGACATTGTCTTGGCAGAGCTGACATTTTTTCCTTAAATGAAAGTTGCTTAACAATTATTTCTTTCATGGATTGTATCTTTGGTGTTGTATCTAAAAAGCCATCATCATATCCAAAATCAACTAAGTTTTCTCCTACATTATCTACTAGAAGTTTATGTCTGTAACCCATTTTGAGTTAATTTTGACAAAGACCATAAGGACTGTATCTAGATTTATTATTTTGCATATAGATGTCCATTGGTTCCAGCACCATTTGTTTGAAAAATGATTTTTTTCTCCACTTTTTTTGCCTTTGTTTCTCTGTCAAAGTTCATTTGACTAAATTTATACGAGTTTGGGCTCTACATCCTGCTCAATTGTTCTTTTAAAAAATATTTTGTGAAAATCACACTGCCTTGTACTTGTTTACTATCACTTTAGAGTAAGTCTTAAAGTTGAATAATGGCAATCCTCTGGCTTTGTCTTAACAATTCTGGGTCTTTGGCCTCTCCATATAAACTTTAGAATTAATGTGATAACATCCACAAAGTAACTTGTTGAAATTTTGATTGTATTGAATCCATAGATCAAGTTAGGACAAACTCTTATCTTGACACTATTGAATCTTCCTATTAGTGAACATGAAATGTCTCTTCATTTATTCAGTTCTACATTGATCTCTTTCATCAGAGTTCTGTAGTTTTCCTGTTATAGATCTTTGTTATAGACTGAATGTGTGTGACCCACCAAAATTCATGTTGAACTCCTACCTCCCAATGTAATGGTATTAGGAAATGAGGCTTTTGAGAAGTAATTAAGATTAGATAAGGTCATGAATGGAATTAGTACTCTTTTAAGAGTCACAGGAAAAGTTGTGTTCTGTCTCTGCTTTTTGTCATGTGAAAATACAAGGAGAATTTGGCAGTCTGCAACCTAAGA
The DNA here is from genome assembly GCF_014108235.1 of Myotis myotis. NCBI lineage: Eukaryota > Metazoa > Chordata > Mammalia > Chiroptera > Vespertilionidae > Myotis > Myotis myotis. The sequence continues at coordinate 146,644,187 of NW_023416324.1, read as the reverse complement.
GACTGTCCTCACCAGAACCCAATCATGGTGGCACCCTACCTCAGTTTTTCAGCTTAGAGAACTGTGAATACTAAATATCTCTTTTTTGATAAGCTGCTTAATCTATGGTAGTTTGTTATAGCAGCCTAAACAGACTATGAATATCTTATAAATATTTTGTAAGATTTTTACCTAAGTATGTAATTTTTTAGAAGCTAATGTAAATAGTACTGTCTTTTTAAATTTTATTGCTGGTATATGGGAAAGAGATTGACTCTTGTATATTAACCTTGAATTCTGAAACCTTGCTAAAATTACTTTTAAGTTCTAGGAGTATTTTCATCAATTCTATCAGATTTTCTACATAGAGGATCATGTCTTCTGCAAACAAAAAATCTTGTATTTCTTTTTTCTTAGTCTATATATATATTTCATTTCATTTTATTTTATTTTCCCTCTCATTGCATTACCTAGGACTTCCAGTATGATGTTGAAAAGCAGAGGTCATCCAGGTCTTGGTCCTAATCTTTGAAGGAAAGCTTTGAGTTTTTCACCATTAATTGTGATGCTATCTATACATTTTTGGTAGATGCTCCTTATGAAGTCAAAGAAGTTTCCTTCTACTCCTAGTTTTCTAAGAGCTTTTATCATGAAAGGGTGTTGAATTATTTCAAATGCTTTTTTCTGTATCTATTGAGATCATCATGTAATTTTTCTTCTTTAACCTGTTGATATGATAGACTACCTTAGTGAATTTTTTACTGTTAAACCATCTTACATACCTGAGATAAATGCCAGTTGGTCACAGTATGTAATTTTTTAAATACATTGTTGGATTCAACTTGCTAATATTTTGTTTAATATTTTATTAGTATAATATAATATACTAGAATAGTAGTTCTCAACTAGAGACATTGAAAATGCCTGGAAACCTTTTTGGTTGTTACAGTTGTGGGGATATGATGATAATGGCATCCAGTGGGTGAGGTCACAGATGCTGGGAAACCTGCTGCAATGCACAGGAGAGACTCCCACAACAGTTATTCTACACAAAATGTCAAGCGCCAAGAGTAAGAAACCATGCGCTAGAATCTGTGCTTCTATTGTCAGTATATGGCTTTATTTCTCACTCAAAGGGAATGCTGGAGATGGGTCTTAGCAATAGTAAAAATAGTATCCTTCTAGATATCACTATTTTTAAGCTAAAATATATATCTCCATTCCATCATTCCCAAGAGAGCTGCTTGTCACCTAAATCAAGGCATGATAGTAATAGAGAACCCCAGCTTTCCCATTAACTAATGTTAAGAATTCTTCCTCACATACCAGCAATAAGAAGCACATTTCTTGATTTCAGGAGAACCAAGATGGCGGCATAGGTTAACGCCGGAGTTTGCTGCTTTGAACAACTACTTCAAAAGTGAAACCAAAAAACGGAAGGGACATCACCCAGAACCACAGGAACGCTGGCTGAGTGGAAGTCCTACAACTAGGAGGAAAGAGAAACGCATACGGACACTCAGAGGAGGCGCAGTGCTGAAGTCAAATTCTGAGGTGCGGAGTGCGCGAGCGGGCTGGCCGCGGAGGGCGCGGTTGGCGTTTTCAATCAGGAGGGAGTCGCAGACTCTGAGCTCCAGATCCGGGCGAGTCTTTAGGGACCCAGACTCAAACGGGAGAAGCGGGACTGTCTGGCTTCGGTCAGAGCGAGTGCAGCTTTCTCTCCGAGCTTTGCAGCGGGTGCTGGGACTCAGAGAGGCAGAGCCCCTGGGGACAGGACTGAGAGCCGCCATAACTGCTCTCTCCAGCCCACCCTGTTGATCCTGTGCAACCCGCCCCGCCCAAGCCCTGCACACAGGCATTTGCCGGATAGCCTCAGGCAAAGGCTAGATTAGCACCTCCCTAGAGGACAGAAGTTCTCTCACTGCTGACACAGCTGATTCTCATAGCCACTTGGCCTGGAGGTCAAACCCTCCCTGGAATTAGCTACAACAATCAAGATTTAACTATAAGACTGCGCACAAAGACCACTAGGGGGTGCACCAAGGAAGCATAACAAAATGCGGAGACAAAGAAACAGGACAAAATTGTCAATGGAAGATATAGAGTTCAGAACCACACTTTTAAGGTCTCTCAAGAACTGTTTAGAAGCCGCCGATAAACTTAATGAGATCTACAAGAAAACTAATGAGACCCTCGATCTTATATTGGGGAACCAACTAGAAATTAAGCATACACGGACTGAAATAACGAATATTATACAGACTCCCGACAGCAGACCAGAGGAGCGCAAGAATCAAGTCAATGATTTGAAATGCGAGGAAGCAAAAAACACCCAACCGGAAAAGCAAAATGAAAAAAGAATCCAAAAATGCGAGGATAGTGTAAGGAGCCTCTGGGACAGCTTCAAGCGTACCAACATCAGAATTATAGGGGTGCCAGAAGATGAGAGAGAGCAAGATATTGAAAACCTATTTGAAGAAATAATGACAGAAAACTTCCCCCACCTGGTGAAAGAAATGGACTTACAGGTCCAAGAAGCGCGGAGAACCCCAAACAAAAGGAATCCAAAGAGGACCACACCAAGACACATCATCATTAAAATGCCAAGAGCAAAAGATAAAGAGAGAATCTTAAAAACAGCAAGAGAAAGAAACTCAGTTACCTACAAGGGAATACCCATACGACTGTCAGCTGATTTCTCAACAGAAACTTTGCAGGCCAGAAGGGAGTGGCAAGAAATATTCAAAGTGATGAATACCAAGAACCTACAACCAAGATTACTTTATCCAGCAAAGCTATCATTCAGAATTGAAGGTCAGATAAAGAGCTTCACAGATAAGGAAAAGCTAAAGGAGTTCATCACCACCAAACCAGGATTATATGAAATGCTGAAAGGTATTCTTTAAGAAGAGGAAGAGGAAGAAAAAGGTAAAGATACAAATTATGAACAACAAATATGCATCTATCAACAAGTGAATCTAAGAATCAAGTGAATAAATAATCTGATGTACAGAATGAACTGGTGATTATAATAGAATCAGGGACATAGAAATGAAATGGACTGACTATTCCTGGGGGGGAAAGGGGTGTGGGAGATGCGGGAAGAGACTGGACAAAAATCGTGCACCTATGGATGAGGACAGTGGGTGGGGAGTGAGGGCAGAGGGTGGGGCGGGAACTGGGAGGAGGGGAGTTATGGGGGGGAAAAAAAGAGGAACAAATGTAATAATCTGAACAATAAAGATTTAATTAAAAAAAAAAAAAAAAAAAAAAAAAAAAAAAAAAAAAGAAGCACATTTCTTACAGGTGTTCAAACTGACCAGGGAATCAGTATCTGGGCGATATTTTGAATGACAGATTTCTAGTCTACAGAAACCGTAAAACTAACCTTAAGAGAGGAAGACATTGAAGCTACCAGTGTATCATGTATTATAAATCTATATGCTGGTTACTTTTATTTATGTGTGTGCCTTCTGAATTTCAGAAAACAAAACTTTTTCACATTTGTGCAGCAGAAACATAATGTAGACCATTTGGGAAGACATTGGTTATCTAGTAAGCCATATTTATCTAGCTAAATAAATATTTTCTTACTTAAGTTAGAGGAATTGTTATTTTCCTTTTTGGCAGGTGCCATATAGAAGACATGTTACCACATTATCTACAAGGGAAAGAATATATTAGTGCTAAGACTTGGATCTAAGCCTTTAGTAATGGAATAAAGATAGAAGAGAAGGGCCCTGATTATGAGTAGAAACTCTATTCAGGCCCTACATAGATGGAAAAAAAAACAACAACAAGATAACAAGTCTATGACTCTACAGTGACAGTGCTTGTCTGAGCAATGAATGACTTATGATATAATGTGAGAGATTCTAAGAAAGCTTCCTTCAAATGTTCTTGTTCTTCCTGCCTCAAATACCATCACCAGATTAATTTGGAGAGTGAAGGTTACCAGAAATCTCTGAGCCTTCTAATTTACACACACACACACACACACACACACACACACACACACACACACACACGAGTGGTTCCATTTGCTTCCCATTATACAATACAGTGTTGTTTGTATAATGGGAAGCAAAATGTAATCTAAGGTGGAAAACTAACTAAGCCAAGGTTTGCACTATTTACTCTAAAGTCAGTCATGGAACTCAACCTTGGAGGGGGGAAGTAGAAGGAAGAAGAAAAAGAGTTTGTTCTACTAGAAAGATCTGCCTGGGAGAGGGCACCATAGCTGAGGAGTAAATGGTAGAAATAGTAGGATATGAGGATATGTTTGTGTAGGTGTCAGGAGAGAAAGGCTTAAAAGAAAGGGATGAGAGGTTGACGACTGCCTGAGATGGGAGTGCTTAGATAACAAAGGTTGGTTTCCTCCCACCATAGGCTGAGAGTTGGTTTTCAAGAAAAATTATTATGAGTGGGGCTTAGGGGTTTCACTAATTATGTAAAATCTTGAGAGAAGAGATTTATGTAGCCCTAATTGGCATATGGTTGGCAGGATTAGGACAGATAAGCAGCAGAATTCACAAGTGAGAGACACAATGTACCACTTAATTATATGCTTGTCTTCTGTAAGCAACTAGTACCAGAGGTTTATTATAACTAGGATAAGTACAGTTTGTGTAAATCAATCGCCACATCTAGTGGTGAGTAACTCATTAATTGTTATTGCTTGGGTAAAATTTCAGACTTCCAGACAAAATACATATTGGTAAACTGCCTTGGGTGTGGTTTCCTCCAAATAGACTCATTACCTTTAAGAGTAAGTTCGAGCCCAATAGCTGTTTTAATTATATAAAAAAACACACATATAATTTATGAAGACACTTTAAAAATTTACTGATGTAGCAGATTTCCTGAGTTATTAAAACTATTTTGCTCTCAGTAATAGCTAGTTCCTAGTTTTCCCATGGTTTCCCCACCCATTGAATAAATGAAGTTGTTTCTTAGATTTGAGTCTGAAAACTGACTTATTTGAATCCTTGGGGAGAACATAATGTTTAAAATTAAACTTTTGTGAAAGCAAATTTAAACTAAATTCAAAAAATATTTTTTATATAGAAATCCAAAGTTTGGTCCTAGAACTTTACCAAAAGTTGATGTGCCATGTCTCTATTCTGTCACAAAAAATTACACACAGAGATATTATTCTTATAGCGTAGGACAATGTTCTTCAAATGATGTGATTGAGGCATGTGTTGTCTCCTCCTAAACACAGTTTTTATTGCTTAAGTACCTGTCTTTCTTATACTGGGAAGAACTGGAAAGTAGGTTTGGGTCTGAGGGCATCATCCCTGAGGGTTGTCACTGGGGGAAGAGAGTTGTGTGTCATTTCTGGTCTTAGATCTCCCATAGACGTTGTCCCTTCTCCTCTATCTCATCATGTGCCTTCCTGGACATCAGGCCAGTGCCATCTGCCCATAGATCCCTCTCTTCTAGGCTGTTATATTAGAAGTAAACTTTAACCATCATTGGCTCATTTCCTCCAAAGACTCAAAAGTGTAGGGGTATCATTGTTTAAATATTTCATGTCACCCAATAAATCAAAACATTTTTCTGGCTGGGACACAATGACAATACAAAGTCATTTTGAATTCATGATACATTTTTTAGGAGAAACATAATCATGTTTGGAAATTTTAACATTTGCTTCCTTTTTTATGGGGAAAAATTATTAGAACTTTCATCAGAAAGAATTCTCATCAATTATGTGACATCTGACTTACTTTTTCTTCAGATTTTGTGTATACATATTAATAATTATAACTGTAAGCTAAAGATGTACAGAGGATTTGAGAAGGCCCCGATAATCTACCAGCCATTGCTGGGTCCTGTCTTCAGTTAACACACATTATTTCTGTTGTAATAAATGTCTTTTGTTATTAAATAATTCTCTTTTATTGAAATGACAGGTAGTTGGAGTTGTTATTTTACCTTTTTCCAAACCCTTAAGAAAAAAATCAAGCTACATGGTCTGTGGGGACAGGATATATGTAAATCACTAAAACCAGAACACAATACCTTAGGATGTAGAGAGGAATTAGAAGTGGGAATTACTGTTTATGATTAGGCTTTTCTCTATTGAGGAAAGACTTCCACAGACACTCCACTTCTCTGAACAAAGATTAGTTCATGACTAGGGGTATAATTTGAGGGATTATGAGAAAATCCTTTCTTTCAATGTTCTTACATTTCCTGGCTCAAATTCTTCCACTAGTTTAATTTGGATGGGTCTAGAAATCTCTGAGCTCTCTAATTAAAGGCACACATATACTTTGAGCCTTATCAAGCAGTGTTATATATATATAATGGGAAAGGTAATGGAACTTAAGGTGAAAAAAAAATCACAAAGGTAACTTTTATTTGTGTCACTATTTATTCTGTCAACCATGGAGTCAAGCCCTGGAGGGGAGATGGGAAAGGAAAGATGTGTACAAGCATGAACTTCCTGAGAGAAGGTACTCCAAGGAGTAGACAATGAAAAATATGAGACAGAAAGGATGTGTTTGGGAGAAAAGGACTGGGTTAGTCAAGGTACAATTAGTGCTGTGAGATCTGTTTGAGACTGGGTGTGCATAATGAAAGTACCTTAGATGAAAAGGGTGGGTTTCCTCAATATACAAGCTGCAGGAAATTATCTGTGGGCAATGCTCTGATGAGTGAGGCTCACATGAGGATATACGAAGAAAAGAAAGTGATCAAAGAAGTCTGTGAAGTCCGTAAGTAGCATTTGGACAGGCGAGAAGTGGCATTCACAGTGAGGAGAGAGACTGATGGAAGCTTAGTCTATGCTCACCTCAAGTAGACATCTACTGACAAAGGTTTAAAGCGATACAAACTGGAAGGTGTGAGAAAATTCAACACTGCAGTAGTCAATATATTACTTAACTAATCATCCAAACAACACTTATGCCTGATAAACTCCCAGTGCAGGTGTAGTGACAATACAGCCTTAGAGCAAAGTGATCATCTCTCAGCTTTGAGTTTCAAAACTGGTCTCTTTGAGTCTGACTGGTTGTACAAAACACTTAGTCACAAAAACCCCCAGGATGGAGGAAGAAATAAACTGCTCTTTAAAATATGAAGTACTTGCCCTAACCGGTTTAACTCAGTAGATAGAGCATCGGCCTGCAGACTAAAGGGTCCCAGGTCGATTCTGGTTAAGGGCATGTACCTTGGTTGCGGGCACATCCCCAGTAGTTGTGCAGGAGGCAGCTGATCAATATTTCTCTCTCATTGATGTTTCTAACTCTCTATCTCTCCCTTCATCTCTTTAAAAAATCAATGAAATATATTTTAAAAAATATAAATAAAAGATGAAGTACTTAACAGGGAAATCATGGGCTCCAGCTATAGAATAGCACAATTTTTCACCTATGATGTAGATAATATGAGGGGCATGGAAGTCTGGCCAAAACACCAAGGACATTAGAATCCTCCGAAGGTGAGATGGGATCTTTTTGAAAGAATCTTGCTCTTAACTGCATGGGCACTTTGAGGTGCCTCTTGAACCCTGGACTCAAAGAGGGCTGGTTATTTGGTAGGGTAGATCTTTGAGATCATTTATATTTGGAGGGTACAATTTGAAGATGACCATGTGATGAGACAGCAATCTGCTTTAACTTAGTGGATAGAGCATTGGCCTGTGGGCTGAAGGGTCACTATTCCATCTTTTTGTATGGCTGAGTAGTATTCCATTGTGTATATATGTACCACATCTCCTTTATGCAGTCCTCTATTGCAGCACTTTGGCTGTTTCCATGTCTTGGCCACGGTGAATAATGCTGCAATGAACATAGGGGGCATATATCTTTGTGTATAAATGACTTCAAGTTTTTCAAGTATATACCTAGGAGTGGGGTTGTTGGGTCATATGGTAGCTCTATTCTTAATTTTTTGAGGAATCGCCAGACTGCTTTCCATAGTGGTTGTACCAGTCTACAGTCCCACCAGCAGTGAATGAGGGTTCCCTTTTCCCCACAACCTCTCCAACACTTGTTATTATCTGACTTGAGAGCCCAGAATTAACACTGATCATCCACACTGCTGAAGAAGCACCGGCCACTCTCACACAGTCCCAGGTATTTTATCTGGCGACAATCTCTGTGGTGTGATTCAGACAGGAAATTAGAGTGCTACCCACAGGAAATTCTCTGGTCATAGTTTATTATGTTTGCTTTGGGTAGTTTTCAGGGGTGGTATTTTTTCCCCCACAGGAAAAGCAATTGTGATTAGCAGGATTGTTTTTAACACCTCATTGGTGGTTTTAGTTTTCTCTTTCCTCCTTCTTAGGGAATGTAACATCCTTTGGAGGTTTAAATGTAGTCTACAGTGTTAGAAGAAAATTGGATTTGCTTTTTAGTGTTGGTTACAGTAGAAAAAAATGTTATTTTCCTTTAGATTAAGCTGTCTTGTTAGTGACTAAAAAGGGACAGGGGATTTTAAAAGATCAATTGCCCTCCAAGGAGAAATCTATAGATTTTTAAAAAAATGTATTTTATTGATTTTCTACAGAGAGGAAGGGAGAGTGATAGAGAGTTAGAAACATCGATGAGCGAGAAACATCGATCAGCTGCCTCCTGCACGCCCCCCACTGGGGATGTGCCTGCAGCCAAGGTGCATGCCCTTGATCAGAATCGAACCTGGGACCCTTGAGTCCACAGGCCGACACTCTATCCACTGAGCCAAACAGGTTAGGGCAGAAATCTATAAATTTTAATGTTGAATTTTTTAAATCACCAAATGAAGCTCAGACCAAGTTGAGCACACTCTACATCACCAGTGGCTGTTAAAGAAATGCCTCAGCAGAAGGAAGAAAGCTCATTTCCCTTAAAATTCAAGCTAAACTAATGGCACGAACAACTTCCTAATGTTCTGATTAAAACGAACGCATAAAAATTCTGAAATACGATAACTGGAAATGTGACTGATTTTTGATATTTTTTTTAAAAAAAAACTGGCTAGGAGATGTGTGTGGGGTTTCAGGCTGGAAAGGGTAAGAACTGTGGCAGAGCAGTCAGCATGGACACGCCCTCCTCCAAGCAAGTACTTACTGAAGGTCGCTGGCCTGGCAATACCACGTTAGGCACCACGGAGTGAAGAACCAACAGAGTATGGCGTGATTCCTTCCTAGAAGTGCTAAACATCTGCCTGCAGAGCTACCACCAACCCAAGCACAGTAATTAAAGTGGAGAATAAAGAGCAAATCGCAAATAAAAGCCATCATTTGGGTTCAGATCTGAGGCGACGTAGATTACAGGAGATAATGATAGATTCACAAGAGGGCAAAATACCTGAGTTCTGATCTTGAGTCTAATTCGTTTTCACCTTTGAAGAAGTTACTTGAACTCCCGCGGCTTCTGGTCCCCGTAGTAGAGGCATAAAATGTGGAGATAAAACATGAGCACGCCTTAGGAAAGCAAATGTAGTTGTCCTGCCAGCTGTCAGGTGACTTGGCTTCTTTTCAGATATACAGCAAGAGATCCATGGGTGGCTCTGTCTGTCTTAGAATCCCAAAGGAAAATGGACTTTCTGAGTCAATGAACAAAGTAAATCTGTTCCTGTCTAAGAGTTTCCTGTCTTATGGAGAAGAATAATTTTGAGTGACTATAGATATTTTTCTTTGTCTGTTTTTGAAATTTTCTACAGTGATCAACTGTGATCAATCATTGACTTCACCACATGAAAGAGTGGTTGTGTTTATGAGAAATAGTTTACATAAGGTGATTGATATGAAGTCTCTCCCATAGCAGGTTCTCAATTAACAGGAGCTCTTATTATTGTCTCATCAACTGGGAAACTTATGGGCACAGGGGCTCAGGGCTCATGTGATGATTAAAGATGGGGTTTATCCTTCTACTTTCAGTACCTCGATTTCTCTTTTAAAACAGTTTTCAAAGTATTTGTAAAAGATTTTCCAATTATTGATGAAAAGATAAATGGTCCCTGTGACTCTCAAAGGAAATCAGAAATCAGAGCTTTGTGTCTTTCTGACTTTTTTTTTTCTTTTACTGTGGGGTTATAGGCAAACAAATGAGATGAAATATCATTTGCCTTAGTGACCTAGAAATAACTATTTTCTTCTCTGTGTTTTTTTCTTCATGTTTCTTTGCTCAGAATCACTACCAAATACTTCTCTATAGCCAATTAAACAGCAAATCCCTAAGTGTTAGGAAAAAGTGTGGTATTTGAAAGTTATTTTCCCTAGTTAATTTTAGAATTTTAATCAAGAAAGCTAAGAAAACACATGTTTCTATGTGATGTGTGAACCACATACTAGAATAAAAAGTTGACGCTAGTGATATTTAACAAGGCCAGTAAGTCATAGGTCACCACCCCTTTGCCTTGAGTTGAACTTACTTAATGATCTAAAGATAAATTAAAAAATCATCACCAGATGGCAGCATAGGTAAACACCTGAAATTGCTGCCTCACACAACCAATTCAAAACTACAACTAAAAGACAAAACGGACATCATCCAGAACCACAGGAAGGCTGGGTGAGTGGAAATTCTACAACTAGAAGGAAAGAGAAAAGCACACTGAGACACAGAGGAGGTGCGGAAATTAAGTGCAGAGGTACGGAGGTGCGCAGAAAGGGCTGGCAACTGAGGACACGATTGTATTTTTCAATGCAGAGGGAGACACAAGCTCCCAACTGCTCTGAACTCCAGTTCCGGGCGAGTCTCTGGGAACCCAGACTCATACGGGGAGAAACTGGACTGTCTGGCATCGGGTGGAACTCCAGGGCAGCTTTCTCTCAAAGGTGCTTGTAGTGATTACCGTGGGACACTGACACCCCGGGCCTCTTAGGGCAGGACTGAGGATCTGCCATAGCTTTTTGCTCCACCCTGTTGATTCCCTGAGGCCCCGCCCCACCCAAGCTGTGTGCAGAGGCTTTGCATATGAATGTCCTGACCCCTTGCAATCTAAAATTACCTACAAACTGTAGCTGGGTCAAAGAGGCCGAGAACAGCCAAAAGAAGGCCCAAGGTCCCAAAGCAGCTTGCATTGCTTCACAGCTGGGCCTCATCTGGACACCTCCAAACCCCAAACAAAAAAGAGGAATGTGCAGATCTCTCCGTAGCTCCTGCTGGGTAGCCTCAGGCAGAGGCTAAATTAGCACCTCCTTAGAGATCCAAGAGCCAGTGTACCCAGTGGTCAGAGTGGGACCATCCAGATTACAACTCATCAGAACCATAAGGGACAGAGACTCAGTGAGCACCAAAGCCCCACTGAAGCAAGTCTCACCCCATAAGGGTGTCTCCAGCACAGAAGTTCTTCCACTGTTGACAAAGCTAATTCTCACAGCCAATTGGCCTGGAGGTCAATTCCTCCCAGTGATACCTACAACAATCAAGGCTTAACTACAAGACTGTGCACAAAGCCCACAAAGGGGTGTACCAAGAGTGTCCACCTCAGGTAATTGGGGAGGCTGAGCCACTGGGCCCTATAGGATACCTAGCACAGAAAGTCACTCTATCAACACAGGGAAGCAGCCAAAATGCGGAGACAAAGAAACATGTCACAAATGACAGAAATGGAGGAAAGCAAACTACAGGGTATAGAGTTCAAAACCACGTTTATAAGGTTTTTCAAGAACTTTCTAGAAAATGCCAATAAATTTGGTGAGACCCTCGATAAATCTAGTGAGACCCTCGAGGATATGAGAAAGGACGAACTAGAAATTAAGCATACACTGACTGAAATAAAGAATAATATACAGAGATCCAACAGCAGACTAGAGAATCACAAGAATCAAGTCAGAGATTTGAAATACGAAGAAGCAAAAAACACCCAACCTGAAAAGAAAAAAGAATCCAAAAATATAAAGATAGTGTACGGAGCCTCTGGGACAACTTCAAGTGTACCAACATCCGAATTATGGGGGTGCCAGAAGAAGAGAGAGAGCAAGATATTGAAAACCTATTTGAAGAAATAATGACAGAAAACTTCCCCTACCTGGTGAAAGAAATAGACTTACAAGTCCAGGAAGTGCAGAGAACCCCAAACAAAAGGAATCCAAAGAGGACCACACCAAGACACATCTTAATTAAAATGCCAAGAGCAAAAGACAAAGAGAGAATCTTAAAAGCAGCAAGAGAAAAACAGTTAGTTACCTACAAGGGGGTACCCATACGATTGTCAGCTGATTTCTCAACAGAAACTTTGCAGGCCAGAAGGGAGTGGCAATAAATATCCAAAGTGATGAATAGCAAAAACTACAACCAAGATTACTTTACCCAGCAAAGTTATCATTCAGAATTGAAGGTTAGATAAAGGGCTTCACAGATAAGAAAATGCTAAAGGAGTTCATCACCACCAAACCAGTATTATATGAAATGCTGAAAGATATCCTTTAAGAAGAGGAAGAAGAAGAAAAAGGTAAAGATAAAAATTATGAACAACAAATACACATCTATCAACAAGTAAATCTAAAAATCAAGTGAATAAATAATCTGATGAACAGAATAAACTGGCGTATGTAATAGAATCAGGGGCATAGAAAGTGAGTGGACTGACAATTCTCGGGGAAAAGGGGTGTGGGGGGCGCAGGAAGAGACTGGACAAAAGTCGTACACCTATGGATGAGGACAGTGAGGGGGGCGGGTAAGGGCAGAAGGTGGGGTGGTAACCAGGTGGAGGGGAGCTATGGGGGGGAAAAAGAGGAACAACTGTAATAATATGAACAATAAAGATTTAATTAAAAAAAATCATCCCTGTATCCATTAAGAATTATTAAGAAGGCTTGACTCTGTCCCTTGATTATTTAAGCTTTCAAATAATTGGATTCTTCCCTACCTCACTGATGCTCTTTCCCTCAATTCATTCTATACCTCCCTTTCTTTCTCCTAGCTCCCTTCTATCTTCTCCTAACCTGCCCTACACTTGAGCTTGCTTCTATCTCTGAGATCCACATGAGCAAGGGTCAGATGAGCACTGCTATATGGGTTACTCATTCATCATTCTTCACATTTGGAGCAGACTCAGTCCTACTCTGTAGAGTCTAAAAATACTTTATTACTATTATTATTTTTCTGGGGAAAGTTAATTTTTATTTGTCAACAAAAGAGCTAAATTGTGCTCCAAAATGCCAGGAGCTAAATTATACATCTCCCCTGGGCCCTTCCACACAGAGGTCTGAATCCACCAGTTGCCTTTTAAAAACAAACCACTATTTGCGGGCACTGTTCTAACCTCTGGCCAGGCTTTCACTGATTTACCACAACCCAAGGGGTAGGAACTATCATTTTTAAAAAATAATTCTTTATTGTTGGAAGTATTACATATGTTCCCTTTCTTCCCCCATTGACCCCCCTCACCCACCCCCAACCCTTGCCTTCACTACCCTATTGTCTGTGATCATGGGTTATGCATATATGCATACAAGATCTTTGGTTTATTATTCATGTTTTATTTCTATACTAGAGGCCTGGTGCATGAAATTCATGCATGGGGGTGGGGGTCCCACAGCCCAGCCTGCACCCTCTCGCAATCCGGGACCCCTCAGGGGATGTCTGACTGCCAGACATCCTTCTCGCAATCTGGGACTGCTGCCTCCTAACTGCTCACCTACCTGCCTGCCTAATCTCCCCTAACCACTCACCTACCTGCCTGATCACCCCTAACCACTTGCCTGCCTGCCTGATCATCCCTAGTCACTCACCTGTCTGCCTGATCACCCGTAACTGCCTCTGCCTGCCTGCCTGATCGCCCTTAAACACTCTGCCTGCCTGCCTGATCACCTCTAACCACTCTGCCTGCCTGCCTGCCTGATTGCCCCTAATCACTCGTCTGCCTGCCTGCTTCATCACCCCAACCACTCTGCCTGCCTGATCGCCCTTAACCATTTGCCTGCCTGCCTGATCGCCCTGTCTAATCTGTCTAATCTGTCTAATCTCCCCTAACGGCCTCTGCCTTGGCCCCCGCCACCAAGGCTTCATCTGGAAGGTCATCCGGAAGGACATCTGGAATGACGTCCGGAAAGTCATTTGGCCGTCCAGTCTAATTAGCATATTATGCTTTTATTATTATAGATAAGCAAAACATGTTAATCATTTAAAAAGAAGTACAGTCAAGCAAAAAACAAAGGAAAAAAATGAAAATCATCTATAAAACTATCAGATTGTTTTCTAATTTATTGCCTTTCACTTAATCATTATACAAATTTTTCCATGTCATTCAAAATTCTATAACATTTTTTCTCATTTCAATTTCACTAACACAACCCCAATTGCCAGGAGCCGGTCCATCCTTGCTGTTTCAAAGGACCTGGCATATATGGCATACTGTTCTTAATATGTTTGCTCACCTTCTTGGCACTATGTGTTTTAACCAAGGTCTCTGAGAAAGGTTGTTTCCCCAGGTAGGGATTTTCCCCTGAAGTTAGGGAGGGAATAAAACCTCTTAACTAGTGCCAGGTGGGTAATTAATCACTTTAACTACGAACAATCATGCTTAAGCTACATAATCTTTACTCCCTGGAATGAAGATAAGAAACGCCCTAACCTTTGTAATAGAGATTGATAGGATTGAATCAACTGGTATAAATACAGATGTAATAAGACAGCAAGAGTCAGAACTTAGAACACAGAACTTAGAACACAGAACTTAGAACACAGAACTTAGAACACAGAACTTCGCTGGAGAGAACATGGCAAAAGATCCTGGACTGAACCTGACTACAGAAATTGGCAAGAGAACCTGACTAGAACCTGGTGACTGAACCTGGCTGGAGAACCTAGCGAGGGAACATGGCTACAGAACCTGGCTGGAGAACCTAGCAAGAGAACGTGGACACAGAACCTGGCTGGAGATCCTAAGCAGAACCTCTCTGGAGATCCAGACCAGAACTTGGCTGGAGATCCTGGCTAGGCTGCTGATCAACTGAACGCTGTCCCCACGACATTCCGTCTTCGCCGACTCCGTCCACACCTTTGGGGACCCCTGGACCTGCTGGGGTTGGACCCCGGCACCCAATGTTACCCACTAGGGACCACAGGTGAACTATACAAAGATAGTTCTGCTTGAAAACACAAAACAAGCACATGTTAGTAAGTGGGCAGACAGCACGTTATAGAAGTAAATACCCAGGAGATTAAACCTTGACCAGAGGTTGGGAAGGGTCTCCTGAGAAGTGACTTTACCTTGTAATAAGAATGCAGGTATTCCAGTGTATAGCTGCACCTGTAGATATTATCAGCTCATATCTGAGGCCTCCTCACCTAGCTAGTACTAACAGGTGTTGGTATGTCTTTAAATATTATGCTTTGTAACTTCTATTATCTATCTGTGTATAAATAGGCTTGTTTCTTTGCCTTTGCCAATTAAATGGATATATGCTTATTGACAAGTGACTTCTAGGCCATCAGCCTATGATAAGATAGGTTACACAGGAAAAACAGTAACTGTGTATTTCTCCCTTCTGGCCTTAACTTCAGAGCTGCCTGCTGAATGCATTGCAGGCACCCTGCCTGGGTTCAAACCCCAGCTCTACACAGACATTGGAGAAAGCCTCTTTACTTCTCTCAGCTTCTTTCCTCATCCGTAAAATGGGTAAGTATTCCACTTCACAAATATGTCATGAAGATTAAGTTAGAAAATGCATGTAAGATCTGGTTTAAGTTTAGTATTATTTCATTATTATTATTATTATTACCCATCCATTTGGCTGAAAATAGCAGGAATAGAAGACTGGAAGCTTGGGGTCTCATGCAACTTCTCCATATTCCCAAGTGACTGGTGGTTCCCAGTCACTGGAATGGTCTCCAGGTTGCTCCTAGCACCCCTGGAATGTGGGTACCACCAACTCCACCTAGAGATGCCACGTGGTCACTCTCCGGCCAAGCTCCAGACCACTCCACTGCCTGAATCGTTTCCCTCTTCTTGTATGCTCTGGGCCACGGTTGCTTCCGATTACTGACCCTCTTCTCTTACACAGCCTGAACTCGAAACACTGTCATTTCACTGCACCCAGTGACCTCAGGAGAAAACCATCAACATCCATCACATCAAGGAGACCCCAGAACCCCTCAGCTCCACATCCTGTTTGCTCCCTACCACTTCTGCCAGAGTGAAGAGGTTTTCTATGATCTTTCTTTTCTATTTCTGACTTGTTTTGTGGAAAATTCTGTTTACATAATGTATTTTATCTGACTAAATTTAGAGGTCAGGTGCTTCTGTTTTTTTTTCTGTATATGAAATATCCACCTTTATTTAATATTTAGAAAGAAACAATGAAATGAGGAAAACAGAGATCTGAAATATTCAATTCAGAACATTTTGGAAACCAAATTACATAGAAAGTCTCCAAATATTTGTGTCAACAAATCTCTTATCTCTCTAAAAGGGAAAAACTATATTTTCTTACTGTAATTATTGGAGTAACTGTTTTCTTGCTTTGCTAGGGAGATTTGGGAAAGCAGAAGAGTAAGTTGTAAAGGCATTTTCTAAGTCGAAGGGATTAAAAAGTACAAATTATAAGAATAGTCATGGGGATGTAGAGTACAGCATAGGGAATATAGTCAATTATCTCTCTATATATAAAAGGCTCATATGCTAAGTGTCCGACTGTCCAGTAATGACATCACATAGCAACATCTGGCTTCCTCTCCCTAGCGACTAGCCTCCTTGGAGTTTCTTCAGCCCAGGAACACGACTTACTTTATAGCCAGGTGCAAACATTTCATACTTTAACCAAATGTCTGTGAAGTGTTTTCCCGTGCCTCATCTCATTTGATCCTCACAGGAGTCCTGGATTAGGTAAATAGGAGACTTGATGGAATCCTATTTTCTTTTCATTAGCAGGAAAACAGAGATTTAGAGAGGTTAGAAACTTGACCCAACTGAAAAAAAGTAAGAAATGGTGGACCTTAAAAATGACTTCAGGTTTTCTCATTGCGCAGAATATAATCAAACACTTCTGCAGTTACTGGTGAATATTTTACCATTTGTTTTCCCCGTGTGATCTAAAATAATAATCTGCTTCATGTTGATTTTTACTGCTGTGTTGCTGACAGATACTTGAAAGAGAAGTTGGGGTGCTTCACTGGGCTGGTAAAAGTTTAGCTACATCAGAAAGCAGGTCTAATTAAGCAACTTTATTCTATATCTATAAAAGGCTAAGTTAACTTGCACATACGTGCTACATATAAAGCTCTCACTGGTGCCAATCACACACATGTGTTTTGATCTGTCATTGTCGATGGTGAATTTGGTTGACACTTCTATTATAGAGAAAGGGAGAATAGCAATATTAAAACATTTCTTCTAATTAATTTCCTTTTAACGTGCATGAATTCGTGCACCGGGCCACTAGTATTGTAATAACTATGTATGGTGTCAGATGGGTACTAGATGTATGAGGGTGATCACTTGGTAAGTTATATGGACGTCTAAACACTATGTTGTATACCTGAAACTAATATAATATCATATGCCAACTATAATTGAAAAATTAAAAAATAAAATAAGAAGGTATTTTCTTGAGCAGTGGGAAGCCTATGAGTTATAGAGTGTGCAAATCTGTCCCCAGGTTACTGGCACTGTGATCATTTCTGAGGGTGGGATCCCAGTTTTTGGGTCTCAGAACCTTGATGTCCTCATCTAAAAATGGATCAAATAATAACCTGCCATCATCACAGAAATGTCAGGAGGCTCACATATTTGTGAAAGTGACTTACAAACGTTGGAAGTTTTATAAAAGTTGTATTTTTAAATGAGGTGGGTCTTTGTTAGGTATAATATCTTAAGAAGTTCATGGAGAAATGTTATAAGTCTCCCACAGATTTCACAAATATTTAGAAAATATATTGCTTTCAATTTTACTTTATTTGTATTTACATAACCAATTATTTCTAGGATGTTTTAAATTTAATTACAATTTTACTTCACACAAGCAGCTAAGAATATTTAACAGATTTGATTTCATCCATCAATGAGAGAGTTTTTGTGAGCTTCATTTTGTTTAACCCTTTGGGCTCTAGCGTTAGCACTGCTGATGTAGCACTCTACAGGTTCAAGGCCGGACACAGAAAGCAGGCGGCGGGTACAACTGCTGAGAGTAGCAGTCTGGTCTCAGCAAAGCTGGCATCACGGTGACATTGTTCACTTCGCTGACCTGCAGGCGCTGCTCCTCTGTGACAACACTGTAGCATAGCAGAAGGAACGTGGCCTTCCAGTCACACTACCTGGCTTCAAGTTTTAGATGAGTCTTTTCTCTTTAGCTTTCTATCTTTAAGATGGAGATAATCATTCCTATCCTGCAGCATATTTGAGGACTAAGTAATGTGAAGAATGTTAGGTCACAATATTGAAACTTAGAGATTTTTTTTAAAAGCTTCCTTTCTTCTCCTCCACCTTTAGGCTGATGCTCGGGTGTCTCCAGGTGAGTCCCCAGTCACCTCAAACCCAAGCTGGCACCAAGCTCAATTGCTGCATGCCCCCCATTTAGAAGGATCCTGCTGCACAAGACAATTTTCTAGACATGGTGCTAATTGCTTGGCTGTGAATACAAATCAGTGAAGTGAATCAGAGAAGTGAATACAAATCAGTGTCTGGATGAATGCCTGCTCATTGAATATGCACCTATTTATCACACAATGGCAATGACAATTTTTCCCGAAAGAAATGTTTCTCATTTACATATATGTGGCTGATGCATGTAGTGGGTTTTATAAATAAATCATTATGACATCACCACCAAAAAATGCCCTCTAGCCATATTAAAAAAGAGCCCATGACAAGGGGCTTATCAAATTGAATAGAAAGGCCATAAAACCATCAGTTCATGTCACATAAAACTGATATATTATGTGATAATGCTTCAAGTAGAACCCAGGATCCCATTCATCACATAGGCTGCTCCTCTGCTAGATTCTGAGCTGTATGTTAATGAAACCTTCATGCTCCACTCACGATGCAGATTGCAGTCTCCAATCAGCTCTTGGGGACTTACACAGCAGAAAATGTTCCAGTTGAACATATGTTTTGCTCACTAATGAACTTTCCTGGGAGAAGGTTCCATCAGGACAAAGATCACACAGCTTCTTGAGGATACAGTGTCCTCACATGTGAAAAAAGGTCAGACTAAATCCATGGTTCTCAATAAGAAAAGTGCACCAGACTTATTTGATCAATGTATAAAAAGCACGGGGTTGGGCCCACATCCCAGAGTAGGACCTGGGAACCCTCAGCTTTAGAAGATCCCTGGGTGATTCAGATGCTCACCTGGCTTGAGCCTTTTTACTCAAAGTGTCATCCCAGGACTAACAGCACCAGCATCTGCTAGGAGCTTATTAGAAATGCAGAATCAGGATCTGAATTTTAACAAGATCCCAGGTGATTCAATGCACATTAAGATTTGAGCAGCATTAGGACAGTGTTTCGTAGCCTTGAACCCATATTAACATCTCTTGGGAAGCTTTTAAATATCCCACTGAGCAGTGTGCCACAGACTCAAATCAAAACCTCTCAGAGTACGGTATTATTGACAATATTCCCTATGCTGTACTTTACATCCCCATGAATGTTTTTATAATTGGCAATGTGTGCTTCTTACTACCTTCAGCTTTTCCACCTGTCCCTGAAATTCCCTCCCTCTGGCAGTCTCCCTTCTGGCAGCCAACAATCAAACTGTTTTGATTGTTCATTCATTTTGTTCTTTAGATTCCATGTACAAGTGAAATCATATGGTATTTGTCTTCATCTGACTTATTTCACTTAGCATAATACCCTCTAGGTCAGTGATGGCGAACCTTTTGAGCTCGGCGTGTCGGCATTTTGAAAAACCCTAACTTAACTCTGGTGCTGTGTCACATATAGAAATTTTTTGATATTTGCAACCATAGTAAAAAAAAGATTTATATTTTTGATATTTATTTTATATATTTAAATGCTATTTAACAAAGAAAAGTCAACCAAAAAAATGAGTTTGTGTGTAACCTCTGACACGCTTGTCATAGGTTCGCCATCACTGGTGTAGTCCTAGGAGGTAGAAGTCCTCTATTAGTGGAAGTGCTTGAGTAGAGGACAGATAACCTGTGTCAGCTTATCAGATTCTTTACTGCAAGAATTCTATTGTATATTGAGAATCTGGAAATTGGGTGGGCTTGTTAGCAGTAGATGCTTAAGACAGACTAGATAACACCTTGGAAGTGGCAGATATTCAAAGACTATACCAGGTAGATCATATTCCTCAGTTTAAATTTTAAGCATGAACAACTACAAATAAAAATATTGCAGTGATTGTTGGATGGACTCTGGGTGATTTATTTTCTTCTTTGTGCCATTCTCATTATGTAGTTTTTGCCTTAATTTTTATTAAAATACTAGAGGCCTGGTGCACAAAATTTGTGCATGGGTGGATGGGGGGGGGGTGTCCCTCATCCCAGCCTGCACCCTCTTGCAATTTGGGACTCCTTGGGGGATGTTCGACTGCCAGTTTAGACCTGATCAGTCCTAAACTGGCAGTTGGACATCCCTCTTGCAATCCGGGACTGCTGGCTCCTAACTGCTCGCCTGCCTTTTTGATCACCCCTAACCACTCTGCCTACCTACCTGATTGCCCCTAACCCAGCCGTGGGCAAACTACGGCCCGCGGGCCGGATCCGGCCCGTTTGAAATGAATAAAACTAAAAAAAAAAAAAAAGACCGTACCCTTTTATGTAATTATGTTTACTTTGAATTTATATTAGTTCACACAAACACTCCATCCATGCTTTTGTTCCGGCCCTCCGGTCCAGTTTAAGAACCCATTGTGGCCCTCGAGTCAAAAAGTTTGCCCACCCCTGCCCTAACCACTCGCCTACCTGCCTAATCACTCCAAACCACTCTGCCTGCCTGATCTCCCCTAAGCCCTCTGCTTGCCTTCCTGATCACCCATAACCACTCACCTGCCTGCCTGATCACCCCTAACTGCTCGCCTGCCTGCCTGATCGCCCCTAATTGCCTCTGCCTCGGCCTTTGCCCACCATGGTGGCCAGCTCTGCTTTGGCCCCCGCTGCTGTGGCTTCATCCAGAAGGTCATCCAGAAGGATGTCCAGAATGACATCTGGAAGGTAATTTGGCTGTCCAGTCTAATTAGCATATTATGCTTGTTTTATTATAGTCTAAAGGCCTGGTGCACGAATTCATGCACCAGTGGGGTTTCTCAGCCTGGCCTGTAGGATCAGGCCAAAACCGGCTCTTTGACATCCTCCAAGGGGTCTCGGATTGCAAAAGGGCGCAGGCCAGGCTGAGGGAACCAACCGGTGCACAATCAGGGCCAGGGAGGGACACAGGAGGTTGGCTAGCCGGGGAGGGACCATAGGAGGGCTCCAGGGCGTGTCTGGCCTGTTTTGCTCAGTACTGATTGGCCAGACCCCAGCAGCAAGCTAACTTACAGTTAGAGAATCTTCCCCCTGGTGGTCACTGCACATCATAGCAACTGGTTGGCTGGTCGACTGTCTGCCTTCTGGTGATCAGTGCATGTCATAGCGAGCAGTTGAGTGGCCTTAGCATATCATTAGCAAATTATGCTTTGATTGGTTGAACGGCCGACCGAACGACTGGACACTTAGCATACTAGGCTTTTATTATATAAGATGACATAATCAGTGTAAAATACATACATCTTATGTATACAGTTCTTCAAGATACATATAACATTACATAAATTCCTGACGCCTCAAGCCCATCCTCAAACATGTCCTTTCCATCAGACATTAGTTTACCTTTTTTGAACTTTATTTAAAGGGAATAATATAGTATGTAGTCATTTTTTGTATGTATTCCTTCAAAATTACATGATTTATCCATATTGTTGTGGGGAGAAGTAGTCCTTTCTTTTTCATTACTTTGTAGTACTCCATTGTAAACATCTACAACTATTTATCCATTCTCTTGTTGATAAGGTTATTTCCAGTTCAGAGTTATGAATATTGTTATGAACACTCCTGTACATGTCTTTGGTATACATGTGTACACAACATATTGTGTCTATTACTAGAATAACGCTGGATTGTAAAGTCAGCCTATTCTTAGCTTTGGTAAGCCTTACAAATCAGTTTTCCAAAGTGATTAGGTCAATTTACATTCTTACAAGCAAACTCAATTTGGTGGTTTTGTAAGATCTTGTCTACTCAGGCCTTGGCAGCCATCTGCTTGTCAAGCAGAAGTTGATGAGAAATCTGAGTAAACTGTCAAAACAGTTTTTAAAGAAAGAAGTGTTCATAAACCTTAATAAATTATACCTTGGTTTCACTTTCATTCTTCATCATAATTTTTAGTATTTCTATTTTGGTTCATGGAAACCCTGAAAAATTAAGCTAATTTGTTTTGAAAGTCTTATCAACTTTTATCATATGGACTCTAAAACTTTATTTCTAGGGATCCAACCAAGTCCTTTTAGACCAGCGGTTCTCAACCTGTGGGTCGTGACCTCTTTGGTGGTCGAATGACCCTTTCACAGGGGTCGCCTAAGACCATCCTGCATATCAGATATTTACATTATGGTTCATAACAGTAGCAACATTACAGTTATGAAGTAGCAACGAAAATAATTTTATGGTTGGGTCACAACATGAGGAACTATATTTAAAGGACCAGAAGGTTGAGAAACACTGTTTTAGACCAATTTTATTATGTGCTCAGGGAAAATTAGCAGACCCAGAAAAAGGCTAACTGACTGGGAATTATTATAATAGTGGCAAGCCCAACCATTTGCACTATCAATGAGATCATTATCCAGGTATTACTGAAATTTCCACATAGAGAATAGAAAGTCATGTACAGACCATGAATAGAAAAACAACTCTCTAAGGCAGGGGTCCTCAAACTTTTTAAACAGGAGGCCAGTTCACTGTTCCTCAGACTGTTGGAGG
The DNA here is from genome assembly GCF_014108235.1 of Myotis myotis. Lineage (NCBI taxonomy): Eukaryota > Metazoa > Chordata > Mammalia > Chiroptera > Vespertilionidae > Myotis > Myotis myotis. The sequence goes on along the minus strand of NW_023416324.1, from coordinate 146,621,343 downwards.
GTCAGACTATAGTTTAAAAAAAAACTATGAACAAATTCCTATGCACACTGCACATATCTTATTTTGAAGTAAAAAAAACAAAACGGGAACAAATACAATATTTGTATTTGCATGTGGCCCGCGGGCCGTAGTTTGAGGACCCCTGCTCTACGGAGCACATGTTTTTCAAGCCATTGTACTTGCTGAGAATGGCTACTCTGTCCTCTTAAGTAAATTCCATTTGGTTCACAAGGCCCATTTACTCAACAAATACAGGGGTGGGCAACAGTAGGTACCCACCTACTGTCATTATGTAAAAGATAAATGTAAGTAAGGATACAAAATCTATACTAATAAAAGGGTAATATGCTAATTAGACTGGGTCAACTGGACATCTTCCAGTCGTCCGGTCCTCCTTCCAAACAAAGCCATGGTGGTGGGGGCCGCAACAGAGGTGGTTAGGGGCAATCAGGCCAGCAGGGGAGGGCAATTAGGGGAAATCAGGCAGGCAGGCAGAGGGGTTAGGGGTGATCAGCCAGGCAGCCAGAGTGGTTAGGGGCAATCAGGCAGGCAGGCAGGTGAGTGGTTAGGAGCCAGTGGTCCCAGATTGTGAGAGAGATCCCAGATTGGAGAGGATGCAGGCCGGGCTGAGAGACCCCCTCCCCCACCCCCATGCATGGATTTCATGCATTGGGCCTCTAGTAATAATAAAAGATAAACAATACAAATGCATAATACAATTAATAAATAATTATACAAGAATAAACTCTGTTTCATGTACTCACAACTGTAAACCTAGTTTTGCCTATACTTATTGAATATCTACTTTGTGCCAGATAGTTTTAGGCAATGGGTAGACAATGGTAAACAGATATACAAGGTGAATTGTAAAAAAGATAATAAATGAATAAACAACTGATTTTCTGTTAACAAATGGTATATGTGGTGGGGAAGAGGTCTATTACATCATAGTCAGGAAGAGCTACCCTGAGGTCACATTTGAGCAGAGGACTGAAAAAAGAGAATGAAGCATGTGGTCTAAAAGAATGCTCCAAGGAAAGAGTACCTAAGGTAGGATCTTGATTGTCAGCAAGATCCAGTTCCATTCCTCCAGTTTCAGGCAGAGCAATGATTCCTTAAGCGTGCAATGACCAAATTCTTATAACAGCACTTGCCTGTGTAATTAATTTGGCCCTGAATGTATGTTGCATTATAATGTTAGCTGTCCACTTAAGACTGAGCTCCTTCAGGCTAGGGACCTTTGTCTATGCTACTTGATATACCCAAAGTCCCACGGAGTACTCTCAGGTAACAAGCATTCAGTAAACACAATGATCATTATCTGGTATAATGATTTGTGTTATTGTCATGCCTGCAGGGATCATATCAACTTTATTTTTTCTATCACCATTTATCCCTCTATGCCCTCTTCCACCTTCCCCACCAGACTGTTGTCCATCTCCATGAGTTGTTTTTTTTTTTCTCAATCTCTCCACTTGCTCCAACACCTCTGCCACTAGAGCTGTCTGCCTGCTCTCTATGAGTCTATTTCTATTTTGCTTGGTAGTTGTTTATTCATTAAATTCCACAAATGAGTGAAACCACATGGTACTTGTCTTTCTCTAACTGGCTTCTTTCACTTACTGTAATGCTCTCCAGGTCCATCCATGCTCTCGCAAAGGGTAAAGATGGGCAGAGGAGTGTGAGAGGTTCTGGCTATTTTAAAAAATAGATCCAATAACTGTATGTATGTTGATTTTGAACTTCTTATTAGGTTTATTTTGTCATGAACTGATTGTTAGAGTCACCAAAGAAGGTATGCACGAGGCCAAAAGTAGTAAAGAATTATATATGTAATAGATCATCTGGAAACCAGATGGGCTGAGCCCACAAGTAGCACCAGCACCCAGGGATAGGGAGTCAGAGATTTTAAAGGACTCTAGGAAGGCTTTTTCAGCAGGGAATTCTCTGAGCTGGTCCAGATTCTGGGCAAGTCCAGAGGGGAAAGTTACTGTCATAGCAAATGAAATGTGGTCTAAGCAAAAGGGAATGTTGATTAGGAAATGATCTAAAAGTCAGTTTCCCAGCTGATTATTGGATCAGACCTAACACTGAAAAATGTTGTAAATATGTTCAAAATTTATTAAAATAATTCACTCTTCTTAATTGAAATTACAAATAAAATACTTCACCTTTAATTCTTGAGGAATGACTTTTGCCTCAGGCCTTTAGAATTAAGTCTTACACTAAAAGAATGCAAACTTCATAGCTGCTGTTCGTAATCAGTCTTTCCTTTTGTCGTATAATAGTATTTTAAGAGAGAAGCCAAAGGGCCTTGATACCAGTTTACTACACTGCTGCTATTTTCCCAGAGCTGAGATAGCACACTGAGAGAGGTTTTAAACTGTGGAAGTGTGTTACGTGATACTAATAGTGGTTGTAAAATTTCATAGTTTAAGAAAATGATGTAAACCTGAAGACATGTTCTAAATGAACACCAATATGATGTTTGTAATTAAAAAGGTGAAACACCTATACTTCGCCTTTTAAAAATACTGATCAAATAACCATCAACCTTAGAATAAGAATACTGTAATTTTGGCTTTGAGTTGAATGATCTCTTCCTGTAATTAGATTACTCTAAACTTCTTTTACTTCCACATTTATCCAAAGAAACAACATGGCGATTTACAAGTAGTCAGTTTTTTCTTTTTTTAAGCAATATGGTGTTATGGAGAGAAAACACTAATTTTGATGTTGGGAATCTCAGAATCATCGCCCTACTACTCAATAGTTGGGTGACCTTGGACAAATTACTTCCTCAGTATTCTTGTCTCTCAAATGGAGATGATATCATTCCTATACACCTTCAAAACTTTCAGTCTCCTGGATTATTGCCAGTTATTCAACTTTGCTTGGTAGTATTAAGGATTATTAAAGTTCATGTAGTTCAAATAGTTCAATCAAATGTTTTAAGAGTGTGACATTTTATGCAATAAATTTACTACTCAAGATTCTGGGACCATGTGAAACTGGAAGTAGGACGGATGGTTATGATCTCTCCCTTCATCCTACTACAGCAGTTAAAGATTAAAAACTTTTAAGAATTTTATCAGAGTAAACTCAAACAGGTCAGATGATTAATGGAAGGCTTGCTATTTTGGAAACAAAGAATAATATATTTGTTTAACAATAATAATTGTGAGGCAAGTAGCTTCTCTCATTTTACAGAAAAGGATTTGGTTGAGAAAAGTTAAGCAATTTGTTTACGACACACCACATATCAGAGATGGATTTCAAAAATTTAAACCTAGGTTTGCGTGAGAAAACCACTTTCTACTGTACCTATGATTTCAAACTCTGGCATACTTCAGAATACATAGGGTACTAATTCCAAATGCAGATCCCCAGATAGCCTTTGGGAACATGCATATTTATAAATACACCGTGTAAATGTGGCCCAGGATGCCTATTTACAGACAAGAGCCTATTGGCTCTGAAAACTGCCTACTCAAAAAAAATCAGAAATCATTAAAACAAATTAGTATTCATTTGTTACTTGTAAATGATTTGACAGAGAGAGAGAGAGAGAGAGAGAGAGAGAGAGAGAGAGAGAGAGAGATGTGAGAGGGAAACATTGATTGGCTGCCTCCCAGGGGACTGTGTATGTGCCCTGACTGGGAATCAAAGCCTTGACCCTTCTGTGCACAGGGTGATGCTCCAAACAGAGCCACACCAACCAGGCCTCATTTGTTTGCATCTGGCTATAAACCAGAACATTCCTCAGTTACTATAGTCCTAGAATTCTTACCCAAGGGCTATATGATAAGGCATTTCAGGAGCATTTTATAAATGCTGAGTATTCTTGTTAAATTTGAATCTAATAAAAAATAAGCCTACCTTTCCTGAATTAACCATCTATAATAATAAAAGTATAATATGCTAATTAGACTGGATGTCCTTCTGTATGACCTTCCGGATGAAGCCAGGGCTGCGAGGGAAGCCCAGGTCCCGGCTGCCTAAACTGGCAGTCAGACATCCCTCTCACAATCCAGGACCACTGGCTCCTAACTGCTCACCTGCCTGCCTGCCTGATTGCCCCTAACTGGCCCCCCTGCCAGCCTAATCACCCCCAACTGTCTCTGCTTGTCGACCTGATCGCCCCCAACCGCCCCCCTGCCGCCAACCTGGTCACCCCCAACAGCCCCTCTCTACCAGCCTGGTCGCCCTTCACTGGCCCCCTGCCGGCCTGGTCACCCCCAAATACCGCCCCCCCCCCCCGCTGGTCTGGTCGCCCCTCACAGCCTTGCTGCCCCCCCCCACCCCCCCTGTTGGCCTGGTTGCCGCCAACTGCACCCTCTCTAATCTGGGATCCCTGCCAGTCTGGTCACCCCACACAGCCTGCTGTTTGGTTGCTTGGTCGTTCCTCACTAACCCTGAAAATGAGGATAGACTAGAGGACCATTAAGGACCTACAAGCTCTAACATTCAATATCCAAGACATTCTAGGCATTTTACAAGTCTAGAAGACTTATAAACTGCCTTCTTCTTAGATCTTTTCCTATCTTTTCTCATAACAGAAGAAAAAGTTTAAGCACAATTAAACAGAAATAGACTTTAAAATAGAGCTTTAAAGTAGTTTCAGTATACATTTAAACAGATTCACAAAAATAAAATGTGTTTAAGAAATATTTATTCTTTCTCACGTGAAAATGAAATTGCAATTGTAAACATAAACTAAGAAACATTTGTTTTACAAGATAATTTGCTACATTACCATGACCTTGAAATTTAGACAAGAAAATTATTAAAGGCTCTACAAGTTCTGAATTTTGTAATTCTGATACACTCTTGGCATTTTACATGTCTAGATGACTGCCTTCTTTTTTTGGATTTTTCCTTTGCATTTTCAGTCTGTTCTCATTACAGAAGAAAACAGCATATCATTACAGAAAGAAGTTTAAATAGAGATCTGAAGTAACTTCAAGATACACATTTACACTGAAATATTCAAAAGAACACTTGCTGAGTCAGGAACACATGTACAGTCTCTATTTCACTAATTATGGAAAAATATGAATCAAGTGATATTTGTCTTACAAAGTGACTGATTTATTCTAATTTTGTAACTGGAGACATGTAAACATACAGCATTTACACAATATGGTTTTGATTCTAAGAATACAAGCTCTCAGTGACAAGCTTTAGATATGCAACTTAACCCAGTGGGTATCAAGTTTGTCACAAGAAGCAACTATACACAAACAGTGCCCCACACCCCCTGCATCAGAAAGAGAAATTAGATACTTAAGGCAGAAAAACAATATTCCTACAAAGCATAAATGATTAAGGCATAAGACCATATTTACAACAAATGGATATAAGATCTCAATTATTCAACTGAGCAAGTGAGTTAATTCACACATTAACTCCTTTTCTTACTACTTCCTTATTTCTGATTCAGGGAATATTTATGCTGCACCTACTGGGCAAGACACTGGGAACACAAAGAAGGGTCAGACATGGTCCCAATGGTGTACTGTGTTTAACCGCCAGCTCTTGAGAGGAGGAGAAGCATGTGATTAGAGCATTTGCCAATTTCTATGGGGTAAACACTCCCACTACAGACAAATTTCAAATTACCAACAATTTGATGATTGGCTCACAGAATTCCTGAAACTTTAACAATCATCTCTCACAAGCCATTGTAAGACAGTTCCAACACACCACTGTATGGTCCACAAGTAGCTCATAACTTCTTCATGGGTACATATGTTAGAGAATAAAAAAGAATAGGGAAGATAGAGATAAAATTTAAATAATTATATTTTTGTAAGCAGTTTCAAAAATTAAAAGAAACACTAAAATCTGTGCAAATTTCCTACTTCTCCTTTTAATATTCCAGTTTTTCTCTTGCTTAAATTTATTTCGGGAAATTAAAATGAAGTATAATGAGGGAAAGTAAAGTATGAGTGGAATAAGGGAAGAAAAATGACAAGAAAATACATCCTGAGATATATGCTAAGTAACCATGTTTATGTAGAAGAAAATACCTACTAAGATAAGATCAAATGTAAAATTCCATCGTCTTTAACCGCTTCCATTCAGTTCACAGTCCTGAAGATTTGTCCTGTCCTCTTTGGCTGCAGCTTTGATCAGATTAGTTAGCTTCTTTTGTACAAAACTGAGGAGTGTACTGCTTCACACTGTAAGCTCATAACAAAAGGCAGAACTAAATTGTGGAGTCTAAAAACCCCCTTCGCATAGTCCCTTGTATCAGATCTTAGACAACTGCCGACTGGAGTGACCAGGAAAGTCTTCTCGTAGCAAAACATGGAGCCTGCAGGTTGGGCATGTCCCCTGCTGCATTAACCAAGGTCTAATGCACTACGGAGCAAAAAGATTCATGTTAGTCTCTCAGATTTAGCCTAGCAGAGGCAGCTATCCTATATAATAAAGGCCCAGCAACCCAAATGGCAGAATGACCAGAGACCAGAACAACTGCAATCCCTTGCCCAGGCTGGCCCCACCCCCCAGCAGGGACTCCCTATCCTGATCGGGGGCATGGCCGGCCTGCAAACCACCTGCGGCCCTTTGCCCTAGTCAGCCCCGCCCCCCAGCGGGGACCCCCACCCGGATCGGGGCCCTCATCAGGGCAGGCCAGCTGGTCTCCACCTGAGCACCGGGCCTCTGTCCTATATAATAAAGAGCTAATACGCAAATGGTCATCAAGCCCTCATGCCAGGGCTGGGGGACCTGAGGCCACGCCCCCCACCTTGTGGGGCTTGATGGGGGTGGAGCCGGCTGGGGCTGGGTCTCGTGTGATTTCAAGGTGCACACGGGTGGGCAGGGACTTGATTCTGGGTCCCTCAGTGCGCACCAGACTCTGACAGGAGGGAGATTTTCATATACATTTTACTAATTTTCTTTCATCTCTGACACTTCTATTATAGAGAAAGGGCAAATAGCAATATTAAAATATTTCTTCTAAATAATTCCCTTTTAATGTGCATGAATTTCGTGCTCCAGGCCACTAGTAGAAATATAAAACCCTACCCCTGCCACCACTCCAACCCAACCTACCAATGGCTCCTGAACCACAAAATTAGACCACTGAGTCAGGCTAGCAATTCAAACTGTAAAGCCTCATTCACACGTGAGGAATTCGCACCTTTCTCCTTCCCCTTGGACTCCGAGGCTCAGAGGAGGCATGCACGGTATGGAGCTCAAATGAAAGCTCAGAAAAGTCACCCTTTTGGGGTCCCATGGCGCATCCAGGCAGACAAACTAATCACCAAAAGCCAAGCACCAGACTCTGTCCCTTCCTCATCCTGCGGCCTCAGCTCCAGACAGGCACTCCCTGTGGCAGGATACAAGGAGAGCACTTTCTCAAATCTTCACAAAGACAGGAATGCTCAGGAGGCCAAGATAATAGAAACCTAAGGACCCAAATGCTGGGGTCTGTGCCGCCAGGGCCCGCTTAGCACAAGGCCAATAGGAGCTCAGACCAAGTTCTGGTTCAATTCCTAACCTGGTCGAGACCTGCCATCCTGGGGAGTGCTGGGGTGTGTAATCACGGGGGGCACTCTGGAGGCAGAGGGCCCACCCCAACCCCTGGGCCCAAGGGGCTCTCTGCCTATGCACCCTTCCCCCAGGCACTCAGCACAGCTGTGCTAGCAAAGCCCCTTTGCTGGGGGCGGGATCACAGGGGGCAAGTCAGGGGAGGGGTGGCCGGCCCTCGGCCTCCACTGCAGCTATTTGCACATATATAATTAGCTCTAATTATTCTAGGCTTTCAGTTTGCCAACTATGGGCCTGGGAGCTGTGTCTGGAGTGAACTTGCCCAGGGAGCCACTGCTCCACCGAATGAGCCCTCTCACCAGGCTGGGAAGCTCTATCCCAGCCCACAGCACCCTGTGTCCTGTATCTGTCGCACCCTGTGTCATGTGTCTGTCTCTCCCAGTGCATCACTCTCCCTGTTCCTTGCTCTCTGATCCTGTTTACTCATTCCCCATGTCTGCCTGGGTCCATGTCTGCCTGGGTCTTTTGTCTCTGTCTCTCATCAGATCTCTGCCGTGGAGAACACTCCTGCCACCCCTGTAAAGGAACACACACCAGCAGCATCTGCCTTTTCAATAAAAAACGACAAGCTGGAAACAGAGTGAACTGGAAAGCATTAACTTAAAAACAATCCATGTGTCTGCAAATGCGTTCCAAATGGCAGCACTTTGGCAGAGGTGCCAGGGGCGGGGCGGATTTGCCACATGTTCTGGAGTCTCAGACACCTTGCTATGGACCCCTCCCACGAGCCACCTGGGATAGCAGGGTCCGGGGAAGTGACTTAGTCTATACTCACCCTCTCGGACCCCCACCTGACTCCCTAGATCCTTTCCTCCGTTCTGGCATCTGCTGGTCCCTCTAACTCCCCCAGTACCTCCAAACCTTTCTATGCTGACCCCAATTCTCCTTCTGTAGCAGCCCTCCCCCACCCACACAGATTTCACCCTCTCCCTCCTTCACCCCCAAGTCTGCTACCCCATACTTCTTCCTGCCCTGCCCTCCCCTGCCCCACCACCATTCTGCCCTCCTGTTCCAGACCACCCAGAAGCCCTGGCTCTAGGAGAAATGGTTAGAACAAAGTTTTCCTTGGCCAGAAGAGACTCTCCAGGGAGCTGCATGCAGAAAGGTGTTCCTAGTCCTGTACCTGCAACTACTCTTTCCTGCCAGATGCCAATCAGAAATTGTGTCTCTGGAGACAGAGGGTAGCAGAAGTAGGTTGCTGCCCTTTGAAGCCCCTCATCAGGAGGAAACTCTCCCCTTCACCCCCAAAAGATCACCCTGCTGCCTCCCTTAACACTTTCAGCAACTCTCCTTTGCCCATTTCCCCGGAAGTGGAAGGATTGAAGCACATCTCTATATATAAAAGAGTAATATACAAATCGACCGAACGGCGGAACAACCAGAATGACTGCTCAACCAGTCACTATGAGGTGCACTGACCACCTCCTGGTCCCTCCCCCAGCCTGGCAGACTCCAATTCCCCAATGGTGAATGGGGAACTGGGGAAGGGTGGTGGCAGAGGGCAGGGCCGGCTGCCAGCAGCTGGGTATGATGGCCCTGATCACAGGCCAGGCCTAGGGACTGTACCCACGCACAAATTTCATGTGCCAGGCCTATAGTCTATAATAATATAAGGGTAATATGCTAATTAGACCAGATGTCATTTCAGATGTCCTTTTGGACTAAGCTGGGGCCGGAGCGAAGCCCGGGTCCTGGGTGCCTGCCGGCGCGGCCAGAGGAAAAAAACGCCTACTCTTGCAGGAATTACGTGCATCGGGCCTCTAGTTAATCTATATATCAGGATTGTCAACCAACATGTTTGTCAGTAGGTCTTAAAGCCTTATCTGGTGGATTACCAGGTCAACTGCTGAAATGATGGCATCTTCTCTATGGTTTGCTGAATAATATAGCTGGTAATAGAACACCTTTCATACAATTTATTCTACTAGGATCCTTCCCCTAACCTCAAATATTCAGGACTAGAGGCCCAGTGCACAAATGTGTGCATGGGTGGGGTCTGGCCCACCCCAATTGGTGTGTGGGGGGCAGATTGGGGGCAGAGCCCACTGGGGGGTGCAGGGGCCTTGGGCGGTTGGCGGGCTGGCTCTGCCCCTGGTCAAACTCTGGTGGAACTCTGGGTTAAGGGGAAAATTTGCATATTACCCTTTTATTATATAGGATGATTAGCAGTTCTTCCTTCCTAACAAAAAGGTTGAGGGATGTAGAGGGCCCCTGGGAAGGCACATGGGCATTTCTTTAATAAACTGTCAGCTGATACCAAGGTGGTAGGCAGAGTCATGTCCTGGATACACATTTTGCCAAAAAGGCAGAAGTGTTCTCAGCTTGACCTTCATTTCTGCGCAGGTGCCTGGGAGTGGGTTTTATTATGTAAATCCAGCCAAATACCAGGAATGGATAGGACTCAGGCCCACCCAGAACTGACATTACAAGAATGCAAATAATCTCCTTTGTCTTGACCTTTGGTGAATCTTCCTGGTACTGGGGGTATAAAATAAACATGCTCTTTCTGTGCTGGGTCACTGTCTCTCCATCAGAAGAGGACAGCGGTCCCACCTGGTCTCAGCTTTTTTCTTCCATCTTTGTGTCTGTCTCTTTCTTTCATTTTCTCAATCCCCAGCCGCCCCCACTCAAAGAACTGGACCACTCTCTAGCCGTGCTAGACGTGGAAAAGAGAGACCCCTCCATAGAGGAAAGCTTCTATAGTTTTTTCCCTAATTTATTATAGATCGTCCTCATTTATAACCTAGAAAAACGTCATAACTAAACATACAAAAGTCACCAACACCTTGTGTCAAGTGCTTACGGTGTTTTGAAGTTAAAATCCCTAGATGATGGAATACTTTTCAGATTGCTTTTTCTTTGGTGACAATGGTAGTACATTTGGCTATGAACTATCTGTTAAGTCATTTACTTGAAAATTAATTCTGCAAACATTTTTTTTACCTGTAATCTGGATAAATTACCTACTTTCTATTCAATGGGTTATGGCAAAGAATAAAGTAAGTTTTCTGAAACATTTAATTTCTAAATGAATCTGACTTTTAAAACTTTAGATAGCAAAGTGAGGTGGCTAAGTATCTGTCCTTGAGATCTTTTAGGGTTAGCCATTCTGTGTATATCTCTTCATATCAGAGCAGATGCAAAATATAATTTTATAGCATGTATCACATATCTTTGAAATGATGCTTTACAGATATGGCTTCAATGAGCTGGCTATTGTTCACTTCCCAGAAAAGTCTTTTTATACAAGATTAACTTTTCCATTGTCAAATTACATCTCTGAACCAGAAGACTTGGGTTATAAATTGTCTATCAATAGCATTTGCACAGCAGTAACACCAGAAGTTATCTATATGAATGCCAAGAATCAACAAAAGTTATGCTTGCCTCACATTTTTCTAACATCAAAACTCAAGCTTAAGCATCTTCAAAAACAAATACTGATCACACTGAGCCTGATCACACTACTAAGGTAAGTCTTATGCATCATAACAGTAGAGGCCATCATTAGTGTGGACAAAGGACACTATGTTATTTATAGCACATCAAGGTGAAGTGGCATGCTGCTAAATTGTCATGGAATTGCCATGTAAATCAACATTCTTTCCAGTTCTATTCAACCTACTCTCTACCATCATGTCACCTTCTCCTGTAAAGTATATGGAGATCTGAGAAAGCACAATGCAATCTGTAGCTGAGGAAACAGGTGTAAGTATTTCTGTGTGGTACCCAAAAGCCCAGCACTATATCCACTCAAGAAACAGCAGTGGATGCATATGATTTCAAATAAGGCAGTATAAATCTCCCTTAGTTGATTAATGGTAAACATTAAAAGGATTAGTTTACCTGAGAGTGAAATTTGTGAGCGCAAGGCAAAACTGAGAGGTTTTCTGGAGAGAGATTCTCATGACAGATCACACAAGGCTCATCTTCCTCTCCCTCATCATCCTAGGGGAAATACACATAAGATATATTCAGCTCAATTCTTTCTCCCAAATTAAATTTATAATCAGCAGTCTCAATCTCACCAAATTATTGGCTCCTTCCCACGTGACAGGACCTTGTGAACTGAGAGGCCTCCAGGCTGGTTTTGGGGGCTGGGCAGCACTGGACTGTGGTGGAGGATGGCTATGTGAAACACAACTACCACTTGGGACTGATTTTCCTTGACTCTGAAAAGAAAAATATTACACCGATGTTTTTTAGACTTGTTCTAAAACAGGAAGATGAACAGAATAGCACAGAATGTGATATATTAAGAATTAGCAAAAGGATAAAGGTCAATCAGATTCATGATAAATCTTGAAACAAAATGTTGGCAATATTACTTATATACTGAGAATTAGGTAAAACAAAAATAACTATATGTATTCTTTTAATTTAAGTAAATGTTTGCAGAAAATTTGGGGGAAAATGCCTCCATTAGAATCATTCAAATTGACCTAGAGTAAATTTCAAAAAGGCCAGTTTATTCTAGAATGATCTGAAAGTATTTCGAAAAGACTTCCCATGCCATTTGTCCAGCTGAAATTAAATTTTTTTATTAAGAGAGGATTTAATACAATTACAGATTATTGATTTTTCCAAATATGTTATGGTTTTAATTAAGACAACTAACTACTGGAGATGAGGGCCTGAGCGGGCTTAAGATGGAAAGTGGATGAGCACAACAAGACACAGTACTGAGAAAAACAGGAGAGATATGGTCCCATTAAGGGGACTGCAGTGTTCTGTGGTCAGGAGGGATCTTAACGGGATAGAACTTTTCTTTGAGGAGTGAGAAACTGAAGTTCCACATCAGGCACCCCAACCCTTAGTACATGAACAGGATAGATGAGCCCCCCAAACAAGCTTTGAAAACCTACAGGGAATATATCTAGGACAACTATAGAATTGCGTAGAAAAGAAATCCTGCTCTTAAAGGCTCATGCACAGACTCACTCAATCTGGAATCCAGGGAAAAACACCAGATGAAAAGGACATTGACCAGTGATTTTCAACTGTTTTCATATCATGGCACACATAAACTAATAGCTGCGGTACAGCTACACAATGGAATACTATGCCGCTATAAAAAAGAAGGAACTTTCACCATTTGCAACAGCATAGATGGAACTGGAGAGCATTATGCTAAGCGAAATAAGCCAGTCGGAGAAAGATAAATATCACATGATCTCACTCATATGCGGGATATAATGATCAACATAATATGATGAACAAGAATAGATCCAGAGAGAAATGGGGGGGGGGGTGGTTAGAGAGCCACCATATTAGCATAACCGATGGACACAGACACTGGCGCAGTGGGGGCTTGCCCGGGGTGGGAATGGCTGGCGTGGGGGGGTGGGGGGTCAATTGGGGAAAAAGGAGACATATGTAAAACTTTAGACAATAAAAAAAATTTGAAGCATACCAAAAATATATTTTTCTTAAAAAATCTGAGATAAAAATAGGTATACTTTTGATTCATTCATACCGAATGGCTATTGTTTCCTGATATTTTTTATTTGACAGTCTAAGGGAAAAGAGTTCAGTGCCCTGACTAAATAGGAATGGCAAGTGTTAAAAATTCTTGTGGCACACCAGTTGAAAATTGCTGACATAGACCATAGTTGAAAGGGACGCATTTACTATTATTGAAATGCCTGCCAAAGAAGCAGGAGGCAGCAGGGACTCTCTGAAACACTGGCGGCAGCCATTTCTGCCATCTAATTCTGCTGTGCTGATGCTAGTACTATTAGACACCATTTAAAAATTCTCCCTCTAGCCTCGTAACACCAGTGGAACACTCTGATGAAAGCCCACACACCCCTACAGCTCAGTCTTGCTACCTAGCCTGTCCCACCTATACATGCCAGTAGCAATGGTGGCCCATCACAATAGAAGGGTGCACACAGCCCAATAGGGGACACCCATGGAGCACCTGGCTCTGGTGGCCAGAGGAGATTACTCTTCTGGGCCCCACAGGATATCACCAACATAAGGTCACTTCATCAATACTGGGAGATATAGATGATCTACCTAATACATAAAAACAAACACAGAGAATTAGGTAAAATGAGAAAACAGAGGAATATGTTCCAAACTAGAGAATAAGATAAAACCTAGTAAAAGAACTAAATGAAATGAATATAAGCAAAGGTCATAAAGATGCTCACAAAACTTGAGAGAAAAATGAATGAATACCATGAGAACTTCAATAAAGAAATAGAAAATGTAAGAAGTGCCAATCAGAGCTAAAGAATACAATAAACTGCAATGAAAAATACACAGGGGAATCAAAAGAGTAGATGACATAAAAGAACAGATCAGCAATCTGGAAAATAAAGTAGTGGAAGTTACCCAAATTTAATAAGAAAAAAATAAGAAAAAAATTTGTTTTAAATGAGAATAATGTATGGGACCTCAGGGACAACGTCAAGCACACTAACATTTGTATTATAGAGGTCCAAGATGGAGATAAGAGAAAGGGGAAGAAAACTTCTTTGAAGAAATAACAGCTGAAAACTTCCCAAACCTGAGGAAGGAAACAGACATCTAGGTCAAAAAAACACAAAGTCCCAAACTAGATGAACCTAAAGAGGTCCACAACACGACATTATAATCACAATGTCAATAATTATAGATAAAGAGAGAATCTGAAAAGCAAGTAGCATTAAATACAGAAATTCCTGTAAGACTATCAGCTAATTTTTAAGCAGAAACTTTGCAAGCCAGAAAGAAAAGACACAATATACTCAAAGTGTTAAACGCAAAAAAACCTACATCCAAGAATACTCTACCTGGCAAGGATAACACTCAAAATTAAAGGAGAGATAAAGAGTTTCCTAAACAAGCAAAAGCTAATATAGTTCATCACCACTAAATCAGCCATACAAGAAATGTTGAAGAGAGACTTCCTTAAGTAGAAAATGAAAAAGCGGTAACTAGACATAAAAAAAATATATGAATGAGAAAGATCCAAGATGGCAGCTAATTAGGGGAAGTTACACTCAGCTTTGACCAGGATCAAACTGGAATTATAATTAAATTATCCTATATAATAGAGTTAATATGCACATTGACCATCACACCCTCACACAAGATGGCCAACAGGGGAGGGCGGTTGGGGGCGACCAGGCTGGCAGGAGAGGGCAGTTGGGGGCGATTGGGCTGGCAGGGGAGTGGTTAAGGGCAATCAGGCAGGTGAGCAGTTGGGAGCCAAAGGGTCCCAGATTGGAGAGGGTACAGGCTGGGCTGAGGGACAACCCCCCTTGTGCACTAATTTCATGCACTGGGCCTCTAGTAGAACAATAAATTTGAATAATCAACTGAAGACTAGTTGAACAAAAGTCTTATAACTAAGAACATACAGAAGAAGAGTGGAGATGTGAAAAAAAATGTACCTAGTGGTTGAGAATCCAAAAAAGTATCTCAGCTGCAAAGGTTCACCTTGAAGAGCAAAGGGTATCAACTCCATGGCAGGCTCCCAGGCTGGAGAACCAGAACAGGAAATAGGAGCCCATATCACATCTGGCTGTGAAAATCAGTGGGGATTCCAACTGCCAGGGACAGACAGGAGTCTGCTAGAAACCCAGGTGCCCTCTTAAAGGGCCAACACACAAAATCACATTTATGGGTACTCACCCTAGATCTAGCAGAGAGATGGCAGCTCTGAGAGAATTTGAGTCATATAAGGAGAGACTGGGTTATGTGACTTCAGGGAGAAGGCTAGAGTTGTAGCTACCATTGTCCCTGTGCTGAAACCCTCTTCCACATTGTCCACAGACACCATTTTCATGGCTAGAGCACTCCCCTCCATATGGCATAGATTGGCCTGGGGAGACCCAGTAGCCCCACCCTCCCAATTCCCTGTGGACTCACCCTGCCAAACTGACATACTGTTGAGGAATCAGCCAGCTGCAGGCAGCCTGGGCCTGCTACAGTTTTTCTTGAAAGGCTCTGAAGGAGGTCCAGGAAGTTTCAGGGCATGTCAGAGATGTATGGGAGAGATGAAGTTATATGACTCTGGGGCACACCCCGACTAGCAACAGTGATCCTGTGAAAAGCCTCCTGCCACAAAGCCAGATCCTGTTATTATAGCCTGATGAAATCTGTTGGCCTCACCCTTATGACTCCCTGAGATCATACTGCCCTGCAACAAAGATATGCAGGTCCCAGATGGGTGGCAACTGACCTGAACTTGGTGTTCGTTGAGAATTTTAGAGTGGCCTAAGGCACAGCACTGACATGAAGATTGAATCTGTACCAACCTGGCGAATACCACTTACCCCTACCTAGTGATTCAGACCCTGCCTCATGCAACTCATGTACCGCCAGAGGTGCTTTCAATGGCTGAGCCAAACTGGCAGTGGAAGACGGAGACAGATCTCAGGGTGTGTTGGGCCTTCTGTTAACCTGCCCGAGATTCAGTTCTGGTGGAAGCTGGCCTTGGCACACAAGCTGGCCCCACAATGTGCATCCAGGACCAGCAGAGGCAGCTACCAGCTGTGGTTCACCTTACAGCTCCTAACAGGTAGTGCATAAAATCAGTGACTTTTACAAAACATTCAAAGAACTAACACCTGTCCTCTCAAACTATTCCAAACAATTCAGAAGGAGGGAAGACTCCTCAGCTCATTTTATGAGGCCAGCATTATCCTAATTCCAAATGCAAATAAAGACACTATGAAGTAATAAAACTATTAGGCTGATATCCCTGATGAACATCAATGCAAAAATCCTCAAAATATTAGCAAACTGAATTCTGCAATATGTTAAAAAAATCATACACCATAATCAAGTGGGATTTATTCACCTAACAAACTGCAGCTGGATCAGAGAGACCCAGAACATCCAAAAGAAGACCCTAGGCCACAAAGCAGCTTGCACTGCTTCACAGCTGGGCCTCATCTCAACACCTCCAAACTCCAAACAAAGAAGAGGAATCTGCGGATCTCTCTGTAGCTAAATTACCACCTCCTCAGAGATCTAAAAGCCAGTGTACCCAGTGGTCAGAGTGGGACCATCCAGATTACAACTCCTCAGATCCATAAGGGACACACTCAGAGGGGCAGACTCAGTGAGCACCAAAGCCCCACTGAAGCAAGTCTTGCCCCAGAAGGGTGTCTCCAGCACAGAAGTTCTCCCACTGCAGACACAGCTGATTCTCACAGCCAATTGGCCTGGAGGTCAATTCCTCCCAGTGATACCTACAACAATCAAGGCTTAACTACAACAAGACTGTGCACAAAGCCCCCAAAGGGGTGTACCAAGAGTGTCCACCTCAGGTAATTGGGGAGGCTGAGCCACTAGGTCCTACAGGACACCTAGCTCAGAAAGCCACTCTATCAACACAGGGAAGCAGCCAAAATGCGGAGACAAAGAAACATGTCACAAATGACAGAAATGGAGAAAAGCAAACTACTGGATATAGAGTTCAAAACCACGGTTATAAGGTTTTTCAAGAACTTTCTAGAAACTGCTGAAAAATTTAGTGAGACCCTTGATAAATCTAGTGAGACCCTCGAGGATATGAAAAAGGACCAACTAGAAATTAAGCATACACTGACTGAAATAAAGAATAATATACAGAGATTCAACAGCAGACAAGAGGATCCCAGGAATCAAGTCAAAGATTTGAAATACAAAGAAGCAAAAAACACCCAAACTGAAAAGAAAAAAGAATCCAAAAATATAAAGATAGTGTAAGGAGCCTCTGGGACAGCTTCAAGCGTACCAACATCCAAATTATGGGGGTGCCAGAAGAAGAGAGAGAGCAAGATATTGAAAACCTATTTGAAGAAATAATGACAGAAAACTTCCCCTACCTGGTGAAAGAAATAGACTTACAAGTCCAGGAAGCGCAGAGAACCCCAAACAAAAGGAATCCAAAGAGGACCACACCAAGACACATCTTAATTAAAATGCCAAGAGCAAAAGACAAAGAGAGAATCTTAAAAGCAGCAAGAGAAAAACAGCTAGTTACCTACAAGGGAGTACCCATATGATTTTCAGCTGATTTCTCAATAGAAATTATGCAGGCCAGAAGGGAATGGCAAGAAATATTCAAAGTGATGAATAGCAAGAACCTACAACCAAGATTACTTTATCCAGCAAAGCTATCATTCAGAATTGAAGGTCAGATAAAGAACTTCAAAGATAAGAAAAAGCTAAAGGAGTTCATCACCGCCAAACCAGTATTATATGAAATGCTGAAAGGTATCCTTTAAGAAGAGGAAGAAGAAAAAGGTAAAGTTAAAAATTATGAACAACAAATACATATCTATCAACAAGTGAATCTAAAAATCAAGTGAATAAATAATCTGATGAAGAGAATAAACTGGTGAATATAACAGAATCAGGGGCATAGAAAGGGAGTGGACTAACAACTCTCAAGGGGAAATGAGTGTGGGGGGTGTGGGAAGAGACTGGAAAAAAAATCGTACACCTATGGATGAGGACTGAGTGGGGGGGTAAGGGAAGAGGGTTGGGGGGAACTATGGGGGGAAAAAAGAGGAACAACTGTAATAATTTGAACAATAAAGATTTAATTTAAAAAATATGTGCAAATGAATTAATGTGATATACCATATTTACAAAATAAAGGATAAAAATATGATTATATAAAATAGATGCAGAAAAAGGATTTGACAAAATCCAGCTCTGGTTTATAATAAAAAATTTGAGCAAACTGGGAACAGAGGGAACATACCTCAACATAAAGGCCATATATCACAAAGCCACAGCTAACATCATACTCAATGGCAAAAACTAAAACCATTTCCCTTAAGATCAAGAACAAGACAGGGATGTCCACTTTGACCACTCTTATTCAACATAGTACTGTAAGTCTTAGTCACAGTAATCAGGTAAGAAAAGGAAAAAAAATACATCAAAAATAGAAATAGAAGTAAAACTAATTATTTGAAGATAACAGGATACTGTATATAGAGAACTCTAAAGATTCCACCAAAAAACTAGTAGAAATTATAAGTGAATTCAGTACAGTCGTAGGATACAAAATACATTTTCAGAAATTGGTTTCATTTTTATACTCCAATGATGAACTATCAGAAGATGAAATTAAGAAAACAATTCATTTAAAATTGCATCAAAAATATAAAGTATCTAAGAATAAATTTAAATATGGAGGTAAAAGACATGTATGTACTTGAAAAATTACAAGACACTGAAGAAAAAAATGAAAAAAGATACAAATAAATGGATGTATATATCATGTTCATAGATAGGAAGAATTAACATCATTAAAATGTTCATTATACCCAAAGCAATCTATATATTTAATGCAATTCCTATCAAAACAATGATGGCATTTTTTACATAAGTAGAATAAATAATCACAAAATGTATGTGGACCCACAAAGACCCTGAATAACCATAGCAATCTTAAGAAAGAAGAACCAGAGAACCAAGATGGCGGCATAGGTTAACGCCGGAGTTTGCTGCTTTGAACAACTACTTCAAAAGTGAAACCAAAAAACGGAAGGGACAGCACCCAGAACCACAGGAACGCCGGCTGAGTGGAAGTCCTACAACTAGGAGGAAAGAGAAACACATACGGACACTCAGAGGAGGCGCAGTGCTGAAGTCAAATTCTGAGGTGCGGAGTGCGCGGAGCGGGCTGGCGGCGGAGGGCGCGGTTGGCGTTTTCAATCGGGAGGGAGTCGCAGACTCTGAGCTCCAGATCCGGGGGAGTCTTTAGGGACCCAGACTCAAACGGGAGAAACGGGACTGTCTGGCTTCGGTCAGAGCGAGTGCAGCTTTCTCTCTGAGCTTTGCAGCGGGTGCTGGGACTCAGAGAGGCAGAGCCCCTGGGGACAGGACTGAGAGCCGCCATAACTGCTCTCTCCGGCCCACCCTGTTGATCCTGTGCGACCCGCCCCGCCCAAGCCCTGCACAGAGGCATTTGCCGGATAGCCTCAGGCAAAGGCTAGATTAGCACCTCCCTAGAGGACAGAAGTTCTCTCACTGCTGACACAGCTGATTCTCATAGCCACTTGGCCTGGAGGTCAAACCCTCCCTGGAATTAGCTACAACAATCAAGATTTAACTATAAGACTGCGAACAAAGACCACTAGGGGGTGCAGCAAGGAAGCATAACAAAATGCGGAGACAAAGAAACAGGACAAAATTGTCAATGGAAGATATAGAGTTCAGAACCACACTTTTAAGGTCTCTCAAGAACTGTTTAGAAGCCGCCGATAAACTTAATGAGATCTACAAGAAAACTAATAAGACCCTTGATCTTATATTGGGGAACCAACTAGAAATTAAGCATACACGGACTGAAATAACGAATATTATACAGACTCCCGACAGCAGACCAGAGGAGCGCAAGAATCAAGTCAATGATTTGAAATGCGAGGAAGCAAAAAACACCCAACTGGAAAAGCAAAATGAAAAAAGAATCCAAAAATGCGAGGACAGTGTAAGGAGCCTCTGGGACAGCTTCAAGCGTACCAACATCAGAATTATAGGGGTGCCAGAAGATGAGAGAGAGCAAGATATTGGAAACCTATTTGAAGAAATAATGACAGAAAACTTCCCCCACCTGGTGAAAGAAATGGACTTACAGGTCCAAGAAGCGCGGAGAACCCCAAACAAAAGGAATCCAAAGAGGACCACACCAAGACACATCATAATTAAAATGCCAAGAGCAAAAGATAAAGAGAGAATCTTAAAAACAGCAAGAGAAGTAAACTCAGTTACCTACAAGGGAATACCCATACGACTGTCAGCTGATTTCTCAACAGAAACTTTGCAGGCCAGAAGGGAGTGGCAAGAAATATTCAAAGTGATGAATACCAAGAACCTACAACCAAGATTACTTTATCCAGCAAAGCTATCATTCAGAATTGAAGGTCAGATAAAGAGCTTCACAGATAAGGAAAAGCTAAAGGAGTTCATCACCACCAAACCAGGATTATATGAAATGCTGAAAGGTATCCTTTAAGAAGAGGAAGAGGAAGAAAAAGGTAAAGATACAAATTATGAACAACAAATATGCATCTATCAACAAGTGAATCTAAGAATCAAGTGAATAAATAATCTGATGAACAGAATGAACTGTTGATTATAATAGAATCAGGGACATAGAAAGGGAATGGACTGACTATTCCTGGGGGGGGAAAGGGGTGTGGGAGATTCGGGAAGAGACTGGACAAAAATTGTGCACCTATGGATGAGGACAGTGGGTGGGGAGTGAGGGCGGAGGGTGGGGCGGGAACTGGGAGGAGGGGAGTTATGGGGGGAAAAAAAAGAGGAACAAATGTAATAATCTGAACAATAAAGATTTAATTAAAAAAAAAAAAAGAAAAAAAAGAAAGAAGAACCAGGTTTGAGGTATTACACTGCCTATTATCAAACTATACTATAATACCACAGTAATAAAAACAGCATGGTACTGGCATATAAACACATATAGATCAATGGAACAGAATAGGGAGCCCGGAAATAAACCCACATGTATATGGTCAATTAATATATAACAAAAAAGGCAAGAACATATAATGGAATAAAGATAATTTATTCAATAAAAGGTTTGGGGAAAATTGGACATATGCATACAAAAAAATTTAAACTACACCACTTTTGCATTCCATATATAAGAATAAACTCTAATGTAACACTCAAAACTATAAAACTCCTAGAAGAAAATGTAAATCAACAAACAGGTGTTGGCGAGGATGTGAAGAAAGGGAACCTTCATGTACTGTTGGTGGGAATGCAGACTGGTGTAACTACTATGAAAAACATTATTGAGTTTCTTCAAAAAATTAAAAATGGAATTGCCTTATGACCCAGTGATTCCCCTTCTGGGAATTACAATAGTCAAGATATGGAAGAAGCCCAAGTCCCCATAAATAGATGAGTGTATAAAAATAACACGATATATATACACAATAGAATATTACTTGGCCATAAAAAAGAATAAAATCTTACCATTTGTGACAGCATGGGCAAACCTAGAGGGTATTATGCTAAGTGACATAAGTTAGAGAAACACAAATACCATATGATTTCATGTACAAGTGGAATGTAAAGAGCAAAATAAATGAATAAACAAAACAGAAAAAGACTTGTAGATACTGAGATCACACTGATGGTTGCCAGTGGGAAGTGGGTAGGGAAACTGGGTGAAAAAGGTGAAGGGAATAAGAAGTATAAATTGGTAGTCACAAAATAGTCATGGGGATTCAATGTACAGCACAGGGAGTAGTGTCAATAATCTTGTGTGGTGCCAAGTGGATAACTGAAATATAGGGGCACCACTTTGTAAAGTATACGATTATCTAATTGCTATATTGTACACCTGAAACTAATACAAAATAATATTGAATGTAAACTATAATTGAAAAACTTCTAAAAAGAGAAAATATATGAATGAAAAATATATCACTAGTAAAAGCAAATAAACAGTAAAGGTAGTGGATTAATCATATATAAAGTTAGTATAAAGGCCAAGAGACAAAAGTAGTAAAATAATCTATATCTACAAGAATTACTTAAGGGATAAACGAAATGAAAATACATAAACTATGACAGCAAATGCATATAATGTGGGTGCAGAGGTACAAACATGGTTCTTTTTAAATGCATTCAAACATGAGTTGCCATCAAGTTAAAATACTGCTATATATATATGTATATTCTTCTTTATGAACCTCATGGTAACCCAAACCCAAAAGCCTATGATACACAAAAATTAAGAAAAAGGAATCCAAACAGAACATAAAAAAAAGTAATCAATCACACAGGAAGAGGCAATAATTACATACTTACCAATAATTATTTTAAATTTAAATGAAAAGTATGCTCCAACTAAAGGCATGTGATGATGGATAAAAAGTCAAGACCCATACACATGCCACCTGCAATAGACTTACTTCACATCTAAGTCACACAGACTATAAGTGAAGACATAAAAAAATATATTCCATGCAAATTAAAATAAAAAGAAATCTGGAGCAATAATATTTATATCAGACAAGACATACTTTAAAACAAAGATTGTGACAAGAGACAAAGAACTGAATTTATCTTAAATTATTTTAATAAAACTATAATTATATAAAGCATCTTTTCTGACTATAAAGGTATGAAACTAGAAATCAATAACAAGAAATATGAAAAACACAAACATGTAGAAGCCAAACAACATACTACTAAACAACCAATGGGTCAATGAAGAAGTCAAAGAGAAAATTTTAAAAAACATATTGAAAAAAATGAAAATAAAAACATAATGATCCAAAATGTATGGGTATAGCAAAAACAGTTCAAAGAAGGAGATTTATGGTGTAATATAGGCCTACCATAAGGAACAAGAAAAATCTCAAATAATCTAACTTTACACCTAAAGGGAACCAGAAAAAGAAGAACAATCAAAACGAAATTAGTAGTAAGGAGAAAATAATAAAAATCAGAGTGGAAATAAAATAGAGTCTAAAAAAAAACAATAGAAGAGATGATGGAAACTAAGAACCAGTTATTAAACCTTTAATCAGACTCATTCAGAAAAAAGAGGTTCCAAATAAATAAAAGCAGAAATGAAAGAGAAATTACTACTGAAATACAAAGTATCATAAGCTATTACTAAAAACATTATATGCCAACAAATTGAACAACACAGAAGGAATAAATTTCTAAAAACATGCAATCTTCCAAGATTAAATCATGAGGAAATAGAAAATCTAAACAGAATAGTTCCTAATAATCTACAATGATAAAAGCATAATATGCTAATTAGAGTGGACATCCTACCAGACAACCTTCTGGACGAAGCAGGGGCTGTGAGGGAAGCCTGGGTCCTAGGTGCCTACTGGTGGCTGAAGGCAAGCCTGGGTCCCGGGTGCCTGCTGGTAGCTGGAGGCAAGCCAGGGTCCTGGGTGCAAGAGGAAAGCCGGTGCTGGCAGCCAAGGGAAGGAAGGCCCACTCTTGCACGAATTTCGTGCACCGGGCCTCTAGTCTATATCATCTACTTATATAAAAACCATGGGTGGTGTTCATCATGACCACAACTGCCACGCACAAGCGGAAGGAAGTCAGTCCTGCAAGGGTTGTCTTGGCAATGGCTGCACCCTCCCCCGAGCTATTTCCCAGAGCTGTTTCCTGTAAGGGCGGGTCTGAGGCAGAAACCCACCCTCGAGTGTGGAGGCAGATCTTTCTAAAGTGTGCCCTGAGCCAGCACGGCCAGGGATGAATCTGAGTGGGGGAGGCTGAAAGGCTTAGAAAAGACATACGAAAGAATGAAAGCTGGGTCTTGCTGGGAAGCTGCTTCTCTGAGAGACAGCAACCACGCCCACAGCCATGCCTTTATTTTATAGCAGATGCTACGAGGCAAAGTAAGGGAGTGACCAAGATGTTTACAACATTCTCCTGGGTTTCAATCCTACTCAGCTACATGCACCTGAACTCTATCAAGCCTACATCACTCAGGCACGTGGGTCCACGTGTTCAGACCATAGATCAGGGGTGGGCAAACTTTTTGACTCGAGGGCCACAATGGGTTCTTAAACTGGACCGGAGGGCTGGAACAAAAGCATGGATGGAGTGTTTGTGTGAACTAATATAAATTCAAAGTAAACATCATTACATAAAAGGGTACGGTCTTATTTTTTTTAGTTTTATTCATTTCAAACAGGCCAGATCTGGCCCACGGTCTGTAGTTTGTCCACGGCTGCCATAGATTCAAGCTTACAACTACAGCTGTTGGCTATAATTGTGCTGGGAGGACCCTGCCCTCCAAGCTGGGACTTGCACGTGGCAATGAGAGGACTGTGCCCTCTCATCAGTCCAAGGCTTGAACCTGTCGAAAACAGTTTTAATTCTGTTTCTTTGTTACTGATGTTGTGGCCCCACCCCATAACAAAGAAACAATTTCTGGAGGATGAGGCCCAGGAATTGGGATTTTAAAAAGATTCCCAGGTGATTCTAATGTGCAGCCAAGGTTGAGAACCACTGCAATAGATAATATTAAAAATATATCTAAACGTGCAATTCTTTGTCCAAAAAATGCGCATGTTCAAAAATTAAATGAAGAAAATTTGGATATACTCAAAGATTTCCACACATATTTGAGTGATGATTCCATTGATTCCACAGATGATGCTAAAAAGGAAAATTTTCCCATCGAATTTCTTAATAGTTTAGTATTAATCCTTCGGGAATGCCGTGTCATAAAATTGAAAGTGGGTGCAATCATCATGCTATTGAGAAATCTCAATAGTAAATGGGGTCTTTGTAATGGTACCAGATTTATTATCAAAAGATTATGACCTATCATTATCGAAGCTGAAGTATTAACAGGACCTGCAGAGGGAGAGGCTGTTCTGATTCCAAGAATTAATTTGTCCCCATCTGACAATGGGCTCCCATTTAAATTGATTCAACAACGGTTTCCCATGATGCCAGCATTTGTGATGACTATTAATAAATCACAAGGACAAACTCTAGACAGGGTAGGCATATTCCTACCTGAACCTGTTTTTGCACATGGTCAGTTATATGTTGCTTTCTCTCGAGTTTGAAGAGCACGTGACATTACAGTTAAAGTTCTAAGTACTTCATCACAAGGGAAATTAGTCAAGCACTCTTAGTGTTTTCACTCTTAATGTGGTGTACTGGGAGATAGTAGAATATGTTTAATCACTTTATCAGTCATTGTTTGCATCACTGTTGTTTTTATATCATGTTTTTGTTGTTTTCATATCATGTTTTTATATCATGCCTCTGTTGTTATATCCTTTTGTTACTGTTTATTTATTAATAAATTTATATATGATTTTCATATATATTTTACTAATTTCCTTTCATCTCTCACACTTCTATTATAGAGAAAGGGCAAACAGCAATATTAAAATATCTCTGCTAATTAATTCCCTTTTTTAAAAAAAAATATTTTATTGGTTTTTACAGAGAGGAAGGGAGAGGGATAGAGAGTTAGAAACATCGATGAGAGAGAAACATCGATCAGCTGCCTCCTGCACATTCCCCACTGGGGATGTGCTCTTGACTGAAATCGAACCTGGAACCCTTGAGTCTGCAGGCCGATGCTCTATTCACTGAGCCAAACCAGTTAGGGCAATTAATTCCTTTTTAATGTGCACTAATTTCGTGCACCGGGCTACTAATCTATAGAATAAAAGCCTAAGCGACCCTTACAGCAGAACAACTAGAACAACTGGTTGCTATGATGTGCACTGACCACTAGGGGGCAGATGCTCAACGCAGGAGCTGCCCCTGGTGGTCAGTATCCTCCCACAGGGGGAGCGCTGCTCAGCCAAAAACCGGCTCACAGCTGGAGAGCGCAGAGGCAGTGACAGGAACCTCTCCCGCCTCCGTGGCAACACTAAGGAGCAGCAAGCTGAGAGGTAAGGAGCAGCAAGCAGGCAGGCGGTAAGGAGCGAGGGGTCCTGGACTCCAAGAGGGATGTCTACCTGCTGTCTTAGGCCTGCTCCCCGTGGGCCTAAGCCGACAGTCGAGAATCGGGCCTAAGCCAGCAGTTGGACATCACCCGAGGGCTCCTGGACTGTGAGAAGGCTCAGGCTGGGCTGAGGGGTTCCCCCCCCCGCGCAGTGCACTAATTTTGTGCACCGGGCCTCTAGTGAATAAATAATGAAAAAAACTCCCAACAAACACAAGTCCAGGATCAAACAACTTCACAGGTGATTTCTAACAAATATGTGAAGAAAAGTTAATAGCTATCCTTCTCAAACTATTCCAAAAATTGGAAGAGAAAGAAACACTTCCAAACTCATTGTTCAAGGCTAGTATTAACAAGACAATGACACTAACAAAAAAATCCATAGGCCAATATCCAGGTGCAAAAATCCACAATAAAATATTATTAAACCTCATTCAACAATACAACAATTAAAAGGATCATACACCATGAGGATATTCCAGGGATGCAAGGATGGCTCCATATCCACAAATCCATTAATGTGATATACCACATTAACAAAATGATAACTAAATATCACATGATCAACTCAAGAGATGTAGAAAAAGCCTTTGATGAAATTAAACATTCATTTATGATAAGCACTCTTAAAGTGTGTATAGAGTGAATAATGCCTCAACATAATAAAGGCCATATATGATAAACATATAGCTAACATCATACTCAACAGTGAAAATATGAAAGTTTTTCCTCTAAAATAAGAAAAGTATGCCCCATCTTCCCACTTTTATTCAGCACAGAACTGGAATTCCTAACCACAGCAATCAGAAAAGAAAAATATATGAAAGGCATCCAATTTGGAAAGAAAAATTAAAATTCACTGTTTGTAGATGATATATTATATTTAGAAAATGGTTCACCACAAACTATTAGAACAGTGGTTTTCAATCTGTGGGTCGCGACCCCTTTGGGGGTCAAACGACCCTTTCACAGGGGTCGCCTAAATACATCCTGCATATCAGATATTTACATTACGATTCATAACAGTAGCAAAATTACAGTTATGAAGTAGCAGTGAAAATAATTTTATGGTTGGGGGTCACCACAACATGAGGAACTGTATTAAAGGGTCACGGCATTAGGAAGGTTGAGAACCACTGTATTAGAACTAATAAATTCAGTAACTTTGCAGTACACAAAATTAATATACAGAAATCTGTTGCATTCCTATACACTAAAAACAAACTATCAAAAGAAGAAATTATAAAAACAATTCCACCAAAAAGAATAAAATACCTAGAAATAAATTTAACCAAGGAGTGAAACAACTATATACTCTGAAAACAGTAAGACACTGATAAAAGAAATTGAAGATGACACAAATAAATGGAAAGATATATAATGTTCATGAATTGGAAGATTTAATATTATTACAATGTCCATACTTCCCAAAGCAATCTGCAGTCAATGTAATCCCTATCAAAGTACCAATGGGATTTTTCACAGAACAAAAACAAATCAGAGAATTCTAGAACAAGTAATCCAAAAATCTGTACAGAGCAGCAAACGACCCCAAATAGTCAAAGCAATATTGAGAAAGAACAACAAAACTGAAAGTATCACACACCCTGATTTCAAACTATATTCCAAAGCTTCAGTAATCAAAACAGTAGGGTACTGGCAAAAATAGGAACACAGATCAATGGAAGAGAAGAAGAGAGCACCCAGAAATAAACTCATGCTTATATGACAAAGAAGGCAAGAATATACAATGGGAAAAACAGTCTTTTCAATGAATGGTGTTGAAAAAAATGGACAGATACATGCAAAAAAAATGACAGGACCACTTTCTCACACCATATACAAAAATAAACTAAAAATAGATTAAAGGCTAGCATGTAAGAACTGAAGCCATAAAACTCCTAGAGAAAGAAACACAGGTAGTAAACCTTTGACAACGCTCTTAGGAATATTTTTATGGATCTGTCTCTTCAGGTAAGGGCAACAAAAGAATAAACAAATGAGATTACATCAAACTAAAAACTTTTGCAGCACAGTGAACGAAACCATCAACAAAACAAAAAGACAACCTACTGAATGGCAGAGGATATTTGCAAAGAGTGTATTTCACAAGGGGTTAATATCCAAAGTATATAAAGAACCCATATAATACACTATCAAAAAAACAATTCAATTAAAAATAGGGAGAGGGTGCCCTAGCCAGTGTGGCTAAATGTTAGTGTCAGCCCATGGACAAAAGGGTCATAGGTTCAACTCCTGATCAAGAGTATGTGCCTGTATTGTGCGTTTGATCTCTGGCCCCAGTCGTGGTGGGGTGTGTCCAGGAGGCAACCAAGTGATGTGTCTCACATTGGTGTTCTTCTCTCTCTCTCTATCACTATCTTTCTCTCTCCCGTCCACCATCCCTCCTCCTACCCTCTCTCCCTTACTCTCGCTCTTAAAAAAAAAAAATTAATAGAAAAAAATATCCTTGGGTAACAATAACAGCAGCAATAACAACAACAACAACAAAATAGGCAGGGGACCTAAATAGACATTTTTCAAAAAAAGACATACAAAAGGCCAATAGACATGGAAAGATACTCAATATCACTAATCATCAGGTAAATATAATCAAAACCACAATGAGCTATCACTTCACACTTGTCAAAATGGCTTATAAAAAAGACAACCAATAACAATTGTTGGCAGGGATGCGGAGAAAAGGGAACCCTTGTGAAGTGTTGGTGGAAATGTTAACTGCTGCAACCACTATAGAAAACAATATGGAGGTTTTCTAAAGAATTAAAAATAGAATTACCATCTGATCTCTGGTCCAGAAATTCTACTTCTGGGTATTATTGGAAGAAAACAAAAACACTAATTTGAAAAAATTTATGCACCCCTATGTTCACTGCAAAATTATTTACAATAGCCAAGATACAGCAGCAAACTAAATGTCCACTGAATGATAAATGGATAAAGATGTGGTGTATATACATACACACATACATACACATATAATGGGATATTAGTCATAAAGAAGAATGAAATCTTGCCATTTGAGACAACATGGATGTTTTTCTAAGTGAAATAAATCTGACAGATTAGGACAAATATTTCACTTATATATGGTATCTAAAATGTAATATAAACAAACAAACAAAACAAAACAGATTCATAGATACAAAAGAACAAACTGATGGTTGCTAGAGAAAGTGGGAGAAATGAGCAAATAGGTGAAGGGGATTAGATTTAAGTTATGGTGATATAATATACAGCATATCCTATCTAATAAAAGAGAAACATGGTAATTGGCGTACGACCGCTACCCTTCCCGTTGGCTAATCAGGGCAATATGCAAATTAACTTTCAGCCAAGATGGCAGCCGGCAGCCAGGCAGCTTGAAACTAACATGAGGCTTGCTTGCTTCAGTGACGGAGGAAACCAACGTTCCCCGCCTGCCCTGCAGGCCTCTGAGCCTGCATTTGAAACATTTTAACAAATATAGAAGCTAAAAAAAAACCCAGAAACCAGCTTTCAGCGAGCTGGGATCTCAGAGCTGGAGTCAGAGCTGGAGTTATACATTGTTTCGAACCGAAACAAACCAGATACCTACTTTCAGCAGCGGAGGCCTAAGAGCTGGAGCCTCAGAGCTAAAGCTGGCCCAGAATTAAAAAGAAAAAAAGAAAAAAAGGAGCGGTTGGGAGCTTCCGTCACCCGCCAGTCTGAAAAAAGCCCTCAGCCCCTCACCCAGACTGGCCAGGCACCCCAGTGGGGACCCCCACCATGAAGGATGTGTGACCAGCTGCAAACAGCCCTCAGCCCCTCACCCAGGATGGCCAGGCACCCCAGGGGGGACCCCCACCAAGAAGGGTGTGTGACCAGCTGCAAACAGCCATCATCCCCTCACCCAGGCTGGCCAAGCACCCCAGTGGGGACCCCCACCCTGATCCAGGACACCCTTCAGGGCAAACCAGCCGGCCCCACCCATGCACCAGGCCTCTACCCTATATAGTAAAAGGGTAATATGCCTCCCAGCACCGGGATCAGTGGAGCCAAGAGGCCTCCCGGCACCGGGATCAGTGTGACAGGGGGCAGCGCCCAAACCCCCTGATCGCCCTTCAGCTGTGTGACAGGGGGTGGGGCCACAACCTCCCTATCCGCCCTGCTCTGTTTGTGACAGGGGAAGGTGCCCCAACCACCTGATCAGCCCTGCTCTGTGCCTGATACGGGGGAGCTCCCCAACCTCTGATCGCCTTGCTCTGTGTGCGACAGGGGGCAGCGCCCCAACCCCCGGATTGGCCCTGCTCTGTGTGTGACAGGGGGTGGCGCCGCAACCTCCCCATCGACCCTGCCTTGAGTGTGACAGGGGGCGGTGCCCCAACCCCCCAATTGGCCCTACCCTGAGCGTGACTGGGGGTGGCATTGCAACCTCCTGATCCGCCCTGCTCTGTGCATGACAGGGGGCGGCGCCCCAACACCCCAATCGGCCCTGCTCTGAGCCTGACCAGGGGCTGCACCTAGGGATTGGGCCTGCCCTCTGCCACCAGGGAGCAGGCCTAAGCCAGCAGGGCGTTATCTCCCAAGGGGTCCCAGACTGCGAGAGGGCACAGGCCAGGCTGAGGGAGCCCCTCTTCCCCCCCGAGTGCACAAATTTTTGTTTACCGGGCCTCTAGTAAAATATAATCAATAAAATTGCAAATTTTTGTATGGTGACAGATGGTTACTAGACTTAACATGGTGATCATTTTGTAAGATATTTAAATGTACACCTATAACTAATATAATATTGTTAAGTCACCTATTCTTTTAAAACAACAAAAATAAAAAGCCTTTAGTTTAAGATGTAGAGCAGAAGTAAAAACAACTTTGAATTCAAGACTCCCAACCTTCATGTTTTTAACTACGTATTAAAGTTACCTTAAACTACATGACAGTAAAGTACCTCCCCCAAAAATGACCTTGATGATATTCAAAGAGACTTATTACATAGAAATGTGCTTTTTCTAATAAACACTGGGAGGGGCAGCAGAGATGCACTATAAAGGGGCATGAGGAAATTATTGTGGATGATAGGTATACTCATTATCTTGATTAAGGAGATGATTTTATGGTAATATGTCAAAATTTATCACACTGTACACTTTAAATATATGCAGTTAGTAAAGTTCCAATTATGCCTCAATAACAAAATAAATTTATATATATTTAAAAAACCAGCTAACTACTATAGTAAAGGGCAGAGAGATATGGGGCATTTATATATATATATATATATATATATATATATATATTTATATATATTTTTTTTTTTTTTTTTTTTTTTTTTTTTTTTTTTTACCTGAGATCTCTTGGGCTCAATAAATTGAGAAATCTTGTAAACAATGTCATCAAATGTCAGACCAGGTAAGGAGTTCCCATGAGCATCTTTCACTTTTCGTAAGAAATCTGTAAGCTCCTTTCTGGAATAAAGGAAAGAGCAATGGTGATTTCCTTACTGCGCTGAGGATGTGCTCCCCAAACAAAATATAAAATCCTAGTGTATGATCTTTGATCTAAAAAGTGATCACAAGTCCATCTACATTTATCTTAAACCATAATGAAAAGCCCTAATGTTTTATTAAGATACTAAATGTGTTAAGACACTAAAAATATATTTTAACTGTTTTTAAAAGGTCACTGTGTGAAATTTGTTATCTACTTATTTATGTACTGAACTCTTTATATCACATCTCTCAAATCTCTCTTGCCGGGACTAAATATTCTTTTTTAACTATGTAACCATTGGTCTTTCTCTCCTTTATCACTCTGAACAGTTTCACTTTTGTAAAACTCAGACACAGTAAATAAATATTAAATGGAATAGGAAAGCAAAGATTAAAACACTAATTTTTTTAAAACCCTAGGAATATTTTAATTGATAAGTTCTTTTTCAATTCTTATAGTCTACTGACCCAAAGTCTGCACATACATTTTTGGTACAATAATAACAATTATATTACAATTCTATTATCTATTCATGGTAGTATTTATAAAAACATAATCTACCCTGAAGCATAACAGTATGTACATTAAATAAAAGTAAAAATACTGGTGAAACTAGAATTATTTCCTTGGATATGACAGTAGAGAGAAAAGAAACTTCATTTCTTGAGAGGTGGAATTAATTATCTTTCTACTAAAGTCAGAATTGTGAAAAGAACAGTAAAGTTATGATTTCTTGCATTTAACTCTGTTGCCTAATAAAGAAACTGTAAGGACCCTCAATGAAATTAAGAAAATAGGAAAGCAAAATCTGATCAAGTTTGGGTTTATATGGCATACTATCAACTTAAAATTCACATTGGAAATAGGTTATTAAGATAATTATTGAAGCCGGTGGCATTAAAATTGGATAAGTTTACAACTAGTTGCACTTTCAGTAAATGAGCAAAGCTAAATTTAAAAATGCATTCTCTCATGACTTATCACTAATAACTTCAGTGAAGAGGTTTAGCATTTATACCGAACACAATTCCTTCCTGATACATTTCATTTTCCTTACCAAGGCCCTTGTAAGGAAATATCTGTAATGTGTGTATGTGTGATATGTTTCTCTGAAATACTTCATTGCTGTAATTATGACTACAGACTGTAAAGTATGATCTGTACTCACTAGGAAATATAAACTAAGGTACCTGCTCTGTTGTGGAAAGGCAGTTTTCAATCTATCTATAATCCTCTCCCAATTCATCATGGGAGGATCACTTCCCAGACCTGCACTAGGAGACACAGACTCTCCCACAGGCACCGGCACAGTCCAGGTTAGGCCAGACATCTGTAAGGAACACAGAGTTATAAACTATCAGCTTCAATTATTAGGAAGTAATTCCATGCCAACATATTTCTATACTTCAGAAAATAGATATAATAAAGAAGAGGAATACTGATATGCTTGTACCCTTTTTAGTTTTTTCTTAACAATATTTCTAATTGTTTATATTACCCTTATTTTAAAAATGGGACATAATAGTCTCAGTAATTACAAACATGTACAGAAATACATATAGGGTGTTTATTTCTGTAGGTACAGAAAAAGGTCTGTAAGTTAAAAAGCAATTTGTAAATAGTGATTATTTCCTAGGATTCCATTGCAGGGCAATTTTACTTTCTGCTTTGTGTATTTCTTCATCATATACCAGAGGCTCGATGCACAGAATTCGTGCAAGGGGCTCAGCCCTCACAGTTGCGGTGGCTTGCCTTGGCCCTTGCAACCATGGCCGGCAGCTTGCCTCGGCTTCGACGTCTGGAAAGTCATTTGGCTGTCTGTTCTAATTAGCATATTATGCCTTTATTATTATAGATTTTGTATATATTTGTGTATTTCTATATTATTTGCTGTTTTATGATTAGCATTTACTACTTTTATAATTAGAAAAATAATAAAATTGAATTTTCAAACAACTAAGTAAAGATGAGAATACTACTAGAAATGTCTACCCAATGTCTCATGAATGTTACAAAGGTGGTATGAAAATTGTAGTGACATCCCTGAGCCATGAAACCATAGAACAAAATTTTTCCCATATTTTATGGTAGTTCCTTATTAGAACCATTAAGATTCTAATTAAAATCAAGTGAATATTTTTGGAGTACTACTCTGATTGCTATGATAATTATAAACATGGCATCTTTTACCTAAAGTCCTACAGGTTATTACTCACAAAAACTAACAACTATTAAGAGCCATTAGTATAACTCATACAAAGCCTAGTGAGATGAGAGAAGGAGCAGGATACTGCCCAGAAATTGGAGTTTGCCTCAGTATCAAGCTTTTTCCCAACAATAAGAACGTAATTTTATTAGAAGGTTGAGGTAATTTAATGTTTTTTCAATAAAATTTTATCATAGTTCCTTATAGAATGGTGCAGGAACAAACCACATGAGTAACACTGTGAAATCATGGTGATAAAAAAAATGTGGTACTTAATTAACATATTTGTTTAGAGAGAGGCAGCCTAAACAAAAATAAGCAGAGTCCCTTGGACTATATATTTCAAAGGGAGACTGTTAGCCACATGTAGGTACAAAAAAGCTGACTAGAATATACTTATGGGAAAGTCTAAATTAGAAAATTTTTCATTAATTATATTTAACACTAGAGGCCCGATGCACGAAATTCATGCAAGACTAGGCCTTCCTTCCCCCAGCTGCCAGCATCAACTTCCCTCTGGCACCCAGGACCTGGGCTTCCCTCACAGTCCCGTCTTTGTCCAGAAGGTCATCTGGAAGGACGTCCAGAAGGATGTCCAGTCTAATTAGCATTTTATGCTTTTCTATACTAATAAAAGTCTATGTCATCGTCACGCCCTCATGCCGTCATACCATAACAATCCATCACCAGGAGGCTGCATGTGTAGCGGGTATTGTGCGGTTGAGCGGGGACATGACGTTGCGTGCGCAGCGCTGAGGTGGGTCCCGTGGTGATGCCAGGGGTTCTGCAGCTCATGTGGCAACGCCAGGGGCGGAATCCCCGGCTCTGGCCTACCTCTTTGGGGCAATCCATCGAGCCCCAGATGGGTGGGTAGTGTCTACCACTTTGGGGAGATCGATCGCGGGGCTCTCATACTGTGAGAGGGCACAGGCAAGGCTGGGGAACCCCCCCTGAGTACATGAATTTTGTGCACCGGGCCTCTAGTATTATTATCGTCTTCTAGGAAAACATTTTTCTTTTAATAAAAATGTTTACCTTAACCAATATTATAACTAATAACTCTATTCACTTTAAATTTCTCTATTGTGTCTTTACATTAGAATAAGGCTTATCTAGCCATTTATAGCTAGAAAAGATTTATAACTTTACAGAATAATACGTTCCAAGGTGATGCTATTTATATTGTCTGTTTGGAGATAAACAGTGTCCTACTGAATATATACATGTGTGTGTTTAAATTTTTTCTTTAGCTTTATAGCATAATTTAGTTTGTTGTGACTTGGCTTCTTTGCTTTTCAACCTAAACATCAATCATGCTAAATATAAATTATCTATTAAAATATCAATCTACATGACATTGGTGCCTGCTATTGAAGCAAAGAGTAACTGTAAAGATTCTCTACTATGAAAATATACTTATCTTTGTATCCATAAACAAAGCTAATATCAGTTAATGAAATAAATATGCAATGTCCTTAGCAGTGATCATATTTATTCAATTATCATTCAGTTATCACCAGCACCACCAGCATCATCATCACCATTTATCACATAAATGAAAAAAGAGAAGATGGACATTCATTCTGGAAGTCCACTGTCATGATAAAGAACTAGTTAATATCTATTCCACCAAGAAGAGCTTTGTACCAGGGGGCGTCTAGGTTGGCCAGGTGCAGAGATGGCTCCATGACAAATGGCAGGCATTTGAGGAACAGTGAATACGGGTCTAAAGAAAGATTCTTTCACAAGGGGTCTTCCCAAGAACTGCTGCATCTAAAATAGAAACAGTAAAAAATAAAAACATCTATTCATATGAGCAATGATCAACATTCAGAGAGCAATGTTTGGGGAAAAGACTGATTTAAAATCTAGTTACAAAGCACAATAGAAATAATGGTATCATAAAATTATTTAAACATATGAATAGGCTATAGCAGAGGGTAGTGAAATACACTAAAGAACATTGAGAGAGAGAAGAAAACAGAGTTCTATTCCCACTTCTCTCCATCTAGCTGCATAATTTTGAATGCCAAGTTACTAATTCCTATCTAATAAAGAGGTAACATGCAAATTGACCATCACTCCAACACACAAGATGGCCGCCCCCATGTGGTCAAAGATGGCAAGCAGGGGAGGGCAGTTGGGGGCGACCAGGCCTACAGGGGAGGGTAGTTGGGGGTGACCAGGTCTGCAGGGGAAGGCAGTTGGGGGTGAGGGGGGCCCAGGCCAGCAGGGGAGGGCAGTTAGGGGCAATCAGGCTGGCAGGGGAGGGCAGTTGGAGGCAACCAGGCCAGCATGGGAGGGCAGTTGGGGGCAATCGGGCCAGCAAGGGAGCAGTTAGGCATTGATCAGGCTGGCAGGGGAGTGGTTAGGGGGTGATCAGGCTGGCAGGCAGAAGCAGTTAGGGGCAATTAGGCAGGCAGGCGAGTGGTTGAGAGCCAGCAGGTCCTGGATTGTGAGAGGGACGTCCAACTGCCCATTTAGGCCCAGTAGGATCAGGCCTAAGCGGGCAGTTGGACATCCCTCGAGGGGTCCCAGACTGGAGAGGGTGCAGGCTGGGCGGAGGGACACACCCTCCCGCCATGCACTAATTTCGTGCATCGGGCCTCTAGTCTATAAAATAAGAGAGTTGGATTAGGTGATCTTTGAGGTCCTCTCCCAAATGGAATATTATAAAACTATTCAAAGGAGCTCCTCCATGAGTACTGTCCTTGTTGATGAGCAATACTGACACTCAAATTCCATGAAAGAATCAAAAGTTGTCTGTAGATAATATTACTTTTGCTAGTCTGTATTGGAGAGACCTTATAACACCTGATGGAATTCTGACTTTATGTTTAGCTCTATCCAAGAACAGTAGCAAGTTAAACTGGGGTGTGCCTGGAGGATAATGACTTGAAGACATGCTTATGTGTGTCTGCAATGACCTGAAGACATGCTTATGAGTGTTACTGCACTTCCCACAGAGTTGTGGAAAGCAAGTTCTTCTTAGCATCTACCAATAAGATGAATAGATTATTGGCTGGACCACAGAAAAGGACAGATTTACTGAGCATCTATATGTTCCAAGTCTAATACAGGCATAAAGTAGGAGTTCAGCCGAAACCGGTTTGGCTCAGTGGATAGAGCGTCGGCCTGCGGACTGAAAGGTCCCGGGTTCGATTCCGGTCAAGGGCATGTACCTGGGTTGTGGGCACATCCCCAGTAGGAGATGTGCAGGAGGCAGCTGATCGATGTTTCTCTCTCATCGATGTTTCTAACTCTCTATCTCTCTCCCTTCCTCTCTGTAAAAAAATCAATAAAATATATTTAAAAAAAAAAGAAAAAGAATTCGTGGAGACACAGATATGTGTTTAAAAAAAAATTTTTAAAAAAAGTAGGAGTTCAACTATTTGTTGAATTAAAAAATTGAGTATCAGTATAGCTCTTAAGTAATTATCCTAAAACCAATAGGTAAAAGGTTAATGAGGAACTTATTGGATTGCTTTTTAAAAATAAGGGTTGTAAAAGTAAGGGTAATTATAACTAAACTGTAAATATTGTCAAGTGAGGTAAGAAAAATAAATTTTGAGACAACTGGGGTAATACCAAATTCAACTGGATATTATCTATAATAATAAAAGCATAATATGCTAATTAGACTGGACATCCTTCCAGACGACCTTCCAGATGAAGCCAGGGCTGTGAGGGAAGCCCGGGTCCTGGGTGCCTGCCGGCGGCCAGAGGCAAGCCCAGGTCCCGGGTGCTTACTGGTGGCTGGAGGGAAGCCCAGATGCCTGGTGCTGGCGGCTGGAAGGAAGCCTGGGTCCAGGGTGCCAGAGGGAAGCCGGTGCCTACAGCTGGGGAAGGATGGCCTACTCTTGCACAAATTTCGTGCATCAGGCCTCTAGTTAAAAATAATTTACAATTCTTAAACAGAAAATGGTGTTATGATAATACCCAATAATATGAGTCCTCAATCTTTTAGGAATACATACTAAATTATATATGGATGATGTTACATGATATTTAAAGGTTTACTTTAAAATATTCCAGTGGGGAGGAAGAAAGAGATGACATGAAACAAGACTAACAAAATGTTGATAATGTGGAAGTTGGTTCTTGGGTTCACAGAGGCTCATTATATTATTCTATTTTCATACATATTTTATATTTTCATAATATAAAGTTTTTAAATAATGAACGAATGGTGGGTTCTAAGTTAACAGTCCTGCTCTCTTTGAGGACAACTATTACATAACACTACTTTGAGGATTAGATAGCTGAGATACAAACATAAAAATATAATGAAACACATAAAAAAATAATGGGCTAAATTGGAACAGTGCCCAATATGTGTTACTTCCTGTAGAATTACAGTGAATCTTTGGGGTTTCTCTTTAATTTATGTAACACATTCCTTATCAGGGTAGTTGGGTATGATGGTGCTCTAAGCCAAAGATAATAATGTCCATAATATAGTACCCCTATAAAAAGCAGATTGACCAAAATATAAAAGGCAATACTATCATTATAAACAAAATCCAGAGTGTGTGTCATATAATACTTTTAGCTTTGGATTTATTTTTGAAACACAGTGAAAATCCAAATAATTTATGTAATTTTTAAATTCTTTAATTTATTCAACTATTTATTGAAATAACATTTTAAAGCTTTCCTACAAGCACAAGTGCTGACATCAAAAGTGATATGCCCCTAAATTCTCATACCTTTTTTCTTTTCCTATCCCCAGATCTGTTATGATAATAAAAATTATCACCTAATGATTCTGTTCTAAAAGGAATTTTGGAAAGCTGTACGTGTTTCTTGGGTTATGACACTATGTTTCCCCAAAGGATAACATACATAGTATAGTATTGATATTAGTATATCTGATTAAGACTCACTGATCCTACAACAAGCAGGGAAGGGGCATAAAATGGAAGGTGTCCTTCCTATTAAAGGTAGAATAGAAGATAAAATTTAGGGAAAAGAAAATCCAAAGTAGAAGTGGAGGGGTGAAGTAAGCCTGCTAGGGTATTAGGCTGAAGTGTTTCAGTCATCTAGGGTTAACTTGAAAGCAATGGAAATTCTGAGCATTCATCAGTTTTCTCCCATGATGTAGAGGAGTGACAAGATGAATGAAAATATACTACCTCTTTAGATATCAAATGCACGACCAAAATCCAGTGATACAATATGTGACCTCAGGTGAGCCAGGCAACTAGTTTTATCATCTTAAGATGATATAGCAGAAATGGACATAATTACAAATGATATGCACATTATGTGCCTATCCATTTTGAATACACAATAAACAAACTGCATAGTCAGTGTTTTATAGCCCTTACCATGTTATCACGATGAAGATGGGAATTTTTCAAAACATAATATTTCTTACCAGTATCTCAGGACTGGGTGGTGGGGGAGGAAGCTGGATTGGAGGCAAGGTACTCAAGGCAAATCCTTGCTTCACTTGGTTAATTTGTTCATTGTATTGTGTCTAGTAGAAAAAGAGAAACACTATTTTAAAGCAAAGTCAACTTCAAAAAAATAGCATATAAAAATACTTAATGCGTTTTGAATAATACGCAAAAAAGAGTGATTCTCAATCTATTGTCAAAAATATATAAAAACAATTTCTGACATAAAAACAGTTCTATAGAACATCATCCCTGAATATAAATAGTTGTTTTTAGAAGTTGTTGATTGACAAGATACAAAGACACATAATTCATAGATTCCTGAGATAATTCTTCCATGTTTCCATAATTTTGAGCCCCAAACTTGGAACCACTTATATAAAATGAATAGAGCCTAAAGATTGGAGAACTTATGAATAATATACTGGCTGATAAATATGGGAGGAAAGTATCTGCAACAAAGACTTGGATTACTTGCAAATATTTATTTTAAAACCTAGAGGAAAAATTTAGAGAATATTTATCAAATATTCATATTTGTTTATCTCAAGTTATACTTCTAGCTTTCTCCAGTTCCACAACACCCTTGTTTTATTCTCCTGGATTTGCCAAAAGACTAATCTCTAAAGCTTAACATGCTTTTAACATTTTGTTGGCATTGTCTCTGTTTTGCTTTACATTTTATTTTGTTAACAACCCAAGAGCTGGAAAAGAAAGTCTTTTAGAAATCTCCACACAGAAAATACTGGTGTGTGCTTGAAAGAAAACAAGGATACAGAACAAGGAGTACCTCTTTTGAACTAGAACTCTGAATAAACCCAACAGAGATATTGAGCATAGTAAAGACTGAGTACTAAAGAGTCCAGGAAAAAAACAGTCAAGACCACCAACAAATAACTAGGTAAATAAGTAATGCTTTGAGGCAGCTTTTCACAATTGAATGTCATTGTTTGTGTTGTGAAGTCACAAAACAATCAACATTATATATAAACTTTTAGAAATACAAAAATACCCAAAACCAAATTAATATTCTGTTGATTATTTCTTTACATTACCTTTATCATAGTCCTAACAGTATTAAACCAATAATTAAGAATTCATTATTTTGCATTTGGAATCCTATATAATAAAAGGCTAACATGCAAATTGACCGAAGGGCAGAATGACTGGTCACTATGACATGCACTGACCACCACGAGGCAGACACTCAACGCAGGAGCTGCCTCCTGGTGGTCAGTGCGCTCCTACACAGGAGAGCTCCACTCAGCCAGAAACCGGCTTCATGGGTGGTGAGTGCAGCGCCAGTGGCGGGAGCCTCTCCCGCCTCCACAGCAACTCTAAGGATGTCTGACTGACTGACATCTCCAAGGGCTCCTAGACTGTGAGAGGGCGCAGGCTGGGCTGAGGGCTCCCACACCCAGTGCATGAATTTCGTGCTCTGGGCCTCTAGTAATTACATAAAAAGTTAACATTGAAAAATAATAGGGGTCTGCTTATCTTCCTTTTTTTAAAAAAGAAAATATTTTTTTATTGGTTTTTATTAGAGGAAGGGAGGGGGAAGGGGAGAGAGATAGAAACATCAATGATAAGAATCATTGATCGGCTGCCTCCTGCACACCCCCCATTGTTGATTGAGCCCGAAACCCGGGCATGTGCCCCCAACCGATATCGAACCCGGGACCCTTCAGTCTGCAGGCCAACGCTCTAGCCACTGAGCCAAACCAGCCAGTGCACTGATCTTCCTTTTAATTCTGTAAACACACAATTACTAAAATCAAGTTAGGCATTTATTTCTTTTTTTTTTTTTTTTTAAATATATTTTATTGAGTTTTTACAGAGAGGAAGGGAGAGAGATAGAGTTAGAAACATCGATGAGAGAGAAACATTGATCAGCTGCCTCCTGCACACTCCCTACTGGGGATGTGCCCGCAACCCAGGTACATGCCCTTGACCGGAATCGAACCTGGGACCTTTCAGTCCGCAGGCTGATGCTCTATCCACCGAGCCAAACAGGTTTCGGCGGCATTTATTTCTTATTGGAGCAGAGTTAGCTTTGAAATTCTAGAAAAGTTAGGTGTGAGGCAGACTGAGTTTATCATTTACTATACTAAGTTGGTTGCTAGCTACAACCATGTGGAACTAATAGATCTCAAACCTCAAAAAGGCATAAACTTTAGTAACTGAAATGAAATCTGTTCTTCCTTAACTTTCTCTAGCAATTGTTTTTAATGTTAAATGTTTTCTTTAAGTATATACCACCTACAACATTCAGTCAATTTACTCTAAATATACTTTACAACTTACCCTAAGGAATGCAATCTTGTTTCTGACATCTGTCACAATGGCATTCCAACTGTCTACTGCAGCCTTTAACTGAAGTGATTCAGGGTTGCTGTTGTAGAAAGGAGACACAAGAGTAAGTTCTTTCTTTTTATATAAGAATTAGGTTTCCAAAAATTTCCTTTATGTTCTCTAGCATATATGTAAATAATGTAAAACAACAAAGTTATCTCTATCACCAACACTTACCTCAAATGGGCACAAAGTTGTATTAAAAATAAAAACATGGACTAGAGACATAGGTATTTTTTTTTCCCCAAGAGAAAATATAACTTCTTCAGCACAGCCAGGTGTGTTGTTTTTTTGTTTGTTTGTTTTCTAGAATGGCAATATTTTTTAGGACATATTATAAAACCTTTGCACAGGAATTCCTCTGCAAAGTGGGAAGGCAGAAATTGCCCTAACCATCTGATGTTGAGAATTCTCTCATCTTGAAAGCAGGTTTTGGACTGTCTCCACGTGAACCCTAACATCACAAGGCCATAGTAGGCTTACCAGGCTCTTTTGCAAATTAGAAAAAAATACTCCATATGGGAGGGCAAATGAGAAAGAAGTATCTCTTATGCAAGGATAAATTACATTGTTGCTTCTATGCAGTGCATAATTGCCCAAACACAGCAGTTCTACCAAACATACCCACCATATGACTTAAGTAGGAATAGCATTGTGGTGTTTAGAGTCTGCCATCTACAGAAAAGAGATTTCAAGAGACTGTTAAAATATCCCCAGCCTAGTATCACCCAGTACAACAATTTTAAAAGAACAGAACAAGCTGCTATTGGGATCATCTCACACACAGAGGCTTGATAATATTATCATTTACAGAGCATTTTTCTCCCTCTACCAAGCAGAGACTGATTACTTAAAGCAGTGCTTTCCTGACCTGACTGCACATCAGTATATCCTGGAAATCTTGTTAAGTCTCAGAGATTCTGATTCTTGGAAATAAAGAGTGATGACCATTAAAATATTTCTTTAGGGAGAAACCAAGATGGCGGCATAGGTAAACACTGGAGTTTGCTGCCTCGAACAACCACTTCAAAAATACAACTAAAAGACGGAACGGACATCATCCAGAACCACAGGAAGGCTGGCTGAGTGGAAATTCTACAACTAGAAGGAAAGAGAAAAGCATACCGAGACTCAGAGGAGGCGCAGTATGGAAGTAAAATACAAAGGTGCGGAGGTGCATGTGGAGCGGGCTGGCGGCTGAGGGCGCAGTTGTCGCTTTCAATCGGGAGGGAGTCTCAGGCTCTGAGCTCCAGTTCCGGGCGAGTCTCTAGGGACGCAGACTCATACGAGAGAAGCGGGACTGTCTGGCATCGGTTGGAACTCGAGGGCAGCTTTCTCTCAGAAGGGCTTGCAGCGATTACCGGGACACTGAGAAGCAGAGCCTCTGAGGGCAAGACTGAGAGCAGCCATAGCTGCTAGCCCCGCCCTGTTGATCCCATGGGACCCACCCTGCCCAAGCCCTGCAGGGAGACTTTTGCTGGATAGCCTCAGGCAAAGGCTAGATTAGCACCTCCCTAGAGATCCAGGAGCCAGGAAGCCCAGAGGTCAGTGGGACCATCCAGTTTGCAGCTCCGTGGAACCATAAAGGACACACTCAGGGGGCAGACTCAGTTAGCACCAAAGCCCCACTGAAGCAAGTCTTGCCCCAGAGGGGTGTCTCCAGCACAGAATTTCTCCCACTGCAGACACAGCTGATTCTCACAGCCAATTGGCCTGGAGGTCAATTCCTCCCAGTGATAACTACAACAATCAAGGCTTAACTACAATAAGACTGTGCACAAAGCCCACAAGGGGGTGCACCAAGAGTGTCCTCCTCAGGTAATTGGGGAGGCTGAACCACTGGGCCCTATAAGACACTCAGCACAGAAAACCACTGTATCAACACAGGGAAGCATAAAAAATGTGGAGACAAAGAAAAAGTACACAAATGACAGAAATGGAGGAAAGCAAACTACTGGATATATAGTTCAAAACCACACTTTTAAGGTTTTTCAAGAATTTTCTAGAAAATGCTGATAAACTTAATGAGACCCTCAAGAAATCTAATGAGACCCTCGAGGTTGTGATAAAGGACCAACTAGAAATTAACCATACACTGACTGAAATAAAGAATATTATACAGACCCCCAACAGCAGACTAGAGGATTGCAAGAATCAAGTCAAAGATTTGAAATACGAAGAAGCAAAAAACACCCAACCAGAAAAGCAAAATGAAAAAAGAATCCAAAAATACGAAGATAGTGTAAGGAGCCTCTGGGACAGCTTCAAGCGTACCAACATCTGAATTACAGGGGTGCCAGAAGATGAGAGAGCAAAATATTGAAAACCTATTTGAAGAAATAATGACAGAAAACTTCCCCTACCTGGTGAAAGAAATAGATTTACAAGTCCAGGAAGTGCAGAGAACCCCAAACAAAAGGTATCCAAAGAGGACCACACCAAGGGAGGTTGGCCAGCTGGGGAGGGACCATGGAGGGCTCCAGGACATGTCCAGCCAGTCTCGCTCAGTCCCGATTGGCTGGACACTAGCAGCAAGCTAACCTACCAGTTGGAGCGTCAGTGAATTAAGGAAGAGGGAAAAGTTACCTTGCTGCCATCTGAGTCACCCTGGTAAGATGACTGAGGCATTCCTTTTCAGTCTGCTCTAGATGAAGCAAACCAAAATCTCTACGACACTGTAAGAAATACACCTGCAGATTTTTGAGAGAAAGAAAAAGAAGTTAAAAGTGTCCTTGTAAATGAACACATTCTTTTCTCAATCATTTCATATAAATTTTAAGCTATTTTTCAATCTCTTCCAATAGCACCGAATTTCTTGACCATTGATGCTACATTATAAAAGCTTTTTGATCAATTCTGCAATTCTAATTTTTTATTCAATGGTTACTGGGTTTGTAACATTCTAGAAGATTAATTTCCAAACCTGCACATACACTGGAACCATCTCAAAAGTTTTCAAACCAACTTTAAAAAATGATGGCAGTCCCAGAGATTCTAATTTAATTTATACTAGATGTAGCCTGGGTATTGAGTTAAGAAAACTCCAAATAATCCATGCTGTTTGTTTTCTAACAGATGAAGGGGTAAGAAAATAAACAGACTCTATAGGACCATGCAGTGCAATGGGCCTTGGAGGTAATCTAGTCCAAACCCACATCAAGAATCCCTTCTGTACCATTATTGAAAATAGCTTATTATTCTCTTGGACAGCATCAAGTGTTTCTAAAATTAATGGAATTAGAAACTTCCTCACTTAAAACAGTGAAAAACAAATGCAAACTTGAGAACTTAAGGTATTCTGAGTTTTTTGTTTTTCATTAAAGCTAGCACTCCAACACTTTAACTCTTCAGATATCACTCCTCAATTGTTGACCTCTGGATTTCTAAGAACTCTGCTAAAGAACAGAGCTTGAGAGATCTGTAATGATTTTAATGTCAGTGAGCTTTCCAAAACTTGAATCTTATTATATATCAAGTTTGGTTATCTATAAACAAAAACTATACACATACAATCTTTTTTTTTTTTTTTTTTTTTTTTTTTTTTTGAGAGAACCTAGCTGTGAAGTTCTAAGCC
The DNA here is from genome assembly GCF_014108235.1 of Myotis myotis. NCBI lineage: Eukaryota > Metazoa > Chordata > Mammalia > Chiroptera > Vespertilionidae > Myotis > Myotis myotis. The sequence goes on along the minus strand of NW_023416324.1, from coordinate 146,576,353 downwards.
AGTGGTTCTCAACCTTGGCTGCACATTAGAATCACCTGGGAATCTTTTTAAAATCCTGATTTCTGGGCCTCATCCTCCGGAAATTGTTTCTTTGTTATGGGGTGGGGCCACAACATTAGTAACAAAGAAACAGACTATCTAAATCAGTGGTTCTCAGCCTTGGCTGCACATTAGAATCACCTGGGAATCTTTTTAAATTCACCCCATAACAAAGAAACAATTTCCAGAGGATGAGGCCCAGAAATCAGGATTTTAAAAAGATTCCCAGGTGATTCTAATGTGCAGCCAAGGTTGAGAACCACTGTTCTAAGCTAACCTAGAAGAAACTGGGTAACTTTCTGGGTCCAGAATATAAGCTGGTTTTTTACATTGGAGTGTATGATGTGTATGTGCTTTTGACAAATTTATGTAAGAAGCAAAGAAGGGAGATTATGGCAGCAGTGAAATATTATTCTTCAAAATTTAGCTTGGTGACCTGGCTTCATGAAAATGTTCCCATGATGTCTGCATTTGCTATATATATTGAAGCAAACACATTTCTTGGAGTCATGTGAGAAAAACAACATAAGATCGTAACACTGTAGTAATCACATACAAAATGCCAATGAGTCAAAAAAAAACCCACAAAGGTTGGAGCTGATTTTTTTCAAGCTGATCCTAAAATGCCTTATTTCTCTTTATTTACGAAACAGTTTAAAAAAAACCCACCACATTCTTTACTACATTAGTACACAAGTAAACTTGCTTCCCTGACCCTCCCTCCCTCTCTCTCTCACCTCAGCTGTTAAAGCTCTACTAGTTTCTGCATTCAGTTTGCTTAAATATGTTTTAATTGTGGTTTCCATATTAAGCTTCTCCATTTCCCACTGAGATCTGAAATACGTGATCATTAAAGAGTCAGTAACATTGCAGCAAGAACAGACTTTTCTTATTCAAGAGGAAGAAAGGTAACAAGCTACTCAATGAATAGATAATGATTTCTGAAAAGTATACAGCATATAAAAGCAGGAGAAGACAATACTTAAGCCTTATTGTTATCCTTTACTAGAAGTCTTAAAGTTGTCAATATAGAGGTAATGATTTAAAACTTGGCTCTTGAGTTAAGTTGTCTGAGGATGAATCTCAGTTCCAGTTTATTAAATGTGAAACCCTGGGCAAGTTACTGACCTTCCTTGTACCTCAGTTTTCTCACATGTAAAAGTGAAGGAAACTGTATTACTTACCTCAAAGAGCTATAGTGAAAGTTAATTCAGATAATATACATAAAGCACTTTGTGTTTGGCACATAGTAAATAATGAATGTCAGGTATTATCATAATTAATAAATTTTACCTAAAGTTTCTTTATACAAGCCTTTTAATCCAAGTAATAGTAACTGCGGACGTTTTTATTATCCGTGTCATTAAAGCTAGGTCACTGCAACGAAAGTATTATTTTTTTAAAAAAAATATATATTTTATTGATTTTTTACAGAAAGGAAGGGAGAGGGATAGAGAGTTAGATACATCGAAACATCGATCAGCTGCCTCCTGCACACTCCCTACTGGGGATGTGCTGCAACCAAGGTACATGCCCTTGACTAGAATAGAACCTGGGACCCTTGAGTCCGCAGGCTGACGCTCTATCCACTGAGCCAAACCGGTTAGGGCACTGAATGAAAGTATTTTAATGTTATTACATTCAACGCCTCAGAATGAAAACAAATCCTACAGCTTAAGAGGAAGGGAGATGATGATAAGACATTATTTATCAAGGACATTATGGAAAATGGCTACCTGTAAGGTTTCTCTTTTTCTTATCTCATTTCACCTTGAGCTCCAGAACTCCAGAGCAATACAAACCACTATCTTAAATGGAAACAATTAATTGGAAATATAACATGGTAAAAGGGAACTTTCACCAGAGCTATCCTCAATATTTTATTATTATAAACATCTGGATACTTGAGTATCTGACAAACACTGAAGAGAAGCTTGATAAATAAATATATTATTAATACCATTAAGGTGAGAGTGTTTTGCGGGGGGGCGGTTAGTGGGGGGGGGGAATCATAAAATGTCCAAGAGAATTATTATACCATTGAATACTATAGAAAATTTGCCTACAAGAATAAGACAAAAAATAGATGAATTGGACTTCATCAAATTAAAAACTTTTGTACTTTAAAGGCCATCATCAAGAAAGTGAAAAGAGCCCTAGCCAATTTGGCTCAGTGGATAGAGCATTGGCCTGCAGACTGAAGGGTCTCGGGTTCAATTCTGATCAAGGGTATGTACCTTGGTTGCAGGTTCGATCCCCAGGCCCAGTCAGGGTGCATGCAGGAGGCAACAATCAATGTGCCTCTCTCACATGAGGTTTCTCTCTCTCTGTCTCTCTCCCTCCTTTCCACTCTCTAAAAATCAGTGGAAAAAATATTCTTGGGTGAGGATTAACAAAAACAAAAACAACAACAAAAGTGAAAAGACAACCAACAGAATGGAGGAAAATATTTGCAAATATCTGATAAGGGTTTTGTATGGAGAACATACAAAGAAAAATTAAAACTCTACAGTAAAAACACAAATAATTGAATTTTAAAAATGGTCAAAGGATATAAATAGATATTTCTCTAATTAGACAAACAAATGGCCAATAAGCACATAAAAAGATGCTCTACAAAATTAACCATTAGGAAAATGCAAAAGAAAGGAACAATGGTATACCACTTCACATCCATTGCAATTGGTAAAATAAAGACCGATAATCCAATAAGTATTGGTGAGGATATAGAGAAATCAGAACTATCATCCATTGTTGGTGAGATTGTAAAATGGTGACCTGATCTAGAAAATAGTTTGGCAAGGTCCTCAAAAAGTTAAACAGAGTTAACCACATGTCTTAAAAATTGCATTCTTACATATACTAGTACATCACCAAAAGAGAATTTAAAACATGCCCACATAAAAACTTGTACACAAATGTTCTAACAGAATTATTTATTATAGCCCAAAATGAAAACAAATGAAATTGCCATTACCTGATGAAAAGAAAAACAATTTGGTATATCCATACAATGGAATATTATTTTTCCACAAAAAGAATGAGTACAGATACATGCTCTAACACGAATGAACCTTGAAAAAAATTATGTTAAGTGAAAGAAGTTAATCACAAGAGACCACACATTAAATGGTTCCATTTATATGAAATGTCCAGAATAGGCAAATCCAGGGGCAAAAAATAGACTACTGGTTGCCAGAAGCTTGGGGGAAGAGAGAATGAGGAGTGACTTCTAATGAATCCAGGGTTTCTTTTCAGGGTGATAAAAATGTTCTGGAATTAGATAGTGGTGATGGTTGTACATTTCTGTGAATATATTAAAAACCAATGAATTATATATTTTAACAGTGTAAATTTTATGCGGTATGAATTAGATCTCAAAAAAGCTGTTATAAAAAAATTACCTGCAGGCAAATCTATGAATGAGAACAAAAGTTAAGTCAGTTTCATAAAGCAGTCACACCCAGTTGTATTGATTAGGGTAAAGAGATAAGAACTCAATAAGCTCTAGTCCCTGACAATAGCGTGATGTGAGACAATAATTTAGCTGATTTATTCTCTCAGCAGTTTTCTAGGGTCAGAGCTAAAGTGAACATAACCTCCGAATTTGTCTAGGACACTTCTAGTTTATACCTGTTGCCTCAGTTATTATGAATACTGCTCAATTTCAGGCTCATAGTGCCCCAGGTTGGATGATAAATTATATGGCTGTCCTAGCCAGAACATGCTGAGTGAAATACAAAGTTTCAGAGAGGGTGTACTCAACCAAAGCAACGGCTGTTTGTACCTTTTCATGGAAAGTTGCTCTTTAAGGTTCTTGATCTCATTATCTTTAGCATGGTTTTGACGCTGCAATCTAAGCAAAGAAAAAAGTAATAAAATGTTAGAAATTATCTGTCATTATAGATGAGGAAGGATTAAGTATGTCCATTTTGGGCCAAATTGTTGAGTCTGAAAATAACTAAACTCTGATACCAAGACCTTCTGAAATATATCTTATTTCTGATGTCTGATTTACTGACTTCACAAAGCAAGAACTAAGTTTAACTCTTTAGTTTTAACTAAGCTATAAATTAGAAAGCCAGCGACAAGAGTTATTTTATCTTGTATTCCCAGCTCAGTGATTCGGAAAAATGTCTTTAGTTCTTTGTACTTCAGTTTACCCGCTAGAAAACAGAGATGGTAACTTCTGATGTCCTAGGCCAGTGGTCGGCAAACTGCGGCTCGCAAGCCACATGCGGCTCTTTGTCCCCTTGAGTGTGGCTCTTCCACAAAATACCGACTTCTGCACATGGGCCACGAAGTTTCAATCGCACTGTACATGCGCGCCCGCACGTGATATTTTGTGGAAGAGCCACACTCAAGGGGCCAAAGAGCCGCATGTGGCTCGCAAGCCGCAGTTTGCTGACCACTGGCCTAGGCCTGTAGTGGGATTGAGAATTTAAAGTTCCTTAAAGAGATTATATCAAGTCATGCAAACTATTAAAGACTTATAGTCTGAAAGAAACCAGACCTTAAATATAGAAGTAATAAAGCTATGTTCAAATAAGAATTTTAATAAGGACTATGAATTAAAACTAGGAATCACTCATATAAACTAATCATGGGAAATCTGGATAAAAATTTTGTATAAATCAGAAAACATAATCTGTCATAGCTTAAAATTCATATGCAAGAAGCTATTAAGAAAAATGCAAAGTAATACTTTTTGGTTAACATATATTCACATCCTATTTTTTATGTTCCTCCCTTGTGCTGCTGCTGTATTCTCTTCACAACCAAGCTTTTATATTGCCCTGTTAATCTGCTTCAGTATGAAGAGATTTATAGCAAAAACATATTTCTTTTTTAAGTTTCTAATATGCAAGACATTTGAGATACATAGGAGTATTGGTTAATATAAATTATTGTAATAGTAAAACCTTAAAACAATGACTTTAAATGTTGGCTAGAATGCTAACTACTTGATTTCAGAGACTATCCACTCAACTTTACTCAAAGCTTCTTAGAAGGTGTATAGAACTTACAATCAATGTTCTATTGGACTGAAAATGTAATGAAAGAAACCAGATCTCTTTTTATACAAGAGATCATGTTCTGAAGTAAATAATAAGAAATACAAGCTTTGGCCCTGACCAGTTTGGCTCAGTGGATAGAGTGTCGGCCTGCGGACTGAAGGGTCCCGGGTTCGATTCTGATTAAGGGCATGTACCTTGGTTGCGGGCACATCCCCTGTAGGGGGTGTGCAGGAGGCAGCTGATTGATGTTTCTCTCTCATCAATGTTCCTAACTCTCTATTCCTCTCCCCTTCTCTCTATAAAAAATCAATAAAATATATATTTTTTAAAAAAAGAAAGAAATACAAGCTTTGTTATTGTAATATATAGGAGAATAGAGAGAGAGTTGGAAAGTAGTAAGATTTTTAAAACTGGCATCTTCCTTTCCTTTGATACATCCATATTTTACCCAGTTCCAGTTTACAGTGGGTGATAAGAGTTGACAGAGCTGCTAGGGAATACAGAAGACCTGGATTTGCAAGTAATAGAGGGTAAGGTATGCATAGTTCTTATCATAAAGCTTGGATATGAACCAGCTATATATGTTCAGGCAGTCATAACTTCAGTCCTATTTTTCTCATGAATTACACGATAGGGTAGAATTAGATTTTCTTTTCTAAAAGATCTAAAGTTCTCAAGCTTATTCTGGCTGGCTATTAAGTTGATTATATGGACTTTATTGACAGCAGTTTCTTAACATTTATTAAGTGCTTACTGTAATTTGTACAAAATGTCACTTTTCTGTAAAACTGTTAAAATTGCAATCATCATCAATAAATATTTATCAAACATTTACTGTAGTATTGGCATTGATTTAGGACAAAGAAAAAAAGTTTATTTTTTTTGCTTCCTACTAAACACCACATCCTAAGATGAAAGAAATCAACACTCTACAATTAAAGATTATTTATATTTTTATCACATACTCTTGAGATATGATCAAAGTTAAAAATAGGCTCAAAAGCTTATACGAGAACACACAGTGCTCATACTTTTTTTTTTTTGCCTAGATGCACTCTGTCTTTTCTCCCATCTCATCTTACCTAGCCTAGGTTCAACATTATGTCTTCAATGAAGTTCTTTCTTATCGGAACAAAATCCCTATAAAATATTGCTCCATTTGACAGCTATGTGCTTTTTAAAAATTTAAACTCTTTGATATAATCGTAGATCCACTTTCAGGTGTAAAAAATGATACAGTCAGAACCCAGGTACTCTTTACCCATCTTCCCTGCAATATCCTACAAAATGACAGTACAATAAGCAGGATGCTGACAGTGATCCAGTTCAAGATACTGAGTTTTATCACCACAAGGATTCCTCATTTTGCCTTTAGAGCCATATCCACTTCCTTTCCACTTCATCTCCTCCTTATAATCTTTAAACCACTTATCTGTTTTCCATTTTTATCATTTTTGAAATTTTGTCACTTAAAAAATGTAATAATAAAAATGGAATCATATAGTATATAAGCTTTGGGGTTTGGGATTTTTCACTCAGCAGAGTTCTCTGATGTCTATAGTATATGTAGAGATATCACTACTTCGTTCCTGATGGTGGTGTTTGTGTCTTCCCTTTTGGTCAGTTTGTTAGAGGTTTGCCAATTTTACTGATTTTTTCAAAGGAACAGCTTTGTTTCACAGATTTTTCTCTAGTTTTTTGTTTGTTTGTTTCTAATCTGTATTATTTCCCACTGCTTATTTTGGTTACTTTTCTTTTCTTTTTTTTGTGTTCTTGAGGTAGGAGCTTATATTATTCATTTGAGACTTCTTCTCAGAACTGCTTTAGCTGTATCCCACAGATTTTGACATATTGTATTTTCATGTTAGATCAGTTCAATGTATTTTATTTCCCTTGGAATAATTAGGTATGTTTAATATAAAGCATAAATAATTATGTAGTTTCCAAGTGTTTGGAAATTTTCCTGTTATCTTAGCATTATTGTTTTCTAGTTTGAGTCCATGTGATCTGAGTGTATGCTTTGCATAATTTCAATTATTTTAAATTTACTGGGGTTTGTTTTATGGTACAGGTTATCATCTATTTTGGTGTACTTCTTGTGGATACTGGAAAGCATAAGGATTCTGCTGTTATCTGGTGAATTGTTCTATAAATATTGATCAGATCCTGTTGGTTGATGGTATTGTAGAGGTGGTCTATATCCTTGTTGATTCTGTCTAGTAGTTCTATATATTGCTGAGTAGGGTGTTAAAATTGTACATTTTTCTATTTCTTTCAGTTCTATCAGGCTTTGCTCCATATATTTAAGGCACTGTTTTTGGTACATACAACTTCGTTTTGGTGCCTTCCTGGTGGATTGATCCTTTTATCATCAGTAATGTCCCTCTTTGTCTCCAGTAGTTTACTTTGCTCTGATGCTCATTTTATCATATTAATATATCTTAATACAGACACTTCTGTTTTTTGATTGTTTACATAATGTATCTTTTACCATCTTTATACTTTCAACCTACCTATGTTGAAACTGAAGTTTCTTGTAAATAGTGATTATTTTATCACATTTTTTGTTATATCTTTGAAATCCACTCTGCCAGTATCTATCTTTAAATTGGTGTATTTAGACCATTTACTGTTATATTTAAGGTAATTATTGATATGTTAGTGATTAGGTCTGCCATTTTGTTATTGGTTTTCCATTTGTTTCCTCTGTTTCTCTTTTCTTACCTTCTTTTGGGTTATGTGAACATTTTTAGGATTCCATCTCTGTGTAGCTTTCTTAGTTGTTGTACTAGGTATTATAATATGCACACATGGCTTACTGCTATTGATCTTTTCCTATTTCTAGCAAAGTGTAGAAGGGCCGATTTACACTGCTTTGATAGAGAGAGGCAAGAGCTCTGGCATCAACTAGGGAGACGGGGTAAAGGAGTGGAGGAGACTAACACGAGTGGTGGAGACTCAGCTTCCCATAGGGAAAGTAGGGATAAAACCTACCATTGACTAGTCCCACCTCAAATCAGTTTGTTAAGTCCACAGATGCTGGGTAGAGGTAGAGGCTTAGCTCATAGATGGACCACATTGATGCTATCCTGCGAGAGGAAATGAGCACTATCTGCTCCCTCCTGGTGGAGAATGCAAGATCAACCGCCTTGCTCAGTACTGCTACCCCAGCAGAGGAATCCGATTCCTGCCATCTGCTTTTGTCAAAGCATACCATCTTTTTCCAAGGAGTGGTGTGGGGCTGCTGGTGTTTGGCTGGAGTAGGTGGGTAGTGCCAAGAAGGTTTTTAGTTGTTATATTTTCCTTTACCTGTTCCTTTGGCTAGAGGGAACAGGTTTTCCTTGGAGTTTTCACCCTATGCCTATTGGCAGTTGGCAGTCTCTGCAGCACCTTGTCTAGGATATATGGGAGGCAATAAGGAAAATCACTGCTGTATCATTCCTCAAATCCAAGGTCTCCAGACTGTCTGCTTTCTTCTACCACCTCTCAGAGTCTTCCTCTTTATTTGTTCTTTTAGGACCAGGGTGTTTTAACTGTAAGATGGAGGACTTATAAGTAATGGAGCAACTACATCTTGGTGAAACTGAAAGTCCCTCTGTTATACGTAATTTTAATCCCCTATGTAACCTATACTCTCTACTAGCTAACAGTTAATGTCTAACACGTCTTGGTATCCTCTACATATGTCTTACATAATTCTTCTCACAGTTAGTACTTAAATGTTTGGTGAATGTTTAACACTGAATGCTTATTGAGTGAACATATATATATCCCCTAAAGTGATCTGTCTATAGTCTCAAGCATATAAGGGTGCCTAGGTCAGCTATCAGAGTTGAGAAGGGATATCCTCAAATTATGAAAGAGAGAGGAAATTCATCAGCATGCATGACATTACATTACTGATCTCTGGTATTATGTAACATATTTCTGGATTGGTCATTAATGATCTTCCAGGCTAAAAGACAAAGTTTTGAATCCTTCTTAAGTGACTGCAGTGCTTAGTTTGCCCATGCTATCTTAGTTTACTCACCTACTTGTGAACTTGAAGGATCTCTCTAAGTCCAGCAGGGACAGGCCTGAAAGTATTTTCTTATCTTTTTTTTTCCAGGGCATAAGTTTTTTTCTTTTTCTTTTTTTTTAATAATATTTATTTCTTGAAGTATTACAAAGAGTATTACATATGTCTCCGTTTTTCCCCCTCTTGACACTCCCCCGGCCCCCACCACCCAGTGTCTTGTGTCCACCGGTTATTCCTATATGCATGCATATAAGTCCTTCAGTTGATCTCTTAACGCCCCCCCCCCCCCCCCCCGCAAACTCTCCCCAGGCTTCCAAATGTAGTTTGACAGTCTGTTCAATGTTGCTCTGCCTCTGCATCTACCCCTGTTAATCAGTCTATACTGGTCCCCATTATCTGTCCCAACCTCACTGGAGCCATTCCAACCTCACCGGGGCTGTCTCGGCCTCACCGGGGATGTTTCAACCTCACCGGGGCTGTCCCGTCCTCACCGGGGCCCTCTCGGCATCACTGGGGCTGTTTCAACCTCACCGGGGCGTCCCGACCTCACCAGGGCCGTCTTGACCTCCCCGGGGCCATTCCGACCTCACCGGGGCCGTCCCGACCTCACCGGGGCCATTCTGGCCCCGGATGATGTCTCAACCTTACCGGGGCCATTCCAACCTCACCCGGGCCATTTCGGCCTCACCGGGGCCGTCCCGACCTCACCGCGGCTGTCCCGACCTCACTGGGGCCATCCCGACCTCACTGGGGCTGTCTCGACCTTTCCGGGGGCATCCCGACCTCACCAGGGCCGTCCCGGCCTCACTGGGGCTGTCTCGACCTCACCAGGGCCATTCTGGCCCCGGATGCCATCTCAAGCTTACCAGGGCCATTCCGACCTCACCCGGGCCGTCCCGACCTCACCGGGGCCGTTTAGACCTCACCGGGGCCGTCCTGACCTCACTGGGGCCATCCCAACCTCACCGGGGCAGTCTTGACCTCACTGGGGCTGTCTCGACCTTTCTGGGGGCATCCCGACCTCACCGGGGCCGTCCCGGCCTCACTGGGCCATCCCGACCTCACTGGAGCCGTCCCAACCTCACGGGGGCCGTCTCGACCTCACCGGTGCCGTCTCGACCTCACCGGGGCCATTCCGGCCCCAGGTGCCGTCTCAACCTCACTGGGGCCATTCCGACCTCACCCGGGCAGTTTTGGCCTCACCGGGGCCGTCCCAACCTCACCTGGGCTGTCCCGACCTCACCGGGGCAGTCTTGACCTCACCGGGCCGTCTCGACCTTTCCGGGGGCATCCCGACCTCACCAGGGCCGTCCTGACCTCATTGGGGCCGTTTTGGCCTCACCGGGGCCATCCCGACCTCACTAGGGCCGTCCTGACCTCACTGGGGCTGTATCAGCCTCACTGGGGCTGTCGCGACCTCACCAGGGCCGTCCCAGCCTCACTGGGGAAACACGAAGTTTGGCACTCTGTCCCCTGCTGGGCGGCTCCCCACCAGACAAAAACTCCAGGTGTTCCTGGTGGCTGAACATCCAGCACGCCTGCTCAGACTTCGCCCTCCACCAAGTGCACAGACTGCCCGTCTGCCGTCCCCCAGCGCCCCACGCGAGACTGGAACCGGTGGGTGTGTTTGTGCGCCTGCTGGTACAGCAGTTCCACATTGCCGGACCAGCCGGGCCCGGCCCCGGCCTGCCCCGAACCCAACTCCGCCCCCTGAGTGTGTCCCTCCTGGATGCAAGGAGCTGAAATCTGCAGCCTGCTGGGCTGGGCGCTGTACTTGGCGCCTCTGCGCATTCTACTCAGTCTCAATGCTCTTCTTTCTATGTGAGGAGTTGAAATCTGCAGTAGTTGGGTTGGGCTCTGTACTTGGTGTCTCTGCACATCCTACTCAGTCTCAATGCTCTTCTTTCTTTCCTTCCAGTTGTAGAGCTTCCACAGGGCCAGCTTTCCCATGGTTCTGAATGGTGGTTGTTTGTCTTATAGTTGGTAGTTTCAATGATGCTGTGGGAGGCAGCCCGCACAGGTCTACTCCCTACGCCGCCATCTTCGATCTCCTCAAAGCATTTTCAAATGATATTAAGTTGCCAAAGCTATGGCAATCAGTTCTTAAAAACATCTTCAGGATGGATGAGATGATATATAGGGAAAAATTTAAGACCTAAATTTCTGCCAAGTATTTCTTTAATTTTAAAATTAGTATTTTGGACTCCTCACTTTAAGATTATTTCCTAGAAATTACCTATTCTCCTTATTAGCAATCTAGGAACTGCAAAAGATTTCAAATTAGATTTCCTAGACTGGCCAGCATGACTCAGTGGTTGAGCAGTGACCTATGAACCAGGAGGTCACAGTTCAATTCCCGGTCAGGGCACATGCCCAGGTTGTGGGCTTGATCCCGGTGTGGGGCATGCAGAAAGCAGCCACTCCATGATTCTCTCTCATCAATGGTATTTCTATCTCTCTCCCTCTCCCTTCCCCTCTGAAATCAATAAGAATGTATTTAAAAATAAATTAGACTTCCTAGATGACTGGTATCTTGTGGTACTACTGCTCATTAAAATAATTAAATTATATTATTATTTAAACTAATACTCATCGGAGGCAGTGATTATTAGAATAAAATAAAGACACTTGTTTTTTCCTATTAAGTCAAAATTTTTAGTCTTAGGCATTTAATCCTTAAAGTTATAAGAGAAATGAAATTGGTGCAGTTGTGAAGAGTCTCCAGGTATTTAATCTATTTTAACTCTCTTGGTCTTGGAACACAAACACTCTGAGGGACCAACATAAAAAAACATACAACTGATTCCATGCTGTCTTTGAGGAATATATTTATCATATGTTATAAAGAAAAGGCCAGGCATTGATCACATTTTTATAAACTAAAATCATGATTTGAAAGTTAATTATCTTCCTCATGAAATTCTATTATCTTCACACTTGTTCATTTAATACATGAAAAGCTTGATGTATAGAGTGAGCAGTTGCTTATTTCTCCATTTAGTTGGCAAGGCAAAAATAGAAATGGTTTTTAAGCAAGTGCAGTCTGTGGTTGGCAGTTCCTGATATGCAGTCACATTGCCACCTAGTGGGCACCTATGATTATCTTTTAAAGACTGTTCACTATGGAGCAAACCCAAAATTTTGTTTTAAAAGGATTTGTACTTACTTGGAAACCTTATTGATTCCAAAAGCCACTTGTTGATTAAGAGATGCGATGATTTTATCTCTCTTTTTAATATGTAGATGGTTTTCTTGCAACCGAAATATCACTTTTTTCAACTGCTTCTCAAAGCCCTGCTCAAAGAAAAATACAATTTCAGTTAATTCTGCTCAAGTCACCAGACATTGAAAGAAAAAAAATTGTGTTCTTTAGAAAAGAAGATATCATTTAGGTGAACATTTGAATTACCTCCGACTTGCCTCAGATCTAATGGCAAAAGTACTTACTTCACACTGAGAGCGCAATTTATAAAGCTGCTGTTGTCGAGCAAGCTTTTCCTTCACAGTTTCTCCATATTCTGCAGATATCTTACTGGCTGAGCCCTATTGAGCGAATGGAATATGCATGCTTTATTTTCTGCTTTTAAAAAAGCATTAATATTTTAGTTATTTAAAGGGGATTTAAAGTTTTCATCTATCACCTATTCATGCTGTATAGGTATCAATGCAAACATCCCTTATGATCAGTTTAGATAAACACAATCTCTCCCTCATTACAGCATTCACTAAATAATACCAGTTACTTATCTACTGATGCTACAATTTGATAAAATTTCCTGGCATGCTTACCACTTTTTAGGCTTTTTTTTTTTGGGGGGGGGGGGCGGTTAATGCTTTTACTGTCCAAAAAACAAGAACACTTTATGAGGTAGGCAATGGATACTTCCATTTTGTAGATGATAAAATAGAGTAACTTGCCCAAGGTCACACATACAGGCAGTGGAGGCACCTTAATTACCCAAACACTTAATATTATTACATGACAAACCTTAGTTTAATGTTCAAATTTTCCACTATATTACAAACACTCTAATCATAGGCCCATGTCATAGTATAACTCTTGAGACAAAGCAGATGCTAAGTGATTTTTGAGTAAAAGCATGAATTTATTTTCAAAAGGTGTATGACATTTTATTCTATTTGCAAGTTCTCATAGTTTGCATGGCTATTAAATGAAAACCAAAGGCCCCACATTTAAATTATAGTGTCACATACAAAGCTGAGAATATTTCATTTCACTGGAAATATACACATCATATAATATTATAATTGGAAAGAAGAAAAAAGGTGTGACAATTATATGAACACTAGAGGCCCCGTGCACAAAATTCTTGCACTCTGGGGGGTGTGGGGGGGGTGTCCCTCAGCCCGACCTGCGCCCTCTTGTAGTCCGGGACCCCTTGGAGGATGTCAGCCTGCCAGGGATTGGGCCTAAGCCAGCAGTCAGACATCCCTCTTGCAGTCTGAGGCTCTTGCAGTCCAGGAACCTTCACTCCTTACCACCTGTCTGCAGCAGAGGTGGGAGAGGCTCCCGCCACTGCTGCTGCGCTCATAAGCCGTGAGCCTGGCTTCTGGCTGAGTGGAGCTCCCCTGGTGGGAGCGCAGTGACCACCAGGGGGCAGCTCCTGCGATGAGCATCTGCCCCCTGGTGGTCAGTGTACATCATAGCAACTGGTCGTTCCACTGTTCGGTCAATTTGCATATTAGGGTTTTTATTACCTAGGATTGAACTATCAGCCAGGAAATCATTTGTGCTAACTGTACCCTTAAACCCGTGGTTGGCAAACTGCGACTCGCGAGCCACATGCGGCTCTTTGGCCCCTTGAGTGTGGCTCTTCCATAAAATACCACGTGCGGGCACGCACGTACAGTGCAATTGAAACTTCGTGGCCCATCCACAGTAGTTGGTATTTTGTGGAAGAGCCGGTATTTTGTGGAAGAGCCACCCTCAAGGGGCCAAAGAGCCGCATGTGGCTCGTGAGCCACAGTTTGCCGAGCCGCAATTTGCCGACCACTGCCTTAGACAATCAATATTGTCAACATAATACGTATCATTATATTTAAACCATGGATCAGGTTATCATAAAATTTATCTCAGTATAGAATTCTCATGGGTATGTAAATCAAGGCATTTCTTTAAAAAAAAAAAAAAACCTTTCATATGCTTTGTCAGATTAAGTGCTGTGTAAAGTACTTAAATCATATTCATATGCACATTCACATATAGGTATCTCATCCCCAGCAATGAGATTACTATCAGGAAAGGAACCAAAGAAAAGATTGTTATACACTGACATTTCATGGTAACAACAAGGTTTAACTAAAAAAACAATGAAAGTAGCTTTGTTTTGCAAAACTATTTTTCTCATAATGAGATTATGCCAGTTTCGCCCCTTCTTCTGAGGTAGCTGAAACCCCTTTGCAAGAAATACAGTTGTACTCAACTCTGACAATAATTAAAACCAAGAAATGGCTTGAGGGATAAAATGAAAGTTTCTAGTTCCTCAACTTTTTTCCTTTCTCATCCCTCTGCCCCACCCTTCCTGTTTTGTTTTGTGTTGTGCGTTGTTTTTCTCCTCACAAACACAAGAATAAACCACTAGGCTAACATGCTGTTCAAAGAGTCATGGGGCGAACAAAGTTTACAATTATTTCTGGAAGAAGGAAGGCAGAGCGCTCCTCTCTCCAATCAGGCTTACCTGCTCTATCATGTCCAGAATATGCAATTCATCCAGGCTATAGAACTTTCCTTCAGTTGTGGAATCTTCTTGAATACCACTTATATCTACTGGGTGTAGATTTGCTTGCTCTTTCTTCAAATGCTCTTCCTTTCCTACCATATTTGGTCTACAATAGTGATAAAATCAATGTGATCTTTTAGAATTGTATGGAGTTTTTCATCTAAACCATTGTTTTCTAAATTAATATTGCACTGGTCTCATGAGATGCTCAGCATCAGAAGGGTTTATGGTCTAAATTTTAGACAGTGCTCAGACTGCATTTTCCTGGAAAATCACAATAAATTTTAGCTTATTTGAAGTAGCACTCATCCCAGTGTTTTCAAGAACTACAAGATCATGAAGTTCGTTTTCTAAATTGTAATTATTAACATCAATTACTTTGGAAAATATTGACAAGCATTTCCACATCTACTATAATATTTTATCACAAAATTTTTGACAGGTAGGTTGGTTTAATCAACTTCAGCACTTAGGTTCAGTATACATTTAAATAGAAGGCTGCAAACAGCAACATAAAGTAGATTTTTAAATGCATGTTTCTTTTATGACAGGACCTTAAAAAACTGTAGTAATACACGGATTTCAGTACTAGGAACCACTGCGAAAAAAATAAAAATATTGCATGTACAATGGCAATTAAACCATTATTATACCTACAGAGGCCTGGTGCATGAATTCGTGCACCAGTGGGGTCCCCTGGCCTGGCCTGTGGGATCGGGCCGAAACTGGCTCTCCGACATCCCCAGAGGGGTCCCGGATTGCGAGAGGGCGCGCGCTAGGCTGAAGGACCCCACCAGTGCACAATCTGGGCTGGGGAGGAACGTGGGAGGTTGGCCAGCGAGAGAGGGACCATAGGAGGGCTCCAGGGCATGTCCAACCCATTTCACTCAGTCCTGGACCCCAGCAGCAAGCTAACCTACCAGTCAGAGCGTCTGCCCCCTCGTAGTCAGTGCACATCATAGCGAGCGGTTGAGCGGCCTTAGCATATCATTAACATATTACGCTTTGATTGGTTGAACAGAAGACCGGACACTTAGCATATGAGGCTTTTATTATATAGGGTGTCTAAAGGGTCAATGCATATTACTATCCTTTCAGTTGGCTACTATTTAGTAGCTATAAATTTCCTTCCTAATCTCATTGAACGGTAACAAAAAAATAATACTTATAAATAGTACTTTTACCATGATATAAATGACTTGATTTTCTCAGTGAATAGGAAAAAGAAAGGTAACTCTAAGATGCATTATTATTTCTTTTAGGCCACTGAGATCTAAGAAAATTGAAACCTAATGCATGTAGAATAACTTGTAAGACACTAGAAAACACTCATTAGGTATCACTTAAGTATTTGAGAATGATTCAAACATTTTGGAAAGTTCAATGAAATCAACTGTTTGTATACCAATGGATCCCAAACAAAACTGATTTTCTAAATTACCTGAAAAATTTTTTTTAATTTACATTGTTCCAGGTACCCTAAAACTGTAAAAATATATACACATTTTATTTTTGAAAAGTCCTAAATTTTTAAAGTATGATTAACAGCATTGTGAAAATATAGGAAAATGTTCATAGTACTAAGAGATGCAAACTGAAACACGCAGAGGTAAAATTACATAAACTTAGGGATTGAAAACCCATCAACAAAGAACAAAATGTTAAGGAAAGAATGAAACAAATGTGGAAAATAGTAGTAACTGTTAAATTGAGAAGATAGGTAGATGAACTAATGTAGACATATTATTTTCTTTACTTTTCTGTGTATTTGAACATTTTTATTAAAAAGCTCCCTGGGTGATTTGATGATCATACAGGTTTAGGCCTACACTGTAGGCAAAATAAGCAAAATGACTGATGATATTATTCTATTCTTTAGTAAGTTATTTTCATGACATTTACACACAGCCTGAAAATTAAAGAAAAAAAACCCTATTATTCTATGGCAGTAATTTCAGCCTTTTTCATCTCATGGCACACATAAAAATTACTAAAATCTGCAGCACACCAAAAATATATTTGTTGCCAATCTGACAAAAAACTTGGTATAATATTTACTCATTCACACCAATGGTTACTGTTGTGTTGGTTGTTGTTATTTTTTTAATATGACAGTCTAAGGGAAAAGAGGTCAGTGCTCTTGACTAAATAGTCAAATATTGCATATTTTTAAAAATTCTTGCAGCACACCAGTTGAAAATCATTGCTATAAGGGCTTTCTCTATTGTTGATGGAGAAAGTGAAAATCCACCTTGGATGATGAACTATTTAGTTATTAAGTGGATCATATCAATTAACAATGAGAAAATATCAACTACAAGTGATGGCTTGAAAGTTGACAAAATATGTATGTACCTGTTAGCATTTTAAAGATAACATGTTCTCACAATGAGTTCTGCAAAGGTCCCAATTTCAGGGAAGAAACTTTTTGGAGAGTATAATGATCTCTTCATTGGATTGTCCCCCCCACTTCCTTCCTCTGCTACACTGTCATCAGTCTAATGGCTGTACAATATAGCTCACAATAATCTTTAGATACGAAAAGGTTTCTAGTAAAGATTCAAAATTTACTGTTAATAATCAAGATTTAAAAAACACACACCAAACCTAAGGTTAATTAAACAAACTAAATTAAAGCAAATAAAAAGAAACTCATGCTAAAATAATCAGTGGGACAAACAATATTCTGTTCTTTAGAGTTAAGTTTTATTTACTAAATAAATATTATTTAGTAAAGTCTTGGGTTGTGGTTAGCAAATCTAGGCTATATTTTAGAAGATTTTATGCTGGCCCTAACAGGTTTGGCTCAGTGGATAGAGCGTTGGCCTGCAGACTGAAAGGTCCCAGGTTCAATTCTGGTCAAGGGCATGTACCTTGGTTGCAGGCACATCTCCAGTAGGAGGTGTGCAGGAGGCAGCTGGTCGATGTTTCTCTCTCATTGATGTTTCTAACTCTCTATCCCTCTCACTTCCTCTCTGTAAAAAATCAATAAAATATATTTAATAAAAAAAAAAGATTTTATGCTGGACCCAAATTAGTTCTCAAGTCAAGCTGTTAGCAATGGATGACTCCTGAGTAGCCTCATACAAAAATGACAAGAGATTCTATTCTACCAAAGTAAATGATGTTGATTTTTTTCACTTTCTGTAAATGGTGACAACTTATTAAGGAACTGTCCTTTCTTCTCTTACTGAGAACACTTCCCAAGGCAAGCTGTGTCATACTGGCAAAGCACATTTTGAAATTACTAAGAAACATTTAAAAATTAAATAAACTAATACTTACACTTGTTCTTCTTTTGATTCCTTATTCTGAAAAACAGCATCAAGAATTAGTAATTTATATCAACTATTCAATACAGAAGAGTGATCTGGCTACATTTAAGACAGTATTTCTCAAACTTTTTTGACCACAACCATTCTAAGAAATATATTTTACCTAATGATGTAAATGCACTTATTTAAGTGTCTTTACACATAATTAAAAAACAAATATAAGTTCCATGAAGTAAACCTCATCCATATTATGTGTTATGAACTGCATATTTGTATTCCCTCCCCAAATTCATACACTGAAACGCTAACCCCCGATGAGATTGTAACTGGAGGTAGGCCCATTGGGAGGTAATTAGGTTAAAATGATGTTGTGGAGTCCTCATAATGGAATTAGTACAATTATGAAAAGAGATCAGAGAGCTACTCTTTTTTTCTCTCTGCCATGTGTTCACAGAACAAGAAGATAGCTGTCTGCAAACTAAGAAGAGGGCCCTCACCAGACACCAAATCTGCTGGCACCTTGGTCTTGGACTCCAGCACTGTGAGAAACAAATTTTTAAGCCACCCAGTCTATCAAAGCTTATTATAGCAGTCCAACCTGACTAAAACAACAGATGATGAACTCTGGAAACTTTTTTATTCCTACTTATTCTATTTCCTTTTTAAAAATGGTAGTTGTGACCCACTAAATTGATTTTGTAATCTACTACTAAGTAATGAAACACACATGAAAATCATTGATTCAGATATTGGAAGTTAAGTATTGGGTTTGAGTTTATATCTTGGGAAAGGGTCAACTGAATTCTCATTTAGAAAATTTTATACTAAATACAAGAATTCTTGAAAATCAACATGTAAAAAAAGCAGATTTATATATTAAAAAATCTTGAAAAAAGAAATATTAGGGAAATCACAATTGGGAGGACATGTAAAAAAGCCCTCAATCTTATGTTCATTAAAATAGAACTATGAAAGCAACATACTAAATATATATTGGTGATACTTAACACATGTTAAATTAAGTATAATTACTCACGTATTACCTTTAAAGTATTAATTAATCTTACATAAGTTACAGTACTGATTTCTACAACCTCTTGTTTACAAAAAACTTCAGTCTCTTTACCTAGAGATTTCATAATGTACTTACAAATCTGTTTGGTTTTTCTGTCTGTATACCAAGAGGGTTTTTGCATTTCAGTGTCTGATCAATGTCCAGTGGCAGTTTGATTCTACAATTAAGAATTATGGGCCCTGGCCGGCATGGCTCAGTGATTAGAACATCAGCCTGCAAACCCAAAGGTCACGGGATCGATTCTGGTCAAGGGCATGTACCTGGATGGCAGGTTCTCTGTCCCCGTTGGGGCACATGTGGGAGGCAATAAATTGATGTGGCTCTTTCACATCAATGTTTCTCTCTCTCCTCTCCCCCTCTCACTCTCCTTTCCACTCTCTCTAAAATCAATGGAAAAAATATCCTCGGTTGAGGATTAACAAAATAAAACAAAACAACAAAAAAAGAATTATGAACACCTTTGGTTCCTGTGTACCTGAATAACTGAGTTGAAAAGACTTTTGGTCGTTCATAATGAACATACCTAGTTATAGTGTATTAGCTCTATATAGTATATTAACTTTATTCTAATGCATGTATCAGTCTGTCTTCTTCCCTTCTTTAGATAGGACATTCAATTTGAAAGCCTCAGTTTACTGTATTTCCTGCCATGTTTCTTTTATCTCGAAACTTCATCACAAAGCCTTCTATTCTTCTGCCATCTTCTTTACCTTCCTTTTCTACTCCTAACCCTCAACTCCTCTGGTGGGGGGTGGGAGTAAGAGCAAGAATAAGAGTAATTAATACTCTGCATGGAAGGATAATATATAAGTAAATAACACTCAAATTAAGCCCAAAAAGATATTTGCAATTTGAACATATTAAAAACTAAATACTAAATTTCTAACTGAAGAAAAAGAGTATAAAAAGTAGCTACAACATCTTTGTACATACTAGTTAGAAGTTATCTATACTGTACCCTCTGTTTGCTTCACTTATTTTACTTTTTTATCACATTATTTTTAGGACTTGAACTATCACTAGGCAGAAATGTTGCAAAACAAATAATTAACAAAAGACACTATTTCATGCATAGGGGCTTTGTCATCACTCTGTTAACACAAGCAAATTTCTATATGCTAGAATTTTTCATGAGGAAAACTCATGATTAGAGAATTGGACTGACTTAATTTTTATGAGCGTTTGCTTATACTACAAGTAGACAATTCTTTGCACTTAAAATAAAAGTAATTGAGTATATAAATAGGACTTTTATATATCAAATGATGATATGCCAAAATTCCAGCATTTTTAGGTCCTATAAAATTTAGATAAAAGATTTAAGATCTCTCTTCTAATGTCCAAAATGTATCTTAATAAAATTATCTTATGTTCAAAGAATCTCAACTTCTTTTAAAATATATATATATTTATTTTTATCGAGAGAGAAAGGGAGAGGGAGAGAGCAAGAGAAGCATACATCTGAGAGTTCAATATCAATAGGCTGCCTCCTGAATGCCCCCTATTTGAATACAGCCTAAAACCTGGGTATGTGCCCTGACCTGGAATGGAACCAGCAACCTTTTGGTGCCCAGGATTACACCCAACCAATTGAGCCACACCAGCCAGGGCTCAACTTCTTTGGAAAAAAAACTTTGGATGTTAAAAAAAACAAACAAAAAAAAAACCCCACAGGAATTCCTAGATAGATGCTGACATATATAAAGACATTTAAAATATTACTACAGTATAAATTTTTAAATGGTGTTTACATTTATTTCCAGATGTATTTATTCCCTATTTAATTTTAATTTGAAAATAAAGTATGAATTTTTTTTAAAAAAATCCCCCCAAAATGACTCTTGGCTTTCCCTTGTAATTTTACAAGCAATTAAAAAAACTTCTTGCTAAAACTGTGCGATAGTAACCTGTTTGTTTTTCAATTGGCTAAAACAAAGAAAAGGCATGAAAGAAGTTTTATTACATCTGTACCATTTTAGCACATTACTGCATTGTTGGCAGATTACTAAACACAAAAAGAAATCAAGATTTTCTAAGGTTTTAAAAAATGCTTCTGAACATATCAGCAGAAATATGATGAAAAGCCATTTTTAAAACAAGGAGCAGACATTTTAAAAATGAGAGTGGTATGCAGAAATTAAAGGAATTTCTCATTCCTTTCAGTTATAGTTAAATGTATATTTAAATGTATAAATTATGATTTAGGGAAGTAAAATAGGCACACTGTAAGTTTAAGTCATTCAGGATCTAACACAGATAAACTTTTTTATAATCATATATTCAATAAGCTACTGACAATTTAAGTCATTTGTACTATATGTCTACTTAGAATAATTATATAAGTTCTAACAGTGAGTCCATATATTGCACAAGTTCATAATTTGACATCCCTCTATTATAATGCTAATATAGTCTCTTACCTTTTTACTTTTAGTCTTTTTCTTTTTCATTGGCTTACTCTTAACCTGATAGGTAAGAAATAAATCATTTATTTAATATGAAATCAAACTACACAATGAGTTTTTTTGAAAAATAAATTTCCTCTAAATGCTGAAATCTTTTATCTTCTAACATTTTAGGTCATGTTTTCTTTCTAGATTCTATGGAAATTTTTCATTTTCACCACAGTTCTCTGCTCTTAAAATAAAAGCACTGATGCATAATCGAACAACAAACAACGTCAGTGAGTAGGCCACTGAATAAAGCTCACAAGTCCTCACTTCCACACATGCATGCATGAGTAATGAAGGAGGAAGGCACTTTTAAGAAGTCAAAAAATTCAGGTCCGTAAGATGAAAAATTAAGCCTAAGAAGAATTTAGTGACTATATAAAAACTGTTGCCACTTATCTATAAAGAAATACAGAATTCCAACCTGGATGATTTTAAATCTACCTCTGTGCAAATGGTGTTGAAATATCCCTGTTTTTCCTCCATTCTCTCTCCTTCTATGCCCCATGATGCTTTCCTCTACTCTCTATTAACCTCTCACATCCACTCCCATCAATCAGAATAAAGAAACATGTTCTCAAGTCTAGCATAATGCCTGCCACATAATAAATGTCTAATAAATGTTGGTGAAATGAATGGTTAAGGCACGAAATATTACGGAATAAAGTACTAGAGAAAATACCATTACATTTTAAGTTTTGTGCGAACACTATTAAATATAAACTAAGAGTGTCTTGGACTCTTCAAATATAGCACATGCAACAAACTAAAGGCTCTGATTATAAAGTTCTTCTTATTCAAATATTAATAAGAGCTTATACTTCCTGGAGATCTTTAATAGATTCTGTTGAAGATTCACTAGGTATTGATGCACCATCTTTATTCATTTCTGCTAACTGTATCTCAGGGTTTGATTTCACATTTATATTATACTCCATGAGAAGTGGACTTAGTTCTTCTTCCTCATTTTGTAATTCTTCTATGTCAACATCTAAATATTAAAGACAAAACACTCAATATTTGAATGCATACAATTTTAGCTTCTATCATTATTATAAATATATACCTCCAAAACACCACTCCAGAAGTAGAAATAGAAGACATCTTACTTTGTTGAATTACTAGATGAAAATAAAATGCCTATTTATCAATGACCACATAATAGGTACATATACTAGCCTGAACCCAAATGCGATGATACTTTATATTAAAAAAAAAAAAAAGCACGAAAAAATGAAAATTTAAAAATTAACAACTCACTATTCAGCAAAAAAGATAAAAGCTACATAAGCTGAAAAGTAGCACGTATGAACAAGTAGAGCAAGCAGTTATGCATATTTGCCTGTTGAAGTGACCTGTGTATCAAAAAGTTAAAATACTATGCTTGGGTAAACCTTGCGGCACTAGCACTAAGACCAAAGCAGAGTAAAAAGGCTCAAACTAGATTCAGCTGACCAGTAGTAATTTGAATACATGATTTTCCAAGGCTATAACAATGACAGTTGGTCATATAGTTTATCTGACCAAGTAAGACCCTTATGATGATCCCTTACTTTCCTAAATTGAAAAATCACTTAAGCATTTTGTTTATAAAACACTTACGTTGACTGCCGGTTATTGACTGTAGAGCAAGTCCTATGATAAAGAAAACATTTAGATGTATAATTGTAAATGCAACCAAAAAATATATGACTGGGACTAAGAAAAACCAGATTTTTATACTGCACCATGTTATTTTATAACTAACTGTAAAAATAACCAGCTTCACTCATGAATCTAGTTTAAAACAAGGCATGACCTTTAGATTATAACATAAAGGTTATAAACCCATGATTAGGAAAAGAAGTAAACAAAATTTTTGACAGTTCTTGATACATAATGCCTAGATTATAAGCACTTTAAACCAAGCAGCAAATTGTTATAATATATAAAGTCTAAGGTCATGAAGTCAAACTTCCATGGAAAGTTTGAGCCTTTTTAGCAATATTAATTATCCTGACCAGCACTCTATTCTCCTTGCACATCCTATATAATAAAACCCTAATATGCAAACCGACTGAAAGGTAGAACGACCAGTCACTATGACATGCACTGACCACCAAGGGGCAGACACTCAACACAGGAGCTGTCCCCTAGTGGTCAGTGCGTTCCCACAGGGAGAGCGCCGCTCAGCCATAAGTCAGGCTCATGGCTGGAGAGTGTAGCAGTGGTGGCAGGAGCCTCTCCCGCCTCCGCTGCAGGCAGACAGTAAGGAGTGAGAGGTCCCGGACTGCAAGAGGGATCCCGGACTGTGAGAGGGCACAGGCCGGGCTGAGAGACGCCCCCACCCAGCCCCAGTGCACAAAATTTCGTGCACCAGGCCTCTAGTTAATATTATATCAGGCTCTAGATTTTGAATAGTACATAAAAAAAGACACCTTCATAGAAGTTTAGTGTGGGCAAAGGATATTAATCAAATAATCAGATACACAAATGAAAACTGTAACTGTTACTGTAACAACTACTAGGAAAGAGTTATATTAACTAAGATGCTAGGAAAGTCTCTATTAAAGGGACTTGACCAATAAGTTCTTCAGACTACCTGAGAATTCTTGAAATGCCTTGAATTTATTTAGTGCTCAAAGTACTTTCTCAGATATTGCCTTTATTCTCATGAGTTTTTGTTGTTTAAAATCTTAACAGAGTAAATGTATATTTTAAAAGCCTGTAATTTTTAAGTCAAGAGTCCTTGCCTAACTTTCTTAAAAAAAACCTTGGCATTCTCTTCTTTTATGATCAAAGCAAGCTCTTAAGGTTAAGTAGAAAACACAAGGGTATCCCAGAGCCTTAAAGGAATGGGATAGGGACCTAGCAATCTTCTCTGAAACAAATCTGGACCTATTCAACAAGTATTAGAAACTTTGGAAGTTGTACATTTAAATAGCATCAGTGTAGTTGTCAATTAGTTGCTCACTAGGTAGTATGACTAATAACTTGGGGTCAGGAGAAGTAATGTAGAACAGAACAAGGGTTTCAGTGATGCTGACATGCCTTGAACTCCGCTTGTTGAAACTGAGAGGCTATCTTGATGTGTGAGAGAGGTCTGAAGTCTTTTCCATATCAACATAGTGCCTGAGAATGGCCCTACTTACCATCGATACTTGCATAAATGTTATCTTTTTTTAATTACCCATGGCCACTAGGTAGGTGCCAACTACATAAACATCAAGAATTTGCTGAAAAGAAGGAGAAACACACACTCATGACGTCTAAAAGGGTAACTTTGAAACACACAGCACCAGTATTTCATGGTTTTAGGCATCCTTAATTTTGTAGAATAAAACTCTTCTACTTAAAAATCTTCAGCAATTCCTTCTGATAATACAAACCCCTCAACATGGTAAGAGAAATCCTCTTGAATGTATTCTCTCTATGAATGCTCCCCTACTTTAAGACCAAACTTTTAGTTCCCTGCATATGTTTCTATACCTTTGTTCTTGATTCCTTCTGAAACATTCTTCTCCATCTTCTTCACTTGGCTAACATTTACATGTGATGTGGGAATTCCTTAAATATTCTATTCTCCAGAAAGTTCTTTTGGACTCTCTTAAGCAAGATTTTCCAAAGTATTCTGGATCATCTCTAGCACTATAATTTCTATTAGCTTCTTGAAGAGTCTATTCTCTCAAGAGTGTGAGTTCACTGAATCTCCTGCCCTTAGCACTGTGTCTGACACATAGCAGACACTAAATGAAGGTTTACTGGCTGAAGTAAGTAATTATTTTGTACCTTGTTGATAGCAGGATAACATCCTCTGGATGATATCTGGTACTGGTATACCTAGGTAGATGGACAGCTGATGGTAATCAAGGGAGATATTCTCAATGGGATTCTCCTTCACTTTGTCAATATCCTCTTGCTTCATTCCAAGGCGCAGAAGAGTATCAGAAACTTTCTTCCAAATTGAATTGAATTGTGACTCAGTGAGACCATTCATCAAAATCTCACTAAGGAGGAGATCCCTGTATTTGCACAGCCTCAGGATGTCTGCAGACTTAGAGCGATCAGAAGATGGTGGTTCCATATTCCAGCCATTTTTAGGTGCAGGGAATACATGCAAATGTTTTATGAGAGCTAATAGGAGGTATAAGTCAAATTGTTTGGACTGTGGTAGCTTCTTCTTTGGGGGATAAAGCAGATGCCATGCTCCACCCAAAGGGTGATTAGTCCAAAGATGTTTGTAGTAGGGTTCCAGCAGTTTCTTGTGAATAAGGAGCTCTTTTTTCAAAAGAGGGGGTGGCAGAGCCTCATCAAATATTTTCCGGACAATGTCAGTACCAGAAATAATAATTATATGAAGCAGATGATAGAAATAATTATAATCAAGTTTGAAGATAGGCATTTCATCTGAAAATGAATTTTGAGAAGTCAAAACATTCCACATTAATGCTATTTTCCTATGTGGTCTTCTGTATTACATCCTATTAGCTCCTTCCTATAGGACAGAGACTAGCACAAAAGAATGAAGTAAAGTACAGTGCTTTGCCATAGCCAGTACTCAATATGCATGCTGCTATCTGTCTAACTGTCAGAAATTCAAAGAAAAATATTATATCCCCAAGCAAAAGTAATCACAAAAAATGATCACCACAGAAACCTTTCAACAACTCGGGGTTTTGTTCAAGCAAATAAACTTTGGCAACCAAATAGCATAAAAGTATTCTGAAGATTGTCAAGAATGATGACTGCCAGTGTTTAATTATACTTTACTCAGGCAATTATATTTTATCTTAATCAGCACTGCCCAAGAGAACTTATGAAAATGTTTTAGATTTGCACTGTCCACTAGCCACTGAACACTGAAAATGCTGCTTGTCTGACAAAGAAAATGATTTTAAAATTTTATCTAATTTTAATTAACTTAAATTCAAATAGCCACATATGGCTACTCGCTCCACAACACAGAACTATATCAAAAGATTTAAAGTGATATAATGCCTTGTTACACGAAGTGTAGACCATGGACCAGCAGCATCAGCATCCATATGGGAGCCTGTTAGTAAAGGAAACTCTTAGGCCGCACACCAGAGCAACTGAACTAGCTACCTAACATTTTAACAAAATCACCAGATGATGTAAATAGCTATTAAAGTCTGAGACACTTATGTAATAAATCTCATGTTCTTATGCTCTAAAAAAAGAGTAATGATTAAGTGGGTATTTTATCAATGAAATGGAGTAAGGCATGAGACTGAACTGTTCAGTATTTTCCTGGTTTGGTAGCACTTCCAGTGAAGAAAATTAAACTGAGATGAATTAGAAAGTAGTAAGAATGTTGTAAATGATGGTATATTTGTTGTATTAATGTAAAATTATATTTATCATAAAATGCAGCTTTATTATTTTATCCTGTGTTTCAGAGAATTTTAAATGAATATTCTTGCTTAATATACTTGACATACACTGTGAAGGCAAGCAAGGTTACAAAGCAAATGACCCAGGGAGATTTCTGTGGTTTGCCAAATAAGGCTGGGATCAGGGACAACCATTCCCCCTAGCAAGAAGAAATGCCACCAGACTATTCTTCTATGGGACCAGGACCCTAAGGTTTCCATGTGCTGAGTAGCTGGCATTTCCTAGCACATATTCCTAAACAGGTAGTAACTGAGTTTAGACTACTTGGTCTTGAATCCAAAATGTTCATTCCTTCCATTTGCTCTGTTAAAAGGGAATGCAACAAGGGAGGATTGGTAGAGAATCTGCTGAAGCCCAATATCATTGTGAAGTCACAGCTATGCACTAGATTAGTAAAGCTCTCTATAGAATACCAAGGTACTGTGAGACCCATACAACTGCTGATCTTTCTGTCCATAAATTCTAACCTATATCAAGTAATGCTTGCTGGTGTAAATGCTTGCCAATGAATGACAAACACATGGCTGTTAATGGCATGATACACATGGTTGTTAAGGGCATGATACTCTGTACAGAGTAAGTAAAAAATTTTAACACACTTTTCAATAGAAGGCATATAATAATAAAATAATACCTTTTGTGCTAAATTTTAAATTGATCTTCGGTCTTATATCAGTATCAGTTCTTTTCAGAGACATCAACTTTTTATAACTGCAAGTGGAAAAAAATTGTTACAGTCAGTATCAAAGTAAGACAAGATTTCTGGTACCAGCATGGCTAAGTATTTTCTTCTCTTTCTCCTGGAAATAATTTAAAGGAAAAATGAATGAACAAACAAAACCACCAACAATGAAAACTCAATATTGTCATTTTCATTGGAATTAAGAGGCAAACAGAATTTCTAGATTTCATATCCAAAAAACTAACACAACTAGCTTATTTGCAAAAATGCTGTATAGTAGTGGGAAAAAAGAAATCTTTGCATTGTAAAAAAACAAGCAAAACTAAAACTCCTCCCAGGTCTTCCCAAACCACAGAATCATCTTACCAATAATTATTCTAAGAAAATTCAATTCATTTACTGACAAGTGATTTAAAAAAGAGAGAAAAACTGGCATAACAGCAACACAGATAATTAGAAAAAAATTAAGGGAAAAGTAGCAAGATTTGTTAAACAGACTAAACACTAAGCAAATGTTGCCATAACAGAGATAGCAAATCCAGACAAAGATGGCACAAAAAGAAAACTGTGAATCAATTTCTCTTAGGAACATAGAGCAGAAATCCATTAAACATATTAGAAAACTGAATCCAGTGATACAATTCTCTCCTTAACTAAACTCTAGTAAGTCTCCTCTGAGCTCTTTTCCAGGTAGGCCCCATGCTCGTCCATGTCCTCAAGAGCTCAAATTTAACAAGAATCACCTAAGCCAGCAACCTCAACTAATAGCAGAGGACAGTCAACAGCTTACCTGAACACAAAGCTCAGCCTCCAGCCTTGCCAAACTTTAGGGCACAGCTTGCAGTCCTACCTGATCTCAGAGCACAGCCTAAGGATCCATCTGATCATGAAGCCTGGCCTATAGCCCCACCTGAATGTGAAGTCCAGATGGTGGTACCATCTGGTCAGGGAGCACAGCCTGAGGCCCCACACAACGAGAAGCAATACAGAGCACAGCCTACAGCAGTAATGGCGAACATTTTGAGCTTGGCGTGTCAGCATTTTGAAAAACCCTAACTTAACTCTGGTGCATGTCACATATAGAAATTTTTTGATATTTGCAACCATAGTAAAACAAAGACTTATATTTTTGATATTTATTTTACATATTTAAATGTCATTTAACAAAGAAAAATCAACCCAAAATATGAGTTCATGTGTCACCTCTGACACGCGTGTCATAGGTTCGCCATCACTGGCCTACAGCCTGATCCAATCCCACTGGTGGCAATGCTCTGCCAAGGGTCAAAGCCTGTGAACCTGCCTGACCAGAGGTGATTACAGAGCATAGCTAGTGGCCTTACCTAACTGTAGAAAATAGCCACTGGCCCCACCTGACCAGGGAGCCCACCCAGCAGTCCCACTTGAACATGGAGCACAGCTACAAGCCCCACCCAACCATGAAGCCCAGCCAGCAGCACCCCACTCCCAACCTCGAAGCTGCTGTGGCTTCACATAACTAGAGAACACAATAGGAATCTCACTTTCCTTTAGACACTACGAGGTGACTCATTCAGTACCCCACTAAGTTGAGCTGACTCGTGAAGGTCTTTCCCTGCCAAAACAAAGTCTGCAAGAGGAAACCACATACTCAAATGTGAGGATACCTGCACATGGACACAAAGATCATGAAGAATCAGATAATATGACATTGCCAAAAGTAATAAACCTCTAATAAGTGACTGTAAAAAATGGAGATTTGAACTATCTGACAAAGAATTCAGAATAATCCTCTCAAAGAAGTTCAGTGAATTACAAAAGCATACAGAAAACTAAACAAAATTAGGAAAACAATGCACAAACAAAATTAGAAGTTCAGCAGAAAAACAGAAACCATTAAAAAACAACAACAAAACACCCAGAAATCCTAGAGCTGAAGAATCACTGAATGAAATGAAGAACTTAATAGAAAGCTTCAACAACAGACTCAACAAAGAGAAGAACCAGTGAACTCAAAGGCAGATCATTTGAAATTACCTAGTCAGAGAAAAAAGAACAGAGAATGAAAAAGACTGAAAATAACTTATAGAACTTATGGGACAAAAGATCCAATGTATATGGAAATCCCAAAAGAAGAGAAAGAGACAGGAACAGAACGTCTTTTTTTTCTTTTTAACTAGGTACTTTCGTATATTTTTTTTTAAAAATTATGCATGTATATATTTATTGCTTATGTACAGTTTATTTTTTCAAAATTATCTTTATAGTTGAAAGTATTACAGATGTCCCATTTCCCCCCATTGACCCAATCACCCCTCTGCCCCCTCCCCCAGGCTTTCAATGCTATGTCCATGGGTTATACAAATATGATATAAGTTCTATGGTTAATCTCTCCCTTCACCCTCTTTTCTCCTTCCCCTATTCCCTCTGAGATTGTCCCTTTACCAAACTTGGGGTAAGAAATAAATATTCAGATTTATGAGGCTCAAGAACTTCAAATAGGTTGCAGCCAAAAAGTACTACACTGAGACACATTATAATTAAATTTACAAACATTGAAGATAAAAATAGAACTTTGAAAGAGCAAAAGAAAAGCAACATTGCCTTGACGTTGGACTGGCAACAATTTTTTGGATTTGACACCAAAAGCACAAGCAACAAAAGGAAAAACAAACAAGTGGGAACTACATCAAATTTAAAAGCTTCTGTACAGCAAAAGAAACAGTCAACAAAATTAAATGGCAACCTACTTACTGAATGGGAGAAAATATTTACAAATCATTTATCTGATTAGGGGTTAATATCCAAAATATGTAAAGAACCCATACAGCTCAGTAGCAAAAGAACAAATATTGTAATTTGAAAAATCAGTATAGGACTTGAATAAACGTTTTCCAAATAAGATATAAAATAGCCAGTAAGTCCATGAAAAAGGTGCTTAATATAACCAATCATCAAGAAAATGCAAATAAAACTACAATGATACATTACCTCAAACCTATTAAGAAAAAAGATAATTAGTGCTGGCCAGGATATTGAGAAAAAGGAACCCTGTGCACTGTTGGTGAGAATGAAAAATGGCAGAGCCACTGGATGAGAGAGTATGGAAATTCCTCAAGAAATTAAAACAAAACTGATCCAGCAATGCCACTTCTGGGTATATATTATATAGGCAAAGAAAACAAAATCTCATTTTGAATAACTACATCCCCATGTTCACTGCCATATTATTTACAGTAACCAAAACATGGAAGCAGCCCAAGTATTTATCAATGGACTAATAGATAAAGAAAATGTTGGACACACGCGCACCCATGCACGCACACATGCATGCATTTACATATACACTAGAATACTATTCATCCATAAGAAAGAGGGAAATCCTGCTATTTGCAACAACATGGATTAACCCAGAGGGCATTGTGCTAAGTGAAACAAGCTAGATAGATAAATACTGTATGATTTCACTTACATGAGGGTGCTAAAAAAAAAAAAAAGTTCACAGAAACATAGAGGAGACTGGTGATTGGTAGAGCAGTGGAGGGCAAAGAGATAAAGGGGTCAAAGGATATAAACTGGGGATCCAATGTACAGCAAGGTGAACATAATTACAATAATGTATTGTATACTTGACAGTGGCTAAGAAAGTAAATATTAAAAGTTCTCACCACAAAAAATGTTAATTTTGTGAGATAATGGAAGTGATAACTAACTTTATTGTGGTAATTGTTTCATAGTAAGTAAATATATCAGATCATCATGTTGTACACCTTAAACTTACACAATGTCATATGTCAGCTATAGCTTAGTAAAGCTAGAAAAAGAAAACAGCAGCAATATGAAGAAAGTAAACAGATCATGACCAACTGTTATGTATCCAGGAATATAAGATTAATTCAACATTTGAAAATAACATAATTTAGCACATTAACAAATTAAAGAAGAAAAACATATAATCACAGCAATGCATGCAGAAAAGCATTAATTCAATTCCATTAATAAGAATTTCTTTGGAAAAAACAGGAAGAGAAAAGAATTTCTTCAATTTGAAAAAGGGCATCTATAAAACAATCTACAGCTAACAACATACTAAATGGTGAAAAACTGAAGGGTTCTTCCGAAGATCTGGAAAAGACAAACATGTCTGCTCTTACCACTCATATTTAACACTATACCAGGGGACACAGCTAGAGCAATAAAATATAATAAGTACATATAGACTGGAAAAAAAAAGTTATCTTTATGCACAGATGACATGAACATCTATATAAAACCTAAAACAATCTACATAAGGTTACTAGACCTATTAACTCTCAACTCACAGGATACAAGAAGTTTAATATACACAAATAAATTCCTTATAATACAAAAATAGACATTGAAATTTTAAAAATCATTTGCAAAAGCATAGAAAATCCAATCTACACTAATAAAAGAGAAACATGCAAATTGGTGTCACTATGCTACACCCACCAGCCAATCAGATGAGTATGCAAATTAACCCAACAAAGATGGTGGTTAATTTGCATATGCCGGCACAGAGCAAAGACTGAAGGCTCCAGACTGAAGACTGAAGACTGAAGGTTCCAGCCGGAGTGAAAATTGACGACTGAAGACTGAAGAGGCTTGGCTTCTCCGCTGCGGCTGCAGTGGAGAAGCCAAGCCTCGCTGGGGTCATAGTGGAGAAGCCAAGCCTTGCTGCGGCCAGACCAAAGGCCTGGATCCCGGGTGCCGGAGGAAAATTGGTTCCGGCAGCCAGGGGAAGGAAGGCCTATTGCACGAATCTCTTCATGTGACAGGCCTCTAGTATATATATGTAATCTAACAAAATATTACAAGAATATACACAGAAAACTAAATATATTAAGAATATACACACCCATTACTTGGTATTGAGCCCATAACCCAAGTATGTGCCCTGACTAGGAATTGAGCTGTGACCTCCTGGTTCATAGCTTAATGCTCAACCACTGAACCATACAGACCAGGCTAAATGTTTATTATTAAACAGGGAATTTCACTGTATATAAATTATAGCTTGAAAAACTTGATCTATAAAAAAATTCAGTGTTTAAAAATGCATTTATGCCCTAACCAGTTTGGCTCAGTGGATAGAGCGTCGGTCTGAGGGGTGAGGGGTCCCGGATTTGATTCTGGTCAAGGGCATGTACCTTGGTTGCAGGCAGATCCCCAGGGGGAGGTGTGCAAGAAGCAGCTGATTGATCTTTCTCTCTTATTGATGTTTCTAACTCCCTATCGCTCTCGCTTCCTCTCTGTAAAAAGTCAATTAAAATATATTTTTTTAAAATGCATTTATAAGGAAATAATCCATACTATTCTTTATAAATGTACTACTTATAAATGCATTTTTAAACACTGAAGTTTTTTATAGGTCGGGTTTTTTTTTTAAGCTATCCTATCTACACTAATAAAAGAGAAACATGGTAATTGGCGTACGACCGCTACCCTTTTCATTGGCTAATCAGCGAGATATGCAAATTAACTGTCAGCCAAGATGGCGGCCGGCAGCCAGTCAGCTTGAAACTAACATGAGGCTTGGTTGCCTCAGTGACGGAGGAAACCAACATTCCCCGCCTGCGGCTGCAGGCCTGAGCCTGCATAACAAATACCGCCGGACTTCAGCCAGCAGATTCGCAACATTGTATGCAAAGGCCAGAAACCTACTTTCAGGAGCGGAGGCCTAAGAGCTGGAGCCAAGCCTCAAGGTAAAGCTGGCCCAGAATAAAAAAAAAAAAAAGGAAAAAAGGAGCGTTTGGGAGTTCAGTCACCTCCAGCCTGAAAACAGCCCTCAGCCCCTCACCCAGACTTGCCAGGCACCCCAGTGGGGACCCCCACCCTGAAGGGTGTGTGACCAGCTGCAAACAGCCATCATCCCCTCATCCAGGTTAGCCAGGCACCCCAGTGGGGACCCCCACCCTTATCCAGGACACCCTTCAGGGCAAACGAGCTGGCCACCACCCGTGCACCAGGCCTCTACCCTATATAGTAAAAGGGTAATATGCCTCCCAGCACCGGGATCAGCGGAGCCGAGAGGCCTCCCGGCACCGGGATCAGCGTGACAGGGGGCAGCGCCCCAGCCCCCTGAACGGCCCTGCTCTGTGGGTGATAGAGGGTGGCGCCCCAACCCCCCCCGCCCCCCCACGGGCCCTGCTCTGTGTGTGACAGGGTAGAGCCATAACCTCCCCATCAGCCCTGCCCTGAGTGTGACAGTGGCGGCGCCCCCAACCCCCCTGATCGGCCCTGCCCTGGGTGTGACAGTGGCAGTGCCCCAACCCCCCCCCCTCCGCCCCCCCACGGTCCCTGCTCTGTGTGTGATGGGGTAGAGCCATAACCTCCCCATCAGCCCTGCCCTG
The DNA here is from genome assembly GCF_014108235.1 of Myotis myotis. NCBI lineage: Eukaryota > Metazoa > Chordata > Mammalia > Chiroptera > Vespertilionidae > Myotis > Myotis myotis. The sequence continues at coordinate 146,542,308 of NW_023416324.1, read as the reverse complement.
AGTGTGACAGTGGCAGCACCCCAATCCCCTGATTGGCCCTGCTCTGTGGGTGATAGAGGGCAGCGCCCCAACCCACTGATCCCCCCTGCTCTGTGTGTGACAGGGGACGGTGCCCCAACTCCCCTATCGGACCTATTCTGTGAGTGACAGGGGGGAGCTCCCCAACCCCCTGATGGGCCCTGCTCTGTGCATGACAGGGTATGGAGCCCCAACCCTCCTGATGGGCCCTGCTCTGTGTGTGACAGGGGGCAGTGCCCCAAACCCCGGATTGGCCCTGCTCTGTGCGTGACAGGGGGTCGCACCGCAACCTCCCCATCGATCCTGCTTTGAGAGTGACAGGGGGTGGTGCCCCAACCCCCTAATCGGCCCTGCTCTGAGCCCGACCAGGGGCTGCACCTAGGGATTGGGCCTGCCCTCTGCCACCCGGGAGGAGGCCTAAGCCAGCAGGTCGTTATCTCCCGAGGGGTCCCAGACTGCTAAAGGGCACAGGCCGGGCTGAGGGACCCCCTCTTCCCCCCGAGTGCACAAATTTTTGTGCACCGGGCCTCTAGTACTATATAATAAAAGGCTAATATGCAAATAGACCAAACAGTGGAACAACTGAATAACCGGGTGCTATGACATGCACTGACCACCAGGGGGCACGTGCAGAACATGGCGGGTGTCGGCATCAGGTGGCAGAGCACGGAACATGGCGGGCATCAGCTGCGGTGGGATGGTGGAGCAGGTGAGCGGGGGCGGGGGACCATAGTGGGGCGCCAGTTGCTGCCATGGGGGTGAGCCTCTGGTGGTTACTGAAAATTCTTTGCTCCTGTGCACTGCAGTCCTACTGATGGTACCCGGCACTGGCCCTGATCGCTCGGCACTGTCAGTGGGTGTGAGTGGCAGCTGCCAGCCCCAATCACCCCTCAGGGCTTCTCCACCTCTCCCTGCACCTGAGGGGCGATCGGGGCCAGTAGCCACCTCTCGCACCTGCTGCCAGTGACGGCCCCACTTGCGCCCGCTGCTGGCACCGGACCTGCCACTCACACCCACTGCCACCGCCGGCCCCACTTGCACCCACAGTTGGTATGTGGCGCTGGTCCTGATTGCTTGGCACTGTCAGCAGGTGCAAGCAGCAGCTGCCAGCCCCGATTGCCCCTGAGGGCTTCTCCACCTCCCCCAGGCAATTAGGGCAGCAGCACCACTTGCACCCACTCTCAGCAACAGTAACACTCGCACCCACTGCTGGCACTGGCCCCAATCGCTCCACGCCGTCAGAGGGTACAAGCTGGGCTGGCAGTGTCAGCATGTGGGAACGGCAGCCACGGGAGCAGGGCTGCCGGCAGACAGGGGACCAGGGCCCCGGCGGGAGAGACCAGGTGGGGGCGCAGACGATGGGCCAAGACCTGCCCCTGTGCCCACCACAGCCTCGTTGCCCTCAGTTCCTTTTGAAGTGCACGAATTCATGCACTGGGCCCCTAGTAGCTTAAATAAACAAAAGGTGAGGGTAACAGTTACCTAGGAAAAAGAAAAGTTGGGGGAGAATGGTAGGTTGAGTGCTTCTGGAGTGCTGGAAAAATTCTATTTGTTGCCTTGGATGGGGCCATATGCCACAAAAGTGCTTGCTTTATAATTATTTATTAAATTGTGCTTTCATATTTTGTGAGCTTTTCTTTATATTTTAATAACAATAAAGCATTTTAAAGCATAAAAAATGACCAAACATTTTGTCATTCATTCATAAAACACTATGTAATAGCTTTTACACTATCTATCTAATAAGGAGGGAATATGCTAATTGACAATCACACCCTCGCAAGATGGCAGCGCCTACAGCCAATAAAGAGGGAATATGCTAATTGACTACCACACCCTCAAAGGTGGTGGCACCCACAGCCACAAAATGACAGCACCCAATCCCCTCAGCCCCACTGGGGCAGCAGGTGGGCACCTGTCTCTGGAGTTCCTCAGTCCACTCAGGCCCCCAGCCGCCAGGACCAGCCCTTAGCACAGGCAAGCCTTGAATGGCAGCTGCCCAGCCAATGCCTGAGGCGCAGGTAAGCCTTGAATGGCCGCCCGAGGCTCAGGTAACCAGGGCCAGTCAAGGCTTGCGCTGCTGGCAGTGGCAGAAGCAGAGGTGTGATGAGGGCATCACCTTCCCCTGATCGCCAGGTCACCTCCCACCTTGGAGGCCTCCTGTACTATGAGAGGGGGCAGGCTGGGCTGAGGGATCACCCCCTCCAGTGCATGAGTTGTTTTTTTTTAATTAAATCTTTATTGTTCAGATTATTACAGTTGTTCCTCTTTTACCCCCATAGGACCCTCCACCTGTTTCCCACCCCCCCCTCTGCTCTCACCCCCCCCCCTCACTGTCCTCATCCACAGGAGCATGATTTTTGTTCAGTCTCTTCTTGCATCCCCCACACCCCTTTCTCCCCCAAGAATAGTCAGTCCACTCCCTTTCTATGCCCCTTGATTCTATTATAATCACCAGTTTATTCTGTTCATCAGATTATTTATTCACTTGATTTTTAGATTTACTTGTTGATAGATATGTACTTGTTGTTCATAGTTTGTATCTTTACCATTTTCTTCATCTTCCTCCTCTTAAAGGATACCTTTCAGCATTTCATATAATACTGGTTTAGTGGTGATGAACTCCTTTAGCTTTTTCTTATCTGTGAAGCTCTCTGTCTGACCTTCAATTCTGAGTGATTGCTTTGCTGGATAAAGTACTCTTGATTGTAGGTTCTTGCTATTCATCACTTTGAATATTTCTTGCCACTCCCTTCTGGCCTGCAAAGTTTCTGTTGAGAAATCCGCTGACAGTCGTATGGGTACTCCCTTGTAGGTAACTGACTGTCTTTCTGTTGCTGTTTTTAAGATTCTCTCTTTGTCTTTTGCTCTTGGCATTTTAATTATGATGTGTCTTGTTGTGGTCCTTTTTGGATTCCTTTTGTTTGCGATTCTCTGTGCTTCCTGGACTTGTAAGTCTATTTCTTTCACCAGGTAGGGGAAGTTTTCTGTCATTATTTCTTCCAATAGGTTTTTCAATATCTTGCTCTCTCTCTTCTTCTGGCACCCCTATAATTCGGATGTTGGTACGCTTGAAGCTGTCCCAGAGGCTCCTTACACTATCTTCGTATTTTTGGATTCTTTTTTCATTTTGCTTTTCCAGTTGGGTGTTTTTTACTTCTTCGTATTTCAAATCTTTGACTTGATTCTTGTGATCCTCTAGTCTGCTGTTGGGGGTCTGTATAATATTCTTTATTTCAGTCAGTGTATGGTTAATTTCTAGTTGGTCCTTTAGCACAACCTCAAGGGTCTCATTAGATTTCTTGAAGGTCTCATTAAGTTTATCGGTGGTTTCTAGAAAATTCTTGAAAAACCTTAAAAGTGTGGTTTTGAACTCTATATCCAGTAGTTTGCTTTCCTCCATTTCTGTCATTTGTGTCCTGTTTCTTTGTCTCCGCATATTTTTATGCTTCGCTGTGTCGATAGAGTGGCTTTCTGTACTAGGTGTCTTATAGGGCCCAGTGGTTCAGCCTCCCCAATTATCTGAGGTAGACGCTCTTGGTGCACCTCCTTGTGGGCTTTGTGCACAGTCTTGCTTTAGTTAAGCCTTGATTGTTGTAGGTAACACTGGGAGGGATTGAACTCCAGGCCAATTGGCCATGAGAATCAGCTGTGTCTACAGTGGGAGAAATTCTGTGCTGGAGACACCCCTCTGGGGCATCAATGGGGCTTTGGTGCTCACTGAGTCTGCCCCCTGAGTGTCTCCTTATATATCCGAGGAGCTGCAATCTGGATGGTCCCACTCTGACCACTGGGCACACTGGCTCCTGAATCTCTAAGGAGGTGCTAATCTAGCCTTTGCCTGAGGCTATCCAGCAGGAGCCAGCTATGACGCAATGCAAGTTGACCTGGGGCCTTGGGCCAGCTGCAGTCTGTTAGGTAATTATCAGATTGCAAAGGGCCAGGCCTTTCATATGCAAAAGCCTGTGGCTTGGGCGCAGCAGGGCGGGGTCTCAGGGGATCAACAGGGCAGAGCGAGCAGTCATGGCTGCTCTCAGTCCTGCCTTCAGAGGCCCTGCTTCTCAATGTCCTGGCAATCGCTGCAAGCACCCCCGAGAGAAAGCTGCCCTCGATTTCTGACCAATGCCAGACAGTCGTTTCTCCCATATGAGTCTGGGTCCCCAGAGACTTGCCCGGAACTGGAGCTCAGAGCCTGAGACTCCCTCCCGATTGATAAGACAACCGTGTCTTAAGCCGCCAACCCTCTCCGCATGCACCTCTGTACCTCTGTATTTTACTTCCGCACTGCACCTCCTCTGAGACTCGGTATGCTTTTCTCTTTCCTTCTAGTTGTAGAATTTCCACTCAGCCAGCCTTCCTGTGGTTCTGGATGATGTCCGTTCTGTCTTTAGTTGTATTTTTGAAGTGGTTGTGCGAGGCAGCAGTCTCCGGTGTTTACCTCTGCTGCCATCTTGGTTTTCCCCGATTTGCTAGCCAGTGCATGAGTTTTCATGCACTGGGCCTCTAGTTAGTAATACAATCCAGTTATCAGAGGATTCTCCACAGAATACAATTATAAAACCCAGGTAAATTACAAAAAGCAAGGCAGAGAGTGGAAGGAACAGATCAACTCTCACGGTGGAGTACACACTCAAAGGAAAGGACTACTAGTTTGTAAAAGAAGTTTTAAGTTCATCAATATTAGAACTTTTATTCTGGGGCTAAGTAAAACCTGGTGGAAAACAAAGTTCTCCTTGGTCAACGGAACCAGAAAACTTCAGCCACAGAACCATGACTGCTGAAGAGAGTGGAGAAAAATTTTCCAAAGGGAAAGAGTCAGAGAAGAGATCCCAAATTCTTTCTAGTCACATTTCTGACTGATAATCTCCATCCACATCCTATACTAACAAGAGACAAACATGCAAATTGACCGTACTTTCACTATGCCTCAAGCCATGCCCAAGCCAATCAGAGCGACTATATGCAAATTAACACAACCAAGATGGTGGCCAGCAGCCACGGAGTTGGAGCGAGCAGGAGGCTTGCTTGCTCCAGTGATGGAGGAAGCCAAGGTTCCCTGCCTGCCGCGGCCTGGCTCTGAGTTCCACTGAAAACAACGAAGTTTCAATTATAGAAGTTAAACAAACCCTAGATGCCTGCTTTCAGCCAGCCGTGGCCACGGAGCTGGAGCAAGCAGGAGTGGGTTGACCCTGGCGATGGAGGCAGCCAAGCTTTCGCAGGCCTCCGCTAAAGGCAACAAAGTTTCAATTATAGAAGGTAAATAAATCCCAGAATAAAAGAAAAAAAGGAGAGGTTGGGAGCTTACGTCACCAGGGTGCTTGGCCAGCCTGAAAACGGCCCTCAGCCCCTCACCCAGACTGGCCAGGCACCCAAGTGGGGACCCCCCACCCTGAAGGAGGTGTGACCAGCCTATAAACAGCCATCAGCCCCTGACCCAGGCTGGCCAAACCTCCATGGGATAAGGGTCCCCACTGGGGTGGACATCCTTCGAGAGTTCCCACACTGCAAAAGGGCATAGGCAGGGCTGAGGGACCCCCAAAGGCACAAATTTTTGTGCACCAGGCCTCTAGTGTATAGAATAAACTCAAAGCAGCTCAGCTAAAGTCAAAGATCTGAACTGAGAGTGAATCAGCACCCAAGAAAAAGAGTTCACAATTCATATCCAAACAAGTAAACTGCCTGTTAAAACAAAAATAACATAGCCATTACAAAATAATGGAATTCAGAATCTCTATATCTGAATATGCTATGTGTACCAGACATTATGCTATGTTTTGGGAATACAGCAGTAAGATAAAGTCCTTGCCTTTGTGGTTACAGTTAAATGAAGAAGACAGGCAAGAAAGTATAATGAAATTAATAAATGTTTTTTTTTAAATATATTTTATTAATTTTTTACAGAGAGGGAGAGAGATAGTCAGAATCATCGATGAGGCCCTAGCCGGCTTGGCTCAGTGGACAGAGCATCAGCCTGTGGACTGGAGGGTTCAAGTTCGATTCTGGCCAAGGGCACATGCCTGGGTTGCAGGCTCGATCCCTAGTGGAGGGTGTGCAGGAGGCAGCCAATCAATGATTCTCTCTCATCACTGATGTTTCTATCTCTTTCTCCTTCTCCCTTCCTCTCTGAAATCAATAAAGAAATATATATACATACATATATATATATATGAAACATGGATGAGAAAGAAACATCAATCAGCTGCCTCCTGCACACCTCCCACTGGGGATGTGCCCGCAACCAAGGTACATGCCCTTGACTGGAATCGAACCTGGGACCCTTCAGTTCACAGGCTGATGCTCTATCCACTGAGCCAAACTGGTTAGGGCTTAATAAACATTTTAATAGCAAGACCACATGGAATACAGGATAGGGACACCTCAATCTAATGTACATAAGGCTTTCCAGAAGCTTTCAGCCAAAGGAGTAGAGTATTCCAGGCAAGGCTTGGAGATAAAATGGATGGCACAATCAAGAACGAAAAGAAGCCCAGTATAGTTGGTGTATATATGGTAAGAAAAGAATGAAAAGAGATGACACTAATGAGGTCAGCAGGGACCAAAGTGATTGAAGAGCCAAGATACAGAATCTGAACATAATTAAGAGCATTTAGAAGCCTCTGAAAGATTTTCAAGCAGGAAAGTGATATATTTCAGTTTTCATTTTAGAAAAGTGCTCTTGTGGCTCTGTAAATAGACTGAAGAAAGGAAAGAAATACAAGTTTAGAAGATGTTTTCAGAATTCCAAGTGAGAAATAATACTTCATCTGGTTTAGTGGAAGAACAGAGGCAGAAGTAAGGAGGCATTTACAATATATTTAAAAAGTTGAATTGACTGGACTTAAAAAATGTTACAGAGCAGTGTTGGGAAGAAAGATTATAAATCCAGTTGTAGTGATGCTGAACTAAAGATCTTTTTGAAACATAAAAGTAGTTATTTTCTTTTTTTTTTATATATACATTTTATTGATTTTTTACAGAGAGGAAGGGAGAGAGAGAGTTAGAAACATCGATGAGAGAGAAACATCGATCAGCTGCCTCCTGTACATCTCCCACTGGAGATGTGACTGCAACCCAGGTACATGCCCTTGGCCGGAATCGAACCTGGGACCTCTCAGTCCACAGGCTGACGCTCTATCCACTGAGCCAAACCGGTTTCGGCAAAAGTAGTTATTTTCAGTGTGCAGGTAGATAAACCTACATTTTATGGGTGAGATCTATGCTGGAGATAAAGATTTGGGTTTCATTAGCTCATAAATGATATCAATGCAATGTCCTTGGTAGACTGGAAAATGGAAGACATTAACACTTTATACAGAAAAGAGAAACAATGGGTTAAAAGAATTTTTTATATTGGAATTTCTAATTTCAATGGCAACATTATATAAATTCCCAGCTTACACTAGATAGGCCTCTGTAATATAGTTTCCTCATCTAAGCAACAGGATAATTCTAATTGTCACATCCTCCTGTCTGCCGCCCCAGCCCTGATGGGCCCCAATCAGGGGCAGGGCCAGCCGGCCAACCTCCTGCAGCTCATCCCCACCCCCGGCTCCGCCCAGCCCTGCTGGGCTGGCCAGGCTGAGGGACTCCACCTTGCATGAATTCGTGTACCAGGCCTCTAATTGCCACATAAGCTTAGAGGCCTGAATGAGTTTTGAAAGTTAGGAGAAAGTTTTATAAAACCAAGTAAATAACTGTAAGAAAAATATGTTGGTTTCTGTAAAAGATTATTTTCATACTTAAGGAAAAAGTATTCACATAATGTCTCTTTTCCTGCTTTAAAATTTAAATGTCTACAAAGTAGGGGGAAAAAAGAGGGTCATAAATGTCAGTTAAATATAATTTTTTCACACAATTAATATTACCTTTAAATTTAATGGAGTTCCAACAAGTGACAGAAACACAGAAGAAAGAAGCAACTAAAAACTATATACATGCTCAGAAAAAAACATAAAATATTTTATTTCAAGCTTACCTTGCTCCTAAATTTTCAATGGTTATATATTCATCCTTTCTCACAACTTCAAACTGCAAGTGATGGAAAAAAATAGCCCTAAATAGTTCAATTTTCAAAATTCTTTAATATTACTAGTTAGCCTTAACACTTGAAAAAAGACAATGAGAATGAAGCTATAGCAAATATAAAACAAAACAGAAGTGACAAGATAAGCTATAAACAACTTTAATAAACAATAAACTAGAGTTGATTTTTTAAAAAATTCTACTTTACATCACTACAGGATTTAAATATCAATATGAGATACAAAAAGAGTGTTACTAAAGATAAAGAAATAATATCTATTTTTATTTGCAATTTTGGTCTATTTGTAAACTGAAAATTCAAGCATTTCATTTATTTAAAAATAAAATGAGTATCATTTGAGAACATTTTATGTAACACGTACTATATGTGATTTCTATAGATATTTTCGTAGAAAGATATGAAAGAGGGTCAAAAAGTCTAAAAGTATTTTTAAACTTAGATGGCACAGATCAGATTATCATCACTGGTACATGACAGACTTCTCATTGGTACAGGCATAGCCTGCTTTATATGTGTCTGTTTGTGTGTATCTTTACTTTTTAAATTTTCTTATTCTTAAGGATCACTTAAATACTACTTTGGAGAAATCAAAGCAATAGAAAGGTCAGAAATTAAGTCACCATTAAAGAGAAAATGGCAAAAATACTATTGCTATGAATCCCAAATGTTTTGAAAACCGAATGACATTCCAATGAAAGAAAAATAAGAAAAAGATACTTACCAAAATTTTAACAATTCCAGGTTCATCACATTGTAGCATCCTTACCATGTCACCTGTACATCCTTCCTTCAAACATTTTTTCCCACTAAAACTCTAAAGTTATCAATAGAAAAAAACAAATTATCAAAACAAAAAACATTACAATCAATAAAAAAATACTGATGTGCAAATCTAATTATTTTTTTAAAAAGTTAGCAGATGTTTCTAGATGATAAAACAAAAGATGTGAAAAAACAGAGTTAGCTGTTCAAAAATAGTCTATCTCATGTATCAGTGGATTTAAAATGCATAATTGCACTTTTCTCTAATAATTTCTACTTCAAAATCTTTAAGTAGCTATATTACAGCCTAAGAAGTAGTACCTAAGCACAGGGAAAGCAACTTGAAGTGACATGTACTAATTAGGTAAATGTATAAAGAAACACTGAATTTCTATTAGATATATAAGGATTACAGGGAAAAATGAAAGAATTAAAATGTTGAGTATTTCCTCTCATTCTGACCTTAATTTCCTCTTGTTAAGTCACTTGTTTTCTTTTAGTTCTTTTTCTAAAGTTGAGCAATATTGATTGCCCTAACAATCAAAGATTATAAAAAACACATGGTACTTAAACAAATGAATAATGCTAATGCAAGTACATGTTTTATCTGTTAATCTTCACAACAACCTTATGAAGATATTACTATCCTCACTATATGGTTTAGAAAAATGAATCTCAGAGCAGTTAAATTAACAGCCTAATGTAAAACAAAACAAACAAAAAAAACAAAGAAAACACTATAATGGCTCAATCTGGACTTGAACCCAGATCTCCCAAGTCCATATGCAATGCTCTTTCTATGCCATGATTTTTTTAAATTGTTTTATTGCTTAAAGTATTACAAAGGGTATTACATATGTGTCCTTTTTTTCCCCGCCCTGGACAATCCCCTGGCCTCCCCTACCCCCCAGTGTCTTATGTCCATTGGTTATGCTTATATGCATGCATACAAATCCTTCGGTTGATCTCTTACCCCTCCAACCCCCTCCTGCCCCCCAACCCTCCCTGGACTTCCCGCTGTAGTTTGACAGTCTGTTCGAGGCTGCTCTGCCTCTGTGTCTATTTTTGTTCATAAGTTTATAATGGACTTTATTATCCATAAATGAGTGAGATCATGTGGTATTTTTCCTTCATTGACTGGCTTATTTCACTTAGCATAATGTACTACAGTTCCATCCATGTCGTTGCAAATTATGCCACGATTTTTTTATTGGGGTTTTCTGTGTACACAATGTAAACACTCTGACCAAATACCATAAACCCAACTTATGGTAATCAACTCACCAAAGAATAATTAATATAGAATTGGGCTTTATACTTTTACTTTAATTTTAGTGGCAAAGAATTCAATTTAGTTATATGACTTTAGGTAAATATACATAATCTCAAATAGATTTTTGAAGACTATAAAATTTATCATTGTTCTCTATCCTTAAAATAGAAACTATCCTTAAAATTGTATAACTGTCCTTTCTGTTTGTTTATTAAGCAATTCTATTCTTTGATTCTATGACTTTTATGTAAATATATGTGACAATATTTCTATTCTTAAGAGTATAAACTTCCATAGGGAAAGAAATAGATAGGAATCACTAAGCAAAGCAACAAGCAGAGTATCCCCTACGAAGATCTGTTTAATAAATGGTGATAATGAACAAAGAATAGTAAGGAGAAGAGCATCAGAAAAAATAAGGAAAAAAAACCAGAGGTAAAATAGAGGAGGAAGGATATTAACAGGAAGAAATGAAAAAAAAAAGAGAAAAAAAGAGGAAAGGGTAGAGGAAGAAATGTAGTAAAGTTTTTAAGGAAAAATGAAATACCTGATCATTTTCACCTGGATATTTTAAATTCTTGAACTTTTTCCAACAAATCTTATGAAAATAAACACAGCAACTTTTACTGCACATTAATTGAAAAAATCCCTGGAAAAGAATGAAAATAAGTTGTTGATATGGAAATAGAATATCATATATAAATAGAAATATCACTTTAAGTCACTTTTAACTTCACAAGTTTTTTGTCCTTCCCAGTGTGTCCTCCCTGGAACTACAGTTATGCTTCCTTTAAAGAGGTAGATTGCTTGGATGACAAAAATCTAAATTTTGTGGCCAGGACTTCCTGCTGCTACATGCTATGTATGTGATTGGAATGCTATTACCTCCCTGGGAAACCATAACCATATCACCATGTCACCTACACCAAGACTGAACTTGCGCCTCATAAGCACTGTACTTTACCAGGTCTACCTCCCTAATTCCTAACTTACCCTAATGAATAGATCTTGGCTTTCTCCTCCTCCCTACTTACCCCATTTGCTATAGACATCATGCCATTCTTTTTTTTCCCCCCATTATAATAGCCATCTTTATTTTAAAAAAACGTAAAATGTATTCTTTTGGTCTTTCTGAGTTTTCATTTTTACAAAAACAAAAACACACATTAAAAGCATTCTCAACTGTCATTCTCACAAACAGATGTTTTTTAAGCAGCCCTCCCTGCTACATGCTTCATTCTGGATGCCCATGCCTTTTAACTGAGATTTCCATTTTTTTATAGAAGTGGTGTTATATTTGCTCTGATAATCACATCGCATTTTATCTTGTGATTTCCCAGTCTTATTCTGCCATATCTACTGGGAACCAGACTTGAAGTACTTTGATTGTTGAATTTCTTCAAATTAAGGCTGGTTATGATTTTTTCTCCCTCAAGGCCCAGAGCAAAAATAATGATCACTTACTTGGTAACATAAATCTTGAGGAGTGACAATCTTTCTCCTTAGTAAAATAAATTTTAGATAAATGAAAATAAAATAACAATTCTAACTATAAAGAATATTTTAGATAATTTCTACTGTATGATAGCAGAAATATTAATTATAACTTCAGAGACATGTGACTATTACAAAACCCTTAGCAAAACCAATTCATTCTTTTATTGACTCACAGGGTATAAATTAATTCCAGGTCATTAAAATTCTAAATTCTTAGAGATACTCAAACAATTTCTCAACTGCATTATCACTGTTATTAAAATAAGTACTCTTTTGAAATACTATTTTGATGCATAATACAATAATTTTTATCTAAGTTTATTTTTTAAATATTCAGTTAACTGATAATTATAGTACCTTATAATTGGTGTTCCTTAAAATGTCAGCTTCACAAGATCCTTCACAATCTAGATAACTGCAAATGGTCTGCTTCATTATATTACTTTCAGTTGTCTTGATAAAATTATTGAGAAGATCCTAGATTTAAAAATAAAAATAATCTCATCAATTAGTAATGACTACATCACATCCAATATTTTACCATACATAATTTTAAGTAATTTAAGTTATATACTTTTTTGAATGTATTTGTATGTATTTTTTTTTAAGTAATAGAATGTATTTTCCTCATTCAAAGTAAACAATAGATAGGAAGGTGCTAAAATAGAAATACTGAATTTCTTACTGAATATAAACATGGAGAAAGGAAAAAAGTATGCATAAAATTCACTAAAAATGTTAGGATAATAAAGGAAAATATTTTAAAGGGAAGAGGGAAAAGAAAAATAACCAAGACCAAGTAGGGATTCTTTAGATAAGTACAGAAGTTAATTTTTTTCAATGTATAAAATTATTACTTTATTAGGTCAGATTTAAAAGTCATATAGTTATCCTGACAAATGCAAAAAATTGTCTGCTTATTCTATTGATTACTAAGAGAGGTATCTATACTAATAATAGAGGAATATGCAAATTGTCCATGACTACATCACAGTGATGACCGAACAGCAGGCTGCATGTGGCGACCAGGCTGGCAGGGGGGTTAGTGAGGGAAAACCAAACAACTGAACAGCAAGCTGCGTGGGGCGACCAGCCTGGCAGGGGGGTTACTGAGGGATGACCAAACGACTGAACAGCAGGCTGTGTGGGGTGACCAGGCCAGTGAGGGGGGGGCCAATTAGGGGAGACCAGGCCGGCAGGGGGAGTGGCAATTGGAGGTGACCAGGCTAGTTGGGGGTAACCAGGCCAGCAGGGGGGGCGATCAGGCAGACAGGCAGGTGAGCAGCTAGGAGCCAGTGGTCCCAGATTGTGAGAGGGATGTCCGACTGATCACTGGGATCGGGCCTAAACCGGCAGTCGGACATCCCCCGAGGGGTCCTGGATTGGAGAGGGTGCAGGCTGGGCTGAGGGGGCCCCAGGCATGAATTTTGTGCACCGGGCCTCTAGTATTAAAATAATCTGTGACTGGGAGTTTTTATTTCTCTTTTCAATTCCATCAGTCTTTGTCCCATCTATTTTGAGGCTATATAGCAATTTTCAGTTGCTATAGCTTCCTAAAAAATTGAATTGTGTGTTTTAATGATACATCTCTTTTTATTTCAAGGAATGCATTTGGACTTTAAGTCAGGTAAAATATAAGGATCCAAAGAGGTTTAAAGTAAAAGTCTGGAAAGAAGTATGTCATTCAAACACTAACCAAGTGAAACTTGTTGTTAATGTTCTTATTAAACAAATTAAAAAGTGATCAATGTGACTTATCAAATAGGTAAAAATTATCCAAAAAATAAAGACTACCCAGAGGATGTGGAAATATAGAAACTCTCATACTGTGTCTTAAGACTATAACCTGGTATAAACTTTCTGAGAGAAAATATAGAGATATATCTCAGCAACTTTACAAGTGTGTGGACACTTGCTTCACAATTCCACTTTTAGAAATTTATCCTAAGAAAATGATGTAAAACATACACAAAGATCACTTTACATATAGTGAAAAAGTAAAATGTTTAGGATAAATTAAATAATAAACAGCAGGATGAGTGTCTGGAAAGATATAAATGAAAATGCTAACAGTGGTTTCTCCATTTAAAGAAATATGAACAATTTTAGTTTTACCTTCAGGAATTTTCACATTTTTCGGTTTCCTGAGGCATTTAGTACTTTCAAAATTAGAATCAACAATAAAATGGTTAAGTACAATTTGAAAAAAAAAAGTTAACTATTGCATTTAGTTCTAGCCCTGTGAAGAAATAGATTATTAGAGCTTTTAATCTTATTTGAAAATGCTAATACAGCCTCTTCACTTCTCTCTACTTGTTGAATCATACATTCCGCACTACGTAATGAAATCAAGGTTATTTCTCATATAAAAAACTAATTTCCAATTAAAGAATGTGCTTCTTATAGAATATGACATAGTTAAGATAAACTGCACTTTATCAAAGATGATTCTGATTAGTCAGAAATGAAATGTTATTCTTAAATAATTGCTTACTTTAAAAGTTGTAGGTAAATCTTCATCTTCCGTAGGATCTATGTCAAACCAATGATCATTTGTATCACCTATTTCTTGTAAACTTTTATAAAATTCTAGCAGTCCTCCATTATATCTGCAAGGCATTTTAAATAAGGTTAGTTTGAATGTGACACTGTAACTAAATAGTTTAAAATAAAATGAAAAACCCTTTTTTGTGTGTGATAAGTAGGGTAGTGATAACCTCTGGCATGCTATAGAAATACAAATACTAGGACTCTCACCTGTGGTAGATTGGGATGAAAAACAGGTGGAAGGGGAGACAACTGATTATGTAGTAGCTCACTTGAACAGTATAGGGACCATGGTAATTAAAGGGACTGTAGAGTTGATTGGCTTTTGTTTACTGTCTTGGAAGCCTTGAAGAAAGAGAATGACAGGCACAGGTCAGCCAACTATTGACTCAAGACACACTGTGAAAGACAGAGGCCTTTATGGTGGCATTTAAAGAGACCCTAATCTGTAGATATATTGGGTAAATACAATCTATGTTAAAAAAAAATCAGTCCCAGATTTAATCACAAGGTGCAGCAAACCATAAAAGAGATGAAATGCATAACCTTGATGGGACTACTATTATCAACTCAGGGTAAAAGGCCTCCATGATAATACATAGAGAATCCTTACCAACCCTAATTATAAGGACAAACTATGCTGAAAATGAGGCTCAGTATTTAATCACAAGGGTAGAACAACAGCAAAGACCAAAAGCACAGCCTCATGCCCTAACCAGTTTGGCTCAGTGGATAGAGCATCGGCCTGTGGGCTCAAGGGTCCCAGGTTCGATTCCGGCCAAGGGCACCAAAAACAAAGAAACAAACAAAAAAACAAACAGAAAAGCACAGCCTCAACAGTACCATTATGTGAAAATCGGGGCTCTGACAGGAAACAAGTAGACTCTGAGATCTGGAATGGGGACATTTAGGTGAATATGCTTAGAAACAATGAATTCCTAAATTCTCATGACCCCTCTGACTGGCAAAGACCTACTCCTTGCTAGGAGGGGCAGATTCCCTTTATTTAAGGGCCATACAAAAATATCATTTGGAGTACATGTCTCAAAAGATAATGCCTTCCTTCTCAAGATCCTCCCTCTCCACTCATTGCCTACAGATTAATATATCTAGGATCACATAAAAGCAAAGTCCAAATGGTAACACAGAGTCCCTGCCCAGGAAAAAAAAAACAACAAACTTAATTCATCATGAGAATTACAGAACTTGACTAGTATGTACTAGAACATGTGTAGCAATGAACCTTAAGAGTGCTGAACTAGTGGATAGGGAAATGTGTATTGACATGGGACAACTTCCATAACTTAAGATTTAATTTCCTAGTAAGGATACCTTAAGCCAGTCCTAACATGCTGCTTAAGAAGGTTATTTGAAGCTTGGACATAACAATGGCCTACAGAAACTGAGGTGGAAATGCTGGAAACTTCGTGGCAGAGTATTAAAAGAAACTTCAGGGAGGGGAGGATGTTAGAAAGGACTTAGTACATAAGACCACAGAGTCCATCCCTAGACAATGTCCCCTGGAATAGTGGTCATCAACCTTTTGGACCTCATGGACCACCAGTGGTCCACGGACCACCGATTGGCAACCGTTGCCCTGGAAAGACCAAGGTGACACTCCATCCATTAATGCAATAAGAAATATATAGTCAGAAAGGCAGCTCAATGGTGGTGGTTCTCTGTAGGTCAGGGATGAAAGTAAATGATATCATATAATGGACTTTCTAGTGTCAACCATCTGGAAAATGGATTCTCCCCAATGCCCATAAGTAAAGAGAATAAAGAGTAGTGTACATATTTGAGGGAAGGACAGCAATATATATTCATTTCTTGTCTCAGAGCTATGTTAATTCTCTCCACAATATAGACTAAAGGGATTTTTATTATTCTAACATTCTGCAAAATATCACACTGTTCATTGGTATTGATGACATCATAATACTAGTGAATACAAAGTGGGGAATCTTCTGGATACCTTAGTAAAAAGCAAGCATGCCAAAGGATAGACGATAAACCAAAGAATCAGGGAACTAACAGGTAGTGCTGCTTTTATGGATCACTAGAGGCCTGGTGCAGGAATTCATGCATGGGTGGGGTCCCTCGGGGTGGCCTGTGGGGATCAAGCTGACACCCACAGTCCAACGCCACCTTCAGCTCCTACCTGCTGTTCCCGCTCATCTCAGCCCACTACGCCTACCCCAGGCTCGCGCCCAATCAGTCCCAATTGGGAGAGGCTAGAGCCACCACAGCGGCTCTCGCCAGCTGTGGGCCCTGCGTCTGGTGCCTTCCCAAGGGGAGTGGCCTGTGGGATCAGGCTGAAACCGGCTCTCCGACACCCCCGAGGGACCCCACCAGTGCAAGATAGAGGCCGGGAAGGGACAGCAAGTGGGCTCCAGGGCATGTCTGGCGCATCTTGCTCAGTCCCGATCAGCCAGACCCCAGCAGCAAGCTAACCTACCAATCGAGCGTCTGTCCCCTGGTAGTCAGTGCACATCATAGCAACTGGTCAACCAGCCGACTGTCTGCCCGCTGGTGGTCAGTGCACATCATAGCGAGAGGTCGAGCGGCCTTATCATATCATTAGCATATCATACTTTGATTGGTTGAACAGTCGACAGGTCACCAGAGTACCGGACACTTAGCATATTAGGCTTTTATTACATAGGACTAGAGGCCCGGTGCACAAAAATTTGTGCACTCGGGGGGCAGAGGGGGTCCCTCAGCCCGGCCTGTGCCCTCTCGCAGTCTGGGGCCCCTCGGGGGATAACGACCTGCTGGCTTAGGCCTGCTCCCGGGTGGCAGAGGGCAGGCCCAATCCCTAGGTGCAGCCCCTGGTCGGGCTCAGAGCAGGGCCGATTGGGGAGTTGGGGCGCCACCCCCTGTCATGCACAGAGCAGGGCGATCAGGAGGTTGTGATGCCACCCTCAGGGTAGGGCCGATTGGGGGGTTGGGGCACCATCCCGTCACACTCAAGGCAGGGTCAATGGGGAGGTTGCGGCGCCACCCCCTGTCACGCACAGAGCAGGGCAAATCAGGGGGTTGGGGCACTGCCCCCTGTCACTCACAGAGCAGGGCCCATCAGGGGGGTTGGGGCTCTGTACCCTGTCACGCAAAGAGCAGGGCCGATCAGGGGGTTGGGGCACCGCCACTCTCACACTCAGGGCAGGGCCAATGGGAAGGTTATGGCTCTACCCCGTCACACACAGAGCAGGGCCCGTGGCGGGGGGAGGGGGGGTTGGGGCGCCGCACCCTGTCACCCACAGAGCAGGGCCGATCAGGGGGTTGGGGCACCGCACCCTGTCACACACAGAGCCGCAGGGCAATCAGGGGGTTGTGGAGCTCCCCCCTATCAGGCACAGAGCAGGGCTGATCAGGGGGCTGGGGCACCTTCCCCTGTCACGAACAGAACAGGGTGGATAGGGGGGTTGTGGCCCCACCCCCTGTCACACACAGAGCCGCAGGGCGATCAGGGGGTTTGGGTGCTGCCCCCTGTCACGCTGATCCCGGTGCCAGGAGGCCTCAGGGCTCCGCTGATCCCGGTGCTGGGAGGCATATTACCCTTTTACTATATAGGATAGAGGCCTGGTGCATGGGTGGGTGCCGACTGGTTTGCCCTGAAGGGTGTCCTGGATCAGGGTGGGGGTCCCCACTGGGGTGCCTGGCCAGCCTGGATGAGGGGACGATGGCTGTTTGCAGCTGGTCACACACCCTTCAGGGTGGGGGTCCCCACTGGGGTGCCTGGCCAGTCTGGGTGAGGGGCTGAGGACTGTTTTCAGGCTGGGGGTGACTGAAGCTCCCAACCATTCCTTTTTTTTTTTTATTCTGGGCCAGCTTTAGCTTTGAGGCTTGGCTCCAGCTCTTAGGCCTCCGCTGCTAAAAGTAGGTTTCTGGCCTTTGCTTACAATGTTGCGATCCTGCTGGCTGAAGCCAGTGGACTAAAGCAGGTTTCTGGGGTTTCTTTTGGCTTCTATATTTGTTACATAGTTGCTTAGAGTTGCAGCTCAGAGGCCTGCAGCGGCTGGCGGGGAACGCTGGAGTCCTCCATCACTGAAGCAAGCAAGCCTCACGTTCGCTTCCAGCTGCCTGGCTGTTGGCCGCCATCTTGGCTGGCAGTTAATTTGCATATCACCCTGATTATCCAATGGGAAGGGTAGCGGTCGTACGGCAATTACCATGTTTCTCTTTTATTAGATAGGATGGCTGGACCAAGCAGTAATCCTTCATATGGATTTGCACAAGTAAACTTTGTGTAATTCATTCTTCAGATCTCAGCTAAACATTATTTCCTCAGCGAGATCTCTGATTCCCAGAACCAGACTGGGGCTCTAGAAGTCTTTTATTGTTCACTTATATTCCTTCATAGCTTTTTTTATAACATTTTATAAAAATTTTGCACAACTTATTATTTGATTAGTATCTATAATATTATCACTTACATGGGAATAGGAATTGTCTATTTTGTAAATAATTGTATCCCCAAATCTAGCAGTCTCTAGAATATGATAAATGCTTAGCAAATAAAATGAATGATGTTACAAATGGCTAAGGATCTCCAAATAGGAAGTGAACAGACTGCTAGTCCATATAGATTACCCTATACAATTTCACTAAATATATAATACCCAACACTTCCAAAACTCAGCATTTGGACTCTTTCGATGCTTTATTAGTTCTATTATACCTTAAACACCTATTCCAAGTGGTGATAATATTAAAAACTACAACCATCATTTATTTATTAAGATAGCATTTCTGTGTCCTGGGCACTGTGTTAATTACCTGCAACATCTTATGAGGTGGGCACTACTTTTAGTTCCATTTGACAAATAAGAAAGAAGATAAGGCTTAGCCAACATTAAGTTTCCTTAAATCAAAGATTAGGTAGGTGGTAGCAAATGTATTTGAACCCAGGTCTGTCAGACTCCAAAGACTATATCCCAATGTTTATGTTATACTGCCTCTTACTGTCACGACCTGTTAAGTTTGACACTTAATATTCTCAAGTACATTAAAGAAATTATTATCTGTAAAAAATAGGTGAAGAAGAAAAAAAATCCACCCAGCATGATTATACCTGGTATACTGTGCAAACTTTTATCCCCATCCCCATTTCGCAATGCAGAAAGCTGACAGGGAAGATCTACCCATTAGTTAAAATCCTTACCTCTTCTGAGCACATCGAAGTAAACCACGTCCAAAATAAACTAAAGACATAAATTTTTCACAAATTTCATTTTCTTGGATCACCATCTTCATCACTAGAAACTTATTCTCAGCTTCCGTATAATCCTGTAGGAGCATAACACTCAGTTTGGCTAATGTAAAGACTTTTTTTTCTTTTACAATAAACAAATATTCCCCAAACTTGAGAAGTTAGGGAAATTTAATATTGGTCCAGTCTTTTGGTCATTTATTCACATCTCTAATCCTAGCACTGCTGTATGTGGTCACATATGCTTAAAATATGTATAACAACCTAAGGTATTTTTTGACCGACATTTAAAAGTGAACACTAAAATAACAATAGCCCTGGTCTGGTGGTTCAGTTGGTTGGAGCATCATCCCATACTCTAAAAGGTTGTGGGTTCGATTCCCAGTTAGGGCACATACTTAGGTTGTGGGTTCGATTTCTGGTACGAGAGGCAACCAATAAATGTTTCTCTCTCACATTAATGTTTCTCTTTCTCTCTCACTCCCCCTTCTTGTCTCTCTAAAAATCATGCCCTGGCCGGTTTTGCTCAGTGGATAGAGAGTCAGCCTGTGGACTGAAGGGTCCCAGGTTCAATTCTGGTTGGGGCACATGCCCAGGTTGTGGGCTCATGAGGGAGGCAGCCGATCAGTGATTCTCTCTCATTATTGATGTTTCTATCTCTCCCTTTCTCTCTGAAATCAATAAAAATATATTTTAAAAATCAATCAATAAATAAAAACAAATCCTCGGGTGAGGATTAAGAAAAACAACAACAAACAACAAGAAAACCCACTGTGTGGGAAAACATATTTGCCAATGTTATATCTGACAAGGGCCTAATCTCCAAAATCTATAGGGAACTCAAACAACTTAACAAAAGGAAGATAAACAATCCAATCAAAAAATGGGCAAAGGACCTAAATAGGCACCTTTCAAAAGAGGACATTCAGAAAGCCAAGAGACATATGAAAACATGCTCAAAGTCACTAACCATCCGAGAGATGCAAATCGAAACAACGAGGTGCCATCTCACACCTGTCAGACTGGCTATCATCAACAAATCAACAAAGGACAAGTGCTGGAGAGGATGTGGAGAAAAAGGAACACTCGTGCACTGCTGGTGGGAATGCAGACTGGTGCAGCCACTATGGAAGACAGTATGGAGCTTCCTCAAAAAACTAAAAATGGAACTCCCATTTGACCCTGTGATCCCACTTCTAGGAATATATCCCAAGAAACCAGAAACACCAATCAGAAAGGATATATGCACCCCTATGTTCATAGCAGCACAATTCACCATAGCTAAGATCTGGAAACAACCTAAGTGCCTATCAGTAGATGAATGGATTAGAAAACTGTGGTACATCTACACGATGGAATGCTATGCTGCTGTAAAAAAGAAAGAACTCTTACCATTTGCAACAGCATGGATGGAACTGGAGAGCATTATGCTTAGTGAAATAAGCCAGTCAATGAAGGAAAAATACCACATGATCTCACTCATTCATGGATAATAAAGACCATTATAAACTTATGAACAAAAATAGATACAGAGGCAGAGCTGCCTCGAACAGACTGTCAAACTACAGTGGGAAGGACGGGGAAGGTGCGGGGGGAAGGAGAGGGAGGTAAGAACTCAACCGAAGGACTTGTATACATGCATATAAGCATAACCAATGGACATAAGACACTGGGGGGTAGGGGAGGCCAGGGGATTGTCAAGGGCGGGGGGGAAAAGTAGACATATGTAATACCCTTTGTAAGACTTTAAGCAATAAAACAATTAAAAAAAAAAAGAACAACAATTTTTGTTTGTAAAACTGGAAAATATTATTAGCTAATACTTTATAATTCTTACTAATTTTCTTCCTAATTGGAGCACAAATCTCCTTAATTTTTCAAATAATAAGTAGAAAGTATAGATTTCTAGAGACAAAAAGTAAAGGAAATATCAAGGCTGCAAAGATAATATGAGAAATCATTAAAAAACATAAAAAGATAATGTTAAATTCGAAGAACTCTTAGAAATCACCTAGTTAACTCCCAGATTTTTACTTTTTGCACTTCACCTTATTCAACCAAAAATTTAAAGTATACCTCATATTTTACAAGGGGTAAGATTAGGACCAGCCAGATTAAGCTATACTAGAAAATGGATTAAAATGTATTGTATAAGTGAAAGATGCTAAGCAATTTTGTTTTACACAAATGGTAAGCACTTAAAGGATAAATAAAATAACTAAAGTTGTAAGCTAAAATTATGTTTCCCCTATCAACTTTTATTTCACAAAATAGTCTCTAGAATAACTATACTATATTAAAAATATATAAAAGAAAAGTCACTGCGTGGTTTCAATTTTTAGAGAATTTCAAAAATCAACATTTTAATTTGTTAAAATGAGGTCAGTATATGTAAAAAGAGTTATAATAGGCAAATATCAAGTGCTACATACCTCTTTCTTTCCTCTTTCAGTGAGTGCTAATCCATACAAGAACAGTAATGTCAAATAATAATCAATATTAATCTGATGTGCCTAAAATGATAAAATATATTTTAATTGATTATTTAGACTAAGCTACTTTAAAATTTAGCAAGATCAATTAAATATCTTAGGTCGGTCTAATAATTATTAAAATAGTGAAATTATCATTATATTATCAATTACCTAATAACAGAGAATTCATTTTAGATGTATTTGATAATTTGACCCAGAATGAGAAGATAGTCAATATCCTGAAATAAAATATGAGAGTTTGATTAAAGAAAATGGAAGCAAATGCCATCAAGATTTGTTATACTAAACCTTTTGCAAAATTCTTTCATTTATATTTCAGGTATCAAAATACTTTAGGTAATAATATAATGAACACTCATGTATCTACCATCCAGCTTAAAAAATACAATGATCTCTTAAATCAAAGTATTTTATTGTCCATGTATGCATTTTGTTCTAACAGTATAAACATAAAGCTTGTCAATTCCTCAGTGAAAAATTAAAACATGAGAATATTTCCTTCATTTAAAATGGTCTATGCCAAATTATAGAGATGGAGAAAAGATTAGTAATTAGGGAGAGCGAGGAGGGCAAGAGGTGCCTGTGACTAACTATAATGGGGTAGAATAAAAGAGATTTTTGTAGTGATGTGAGTTCTTTCATCTTGACTGCAGTAGCGGTTACACTAGCACTGGTAATAAAATGGCAAAGAACTATACACACCACGCATAAAAGTCAGCAGAGCTGACTGCTTTCCATAGAAAGGCCTGCTTGCAAGACTGACTCTTCATGGGTGTCTAGGAACCTGGATTTCAGGAGCGTTCCCACTGTTCTCTGGTAAGGGTGACTCACTGTGCCTAAATTGTTTGTGCAAATAAAGTGATTTATGCTGAAAACCTGGGAGTTTCTTCGGAGAGTCGGGAATTTTTATAGCCTAGGCAGAGGGTGCCTACATGACCAACCCCCAATAAAAACCTTGGGCACCAAGTATCTACTAGGCTTCCCTGGAGAGAAAAATCAAATTCATACACGTTATTGCAGATGATGTTAGTATTATCATTTTACTAATCGGCACATTGTCATTTTCAGATCAGATTTGAGATAATCCATCAAACCACAATATTTTTCAACTCTCAACTTAGATTGCTTTGATGAAATTTATCTGATTGGCCTCCATTTTTTAATATGAATCCAGGATAAACTGTTGAGTTAATTTTCTTGCATTTTTAAACCTGTCATGCACAGAGAGATGAAATCCATAATACTGTATTTGTGTGACTCATGTCCTTACAGTTTGTCTAGTATTATTGTCGATTACACCGTTGTGTCTGAGTCTTAATGCAATATATGTTCCCCAGCCTTTTTCACCATGTGGAAAAAGAATAGGATATGTCATTGCATCTAATGTAGGAAAATGGATATTGATTTGTTTCATTTTAGTGGCATTTGGATTATTGGGATCTGGTTTACAATGAATGAGCAAGTCTCTTTCAAAAGGAGGTTCTCCATCTTTGTTTCTGAATATGACAGCAACCTCAGTTACACGGGGAGAACTATATCTACCTGGGTCACTGTTACGATTGTATTTAATTACCATTGTTACTCCAGTGGGAGCAATACCTTTTGCTGCTGCTTCAGATTGGGCTTCCTTTTCTACCACATGTAGCATCTTGTACAATTTTGTTAATTCATTTATTTTACGCATGAGGTTGATGATGTTGATCATGAGTCTTTCTGAGCAGCCCGGGTTTTCTGGCATTGCTAATTTTTTACTTGTAGCTTCGGCTGTACCCAAAATATAGAGGTGAGCAAACTTCTGAGAAACACCATCCGAAGGATGTAAAGTTCTAGCACGGTGATAAACTTGGCATGTATTCTAAACAGTATGGCCCATATCCTGACGGCGATGCAATATTTGCACCCATGGAAGCAAAAGCAAAAGAATTATTTATGGAACGAATATTTTCCATGAAATTTTTACTGTCACAATCTTTGTCATTAATCTTTTTAAATATGCTGGGTAATCTGGAAAGTGTATATCATTTGGACAGACTTTCCCTTTACCACAACATCGAGTAAATTTCTCATCGGGTTGTTTTTCATCAGAGAAATTTAGTGATAGGCAAAATTCATATCGAATAGTAATTCTACCACAACTATGTTTGAGAATTGCATCCTCATGTAGTACATTTTTGCTGAAAAGGCAGTTCCTACCAGAATTGGTAGTACTTGTTGATGACTGTTCTCTAGACATATTCTGTCGTTCCCCAACCCCTTCTTTCAACTTCAAAGGCACGTTGGTCTTTAGACATTTTCTGTTGATGATGCTGGTGTTTTTCGGCATCAGAGTGACAGTTTTCCAATAGCTGGTCTTCAGATACATTCTGTCGCAGGCGCCACCTTCTTTCAAGATCAGATGCATGTTGCTCTTCAGACATTTTCTGTCAATAATGGCGGCATCTTTCGGCTGCAGAGCTACATTGTATAAACAGTTGTTCTTTAGACATAGTCCCACCTCTCTACTGTCACGGTCTGAGATGCAGGTGAATGAGAGTCCTGGCTGTCAGGCCACTGAGAGCTGTCTGACCAACAGCTGATTCTGGCTGATTCTGTGGGGGTGGGACTTCCTCCTCCCTGTCAGTTTCCACAGCTGTGGTGAGAAAGCTGGGGTGACAGAGGGAGCCACACCCTCCAAGCTGCCCTCTCTCTCGCTCTGCACTATGTCCAGTGGCCTCCTGCTCTGCCAAGT
The DNA here is from genome assembly GCF_014108235.1 of Myotis myotis. Lineage (NCBI taxonomy): Eukaryota > Metazoa > Chordata > Mammalia > Chiroptera > Vespertilionidae > Myotis > Myotis myotis. Next base: position 146,517,732 of record NW_023416324.1, on the reverse strand, counting down.
CTTCCAAACCTCCTGCTCTCCTGCTCTGTTCTCTGCTGGTGAAGGTCCTGGGAGCCCGCAGGTGTGCCTGGGCGCTGCTGGCATCACTTCCTGGGGCTGGTGATGGTCCCGGGAGCCCATGGCCACCATTGCCTCCTGGGGCAATTGACACCCGCGTATGCAAAAAACCCTCCATCTTTGTCAGGTTAATTTGCATACTCACTCCTGATTGGCTGGTGGGCATGGCTTTTGGGCATCGCAGCGGGATGGTCAATTTGCATTTCCTCTTTTATTAGTATAGACTAGAGGCCCAGTGCACGAAATCTGTGCAGAGGGGTCCCCTCAGCTCAGCCTGCACCCGCTCCAATCTAGGACCCCAGCAGGGTCTAAACTGGCAGCCGGACATCCCTCTCACAATCCAGGACCACTGGTTCCTAACTGCTCACCAGCCTGCCTACCTGATCACCCCTAACTGCCCCCCTGCCAGTCTGATCACCCCCTAACCACCTCTGCCTGCTGGCCTGATTGCCCCTAACTTACCCCCCTTCCGGCCTGGTCACCCCTAACTGCTCCCCCCTCTGCCAGCCTGGTTGCACCTGCCACCCCTGCCGTACTGGTCGCCCTTCACTGGCCCTCTGCTAGCCTGGTCACCCCTGACTTCCCCCCCTCTGGTCTTGTTGCCCTTTACTGCCCCCCCGTGCAAGCCTGGTCGCCCACAACTACCCCCCACTCCATCAGCCTGGTTGCCACAACTACCCCGCCTTTTGGCCTGGTCATCCCTAACTACTGCCCCTGCTGGCCTGGTCACCCCCAACTGCCCCCTCTGCCAGCCTGGTCACCCTTCACTGTCCCCCCTGCCATCCTGGTAACCTCCAACTGCCCCCCCACTTGCCTGGTTGCCCCCAACTGCCCCCCCCCCACCAGCTTGGTCGCCCCTCACTGCGCCCCTGTCGGCTGGTCGCCCTATGCAGCCTGCTTGTTCACTCATTTGGTCGTTCCTCACTGCCCCCCCCCCCCATGCTGGCCTCGTCACCCCATGCAGCCTGCTGTTCAGTTGTTTGGTCGTCCCTCATTGCCCCCCCCCCCCGCCCCCCACGCTGGCCTGGTCGCCCCACGCAGCCTGCTGTTCGGTCGACCAGTTGTTTTGGTCATCATGGTCACTGCCTTTTATATATATAGATGGAATTTGGTATCTTATGCTACCTTGTATGTTTCTGGGTTGTCCTATCTTTAGGATAACTCCAATCCATCGTCTGCATGGGTGCAAAACTTAAGTTTACTGATCCAAATTATTCTAAAGAACTAATTTTTCCTTTTACCATCTTGCACTATTGACTCTAATTTTTAATGCAAGTTTATTTTTATATTTTCCTATTTATTTCTAAAGTACCATTTGACCTTGAGCATGTAATTATATCTTATCAATTTTATTTCACATGATTACTCAGTAACTGATAATAGCAGTACCAATTTTTATAAATATAGAAATATCAGAAGAAAAAGGAGCTGATTATTTATAGAGAGACAGAAAGTAGTAGATTTTGTAATGACTCTCCATTTCTAATTGGGAAAGCCCATTTTTACTAGTTCAAGTTTCTCTTTATTTAACCCTTTGTACACCTTAAGCATCTATAAATGCAAGCGGTGGACCTTCCCCACACTCCACACACGTCTATAGCTGCAAAACTCGCATATCAACTCTGGTTGCCCAATTTTAAAATCAGACTTGTTAGTGACATCTCTGGGTTTGTAAAGAAAATTATAGTAACTTAAATTTGTAAATATTCCAGTGCATAAGGAAGAAATTCCAGTATCGATATATAGGGCTGCCACTCAGAAGCGTGAGAGATAAACACTGCAACACTCGAGATTTTTTTGTTCATTGTGACATGAGATTTGTGTTATCATGAATTTCACGCTTAAAATAGTAAACATGGTGTGCATTCCTTTTTTTCTTTTACAAATTTCTTCATTGGAGCATCAACAAAATTTAGTGTTTTCAAGGCTTTTCATGTCGATGGTTTATTTTTATTTCACGCTCGCTTTTGTTGATATTTCCATAGAATTGAAAATTATCATTTTATTATTGAATTTATCGTTGTATTATATTGTGCAAATAAAATTCAATCCCCATAAATGGCATCAGATGAAAAAATAATCAAACTAAGCAAATCGCAAGAAGAAAATGATGACATCCTTTATTCAACTCCAGAGTCAGATGATTTTTTTAATTAAATTCAAAATATTGTGGTGTGTGGGGATGGTTTCCATTTTGGACACATGGCAGTTAACTGGTTAAGATGAACAATTTTGTAGCAGGGAAGGGGACTGGAATAAGCTTATTAAAGAGATGCAGTCATAAAGTACAAGACAAAGGAAGGAAATCAATTTACGGTATGTGTACCTTTCTCTAGATTAGTGGTTCCCAATGTGGGGCAACTTGATTTTTACGTTATTAACAGTGAATTTTTTGCATATCTTATGGTTCTAGGGGCCTCATATACAGTATATAAATACATATTGTGATGTATTTATGCATTTCAGTTCTCTATTATATGTTTTGAAACTTTATTTGCTATTTTTCATATTACTTCATGTTATTATTATTATTTTAACAATTTCTTAGTGATTTCTTCCTCAGTAATTCAACTATTCTTTCATTCTTTTTTTTTTCTCTCTTTCATGGATGCCATGTTCTTTGTAAGCTTGTTTAGACCAAGTTAATGGCCTTTTAAGCTTCCTCCACGTGAATAGGAGTTCACTTTTTGAATAATAAAATTTATATGTCATGGGGCGGGGGGCGAGGGGGCATCAGGATTTTAGAGATGCTTAGGTAGGGCACAGCCAAAAAAAGGTTGGAAACCACTGCTCTAGATAGAGGTAAAAGAGGAAAATAGAAATTGGCCTACACCTTAAAGTTAGCATGCATTGGCCATACTCTCATTGAAAAATGTTGTGAGTCCATTATTTCAAACTTTCAAAAACAAAACACTTACAGTATAATTAGTAGCTTGAATGTTCCTAAGTGATGCTTCCAGTTGTGTTATCAGGAAACGTATAGTCAAAGCAGGAACTATTTCCTCCCCATTCTGGCTGTTAGCTGCAACTTCTCTCTATGAAAAATTATTCAGTTGAAAATGTCCTTAAGTTAGAATAAATATCTACATATTTTTATAAATAATACATTTTCATTGTAAAAAATTTGGAATACAGATATAAAGATTTCTTCTTTAAATCCATACAACCTAGATACAACTGTTTTCATACCTGTTTTTTTTTTGTTTGTTTGTTTTTTTAAGAACTCTGTCAAATCTTTGTAACTATTTCCTCAAAACACTAAAAAGCATTACTATGTCTGCCAAGGGGTTGGCAATATCCACTCTTACTTCAGAGGAAAGTGGTAATCCCAATTCATTCTCATATCTTCTGTGCCCTAGCATAACTAAAATCTTCCTTCCAACTCTGAGCCTGTGGTAAGCAGGAATGCTGGCTTTAATATCAACACCAAGAAAAGTCATCTGATACTACAATCTGATTGGAACCAAGCTAATATATGATTTATTATGTGTGTTAGTTTTGTATTTACATGGATGAAATGAATAACTATGTATTATGTTTGTGGTCATTCCCCAATGCCTTATGACCACAACTGCGTGGCTTAAATTACATTATCTGTTTAATGATGCACAGACAGTCCTCGGGTTACAGGTTACGGGTTACGTCGGACTCGACATACGTCATTTCGTGGTTACATCGCCATTTCCCATTTATTTATAAATAAAAAAACTTCCGTCATTTCAACATATGTACATATGTGCTTTATGTTTTTTATTATTTATTTACCACAAGGTCAGGAATTGTTATCTTTCTTTTAAATTTTTTTTACTGTTTCACTTCATTACTGCTGTGTATGTGCTCCAGGTGAGTGACAAAGGTGGGTTCCGACTTTGGCGAAAATCACGTTACGTCGTGCTGTACGAACAGATCTCTGACGTAACCCATAACCCAAGGACCTATTGTATTATCTGTTTGCAAAGTTTAATCTACATTTTCTTAACTTGGTGTCTAATACACAATACTTTACTGTTTTTCTCCTAGCTAACTAGATGCTTACTTTCAGTCTCCCTAGCACTCAAGTTAATGAACCTCTTCTCCATTGACACACATTCCCTGGATAAATTAATCCACCCATGTTTTTAAACAGTGCATATGCACCAAGATTTTCCAAATTTATATTTCCAGCTCAGAACTATCACACGAATTCCAGATTCATATATCCAACCAGTTACTCAACAATATATCTTAATTTTGAAAAGGCATATAAAACATAACACTGAAGTTCCACCTCTGCCAAGCAGCGTAGATAGTTTCAGATCAATCCTCTCAATGACAACTAAAAAACTGAACAAAATATAAAAACTACTTATTTGAAAGCAATGGAAAACTATCAATGGCCAAAATGCAAGACAGGTGGAAGGACCAGAAATGTGAGAATGTTGGAGTCACTTTTATCTTTAAGGCAACTGTTGTATTTGGTTGTGGCTGAGAGGCTGAAATGCTAAGCACACTTCTTAGCAAACTTGCAAAAGTAGGGGGAAAATTGAGAGTACACCATCTATCAAGAGCAGGCCTAATAAACAACTCATTCTTCTGTTTGGGAACCTGAAGAAATATACCGTAAGAGCATCTGTTTTGATTCCACTTGGAAAAAGACCCTACCATTAGGATTTAAGTGCACATAGTTTATTTGGGATATGCCAAGAACACGGGTAGGGGAGTGGAGAAAAGATACAGGAAAGTGAAAGCAGGCCTTAAATTAATGGGATGTATTATTAAACCAGTTACCCACAGTGGATAACTCTAGTTAACATAAGAGTGAAACTGAGAAACAGAAAAAATACAAACCTCAGTATTACTCAATGCAAAAGGGAACTGAGGTATTTATAAAACAACTAGAGGCCCAGTGCACAAAAATTTGTGCACTTGGGGGGGGTGGGGAGAGGGGGTCCCTCAGCCCGGCCTGAGCCCTCTCGCAGTCTGGGACCCCTCGGGGGATAACGACCTGCTGGCTTAGGCCTGCTCCCAAGTGGCAGAGGGCAGGCCCAATCCCTAGGTGCAGCCCCTGGTTGGGCTCAGAGCAGGGCCGATTGGGGAGTTGGGGCGCCACCCCCTGTCATGTACAGAGCAGGGTGGATCAGGAGGTTGTGATGCTAACCCCAGTCACGCTCAGGGTAGGGCCGATTGGGGGGTTGGGGCACCACCCCCTGTCACACTCAAGGCAGGGTCGATCAGGGGGTTGGGGAGCTCCCCCCTGTCACGCACAGAGCAGGGCTGATAGGGGGTTGAGGAGCTCCCCCTGTCACTCACAGAGTAGGGCCAATAGGGGAGTTGGGGCACCGCCCCCTGTCACACACAAAGCAGGGCGGATCAGGGGGTTGGGGCGCCGCCACTGTCAACACTCAGGGCAGGGCCAATGGGGAAGTTATGGCTCTACACCGTCACACACAGAGAAGGGCCCGTGGGGGGCGGGGGGGAGGTTGGGGCGCCGCACCTTGTCACACAGAGCAGGGCCAATCAGGGGGGTTTGGTCACTGCCCTGTCACGCTGATCCCGGTGCCGGGAGGCCTCACTGCTCCGCTGATCCCGGTGCTGGGAGGCATATTACCCTTTTACTACATAGGATAGAAGCCTGGTGCACGGGTGGGGGACGGCTAGTTTGCCCTGAAGGGTGTCCTGGGTCAGGGTGGGGGTCCCACTGGGGTGCCTGGCCAGCCTGGGTGAGGGGATGATGGCTGTTTGCACCTGGTCACACACCCTTCAGGGTGGGGGTCCCCACTGGGGTGCCTGGCCAGCCTGGGTGAGGGGCTGAGGGCCGTTTTCAGGCCGGCGGGTGACTGAAGCTCCCAACGTGTCCTTTTTTCCTTTTTTTTTCATTCTGGGCCAGCTTTAGCTCTGAGGCTCGGCTCCAGCTATGAGACTTCCGCTGCTGAAAGCAGGTTTCTGGCCTTTGTTTACCCTTCTGTATTTGAAACAATGTTGCGGTCCTGCTGGCTTAGGCCCGGGGTTTTGTTTAGCTTCTATTTTTGTAACATAGTTGCTTAGAGTGCAGCTGAGAGGCAGGCAAGGCAGGAGGGGAAGCTTGGCTTCCTCCGTCACCAAAGCAAGCAAGCCTCATGTTAACTTCCAGCTGCCTGGCTGCAGGCCGCCATCTTGGCTCTCAGTTAATTTGCCCTGATTAGCCAATGGGAAGGGTAGTGGTCGTACACTAATTACCATGTTTCTCTTTTATTAGATAGGATCCCAAAGTGTTTTCTAGGGTAAAGGGGAGTATTAACTCCTTGGGACTTCAGAACTGCTGAGTTCAGCCTTATGCAGTTGCAGAAGGAAAAAAAAAAAAAGGTCTGAGGCATAGAGATATAGATACTGAAAACTGGAAGTTGTCCAGAGCATTGATCACCAAGCTTTCAGACCTCACGGACCACCAATGGCCTGTAGACAACCAGTTGGCGACCACTGGTCCAAAGCATACTGAAAAGACAGAAGTCAAGGGATACGGGCAGGGCACTGGCAGTATCTACTGCAAATGGTAAACCATAAATACACTCTTCCTCAGGGAACAGAAGCTTGAAATGATCTCAGTCCTTAGTTGAATTAAATGACCTGTCAGAAAAGCACAAATAAGCATTACTAAGAAATATTTTGTCCAATTTTTCAAGTTCTTCTGAAAGGAATTGCTCTAAACCAATCTAGGCAGCCACTGCAAGTTGCAGGATTCTCTATGATCTTTTAGATCACTATGGAATCTGTATTAATGTCTTCAAATTCACATTAATGATTTGGTTATTTTCTTGTCTTCTTTCTTTTTCTTTGAACATTCTTACTAGGAATTTATCAATATTATTGGTCTTGCCCTGACCGGTTTGGCTCGGTGGATAGAGTGTCGGCCTACGGGTTCGGTTCGAACCTAAGGGTTCCGGGTTCGGTTCCGGTCAAGGGCATGTAACTTGGTTGTGGGCACATCCCCAGTGGAGGGTGTGCAGAAGGCAGCTGATCGATGTTTCTCTCTCATCGATGTTTCTAACTATCCTTCTCCCTTCCTCTCTGTGAAAAATCAATAAAATAGATATTAAAAAAAATTGGTCTTTTCAAAAGAACAAGTTTTGGCTTTGCTGACCTTCTTTATTATGTGCTTTATTCTATTTTATTAGATTTAGCTATTTTTAATACTTCCTTCTTTAGAATTAGATTTTAATTGCTGTTCTTCCATTAACCTCTTGAACTTTTTTAGATTATTAGTATTCAATCTTGCTTTTTATTCTAACACTAGAGGCAAGGTGCACAAAATTTGGTGCACTGGGGGGAGGGGGGTCGGGGGTCGTCCCTCAGCCCGGCCTGCGCCCAATTGCAGTCCAGGACCCCTTGGGGGATGTCCACCTGTAGACTTAGGCCCACTCCCTGGGGGATCAGGCCTAAGCTTGCAGTCAGACATCCTTCTAGCGGCCAGGGAGCCCTCGGGGGATGCCCGACTAAAGGGATTGGGCCTAAACTGTTAGTTGGACATTCTTAGTGCTGCCACGGAGGTGAGAGAGGCTCCTGCCACCACCTCTGCACTGGCCAGCCATGAGCCAGCTTTGGCTGAGTGGCACTCCCCATATGGAAGTGCACTGACCACCAGGGGGCAGCTCCTGCATTAAGCATCTGCCCCCTGGTGGCTACTGCGCATCATAGGAACCAGCCATTCTGCCAGTCAATTTGGATATTAGCCTTTTATTACGATTACTAGAGGCCCGGTGCACAAAAATTTGTACACTCAGGGGGAAAGGGGGGTCCCTCAGCCCCGCCTGTGCCCTCTCGCAGTCTGGGACCCCTCGGGGGATAACGACCTGCTGGCTTAGGCCTGCTCCCGGGTGGCAGAGGGCAGGCCCAATCCCTAGGTGCAGCCCCTGGTCGGGCTCAGAGCAGGGCCGATTGGGGAGTTGGGGCGCCGCCCCTGTCATGCACAGAGCAGGGCAGATCGGGAGGTTGCGATGCCACCCTCAGTCACGCTCAGGGTAGGGCTGATTAGGGGGTTGGGGCACCGCCCTCTACACTCTCAAGGCAGGGTCAATGGGGAGGTTGCGGTGCCAACCCGTCACACACAGAGCAGGGCCAATCAGGGGGTTGGGGTGCTGCCCCCTGTCACTCACAGAGCAGGGCCCATCTGGGGGGTTGGGGCTCCGTACCCTGTCATGCACAGAGCAGGGTCAATAGGGGGTTGGGGAGCTCCCCCCGTCACTCAGAGTAGGGCCGATAGGGGAGTTGGCGCACCACCCCCTGTCACACACAGAGCAGGGCGGATCAGGGGGTTGGGGTGCCACACCCTGTCACACTCAGGGCAGGGCCGATGGGGAGGATATGGCTCTACCCCGTCACACACAGAACAGGGCCTGTGGGTGCGGTTGGGGCGTCGCCCTCTCTCACCCACAGAGCAGGGCCGATCAGGGGGTTGGGACGCCGACACTGTCACACTCAGGGCAGGGCCGATGGGGAGGTTATTATGGCTCTACCCCATCACACACAGAGCAGGGGCCATGGGGGGTGGGGGTGGTTGGGGTGCCGCACCCTGTCACACACAGACCAGGGACGATCAGGGGGTTGGGGCCCCGCACCCTGTCACACACAGAGCAGGGCCGATCAGGGGGTTGGGGCAATGCAGCCTGTCACACACAGAGCCGCAGGGCGATCAGGGGTTTGGGGAGCTCCCCCCTATCAAGAACAGAGCAGGGCGGATAGGGAGGTTGTGGCCCCGCCCCCTGTCACACACAGAGCCGCAGGGCGATCAAGGAGTTTGGGTGCTCCCCCTGTCACACTGATCCCGGTGCCGGGAGGCCTCGCGTTCCACTGATCCTGGTGCTGGGAGGCATATTACCCTTTTACAATATAGGATAGAGGCCTGGTGCACAAGTGGGGGCCAGCTGATTTGCCCTGAAGGGTGTCCTGGATCAGGGTCGGGGTCCCCACTAGGGTGCCTGGCCAGCCTGGGTGAGGGGATGATGGCTGTTTGCAGCTGGTCACAAACCTTTCAGGGTGGGGGTCCCCACTGGGGTGCCTGGCCAGTCTGGGTGAGGGGCTGAGGGCTGTTTTCAGGCTGGCGGGTGACTGAAGCTCCCAACAACTCCTTTTTTTCTTTTTTTTTTATTCTGGGCCAGCTTTAGCTTAAAGATCCAGCTCTTAGGTCTCCACTGCAGAAAGCAGGTTTCTGGCCTTTGTTTACCTTCTGTATTTGAAACAATGTTGCGATCCTGCTGGCTGAAGCCCGGCAACTAAAGCAGGTTTCTGGGGTTTTGTTTAGCTTCTATATTTGTAACATAGTTGCTTAGAGTTGCAGCTCAGAAGCCGGCAGCGGCAGGCGGGGAACGTTAGATTCCTCCGTCACTGAAGCAAGCAAGCCTCACGTTCGCTTCCAGTTGCCTGGCTGCCGGCCGCCATCTTGGCTGGTAGTTATTTGCATATTGCCCTGATTAGCCAATGGGAAAGGTAGCGGTCATACGCTAATTACCATGTTTCTCTTTTATTAGATAGGACTAGAGGCCCGGTGCACAAAAATTTGTGCACTCGGCGGGGGGTGGGGGGGGGGTGGTGGAGGCCCTTAACCTGGCCTGTGCCCTCTCACAGTCTGGGACCCCTCGGGAGATAACGACTTGCTGGCTTAGGCCTGCTCCCGGGTGGCAGAGGGCAGGCCCAATCCCTAGGTGCAGCCCCTGGTCGGGCTCAGAGCAGGGCTGATTGGGGAGTTGGGGCGCCACCTCCTGTCATGCACAGAGCAGGGCGGATCTGGAGGTTGCAATGCCACCCTCAGTCACGCTCAGGGTAGGGCCGATTGGGGGGTTGGGGCAAGACCCATCACACTCAAGGCAGGGACGATGGGGCGGTTGCGGCACCACCCCCTGTCAGACACAGAGCAGGGCCAATCAGGGGTTGGGTGCTGCCCCCTGTCACTCACAGAGCAGGGCCCATCAGGGGGGTTGGGGCTCCGTACTCTGTCACGCATAGAGCAGGGTCAATCAGGGGGTTGGGGAGCTCCCCCCTGCCACGCACAGAGCAGGGCCCATCAGGGGGTTGCGGAGTTCCCCCCTATCAGGCACAGAGCAGGGCTGATCAGGGGGTTGGGGCGCCTTCCCATTACGAACAGAGCAGGGTGGATAGGGAGGTTGTGGCCCCGCCCCCTGTCACACACAGAGCCGCAGGGTGATCAGGGGGTTTGGGCGCTGCCCTGTCACGCTGTTCCTGGAGCCAGGAGGCCTCGCGGCTCCGCTGATCTCGGTGCTGGGAGGCGTATTACCCTCTTACTATATAGGATAGAGGCCTGGTGCACGGGTGGGGGCCGGCTGGTTTGCCCTGAAGGGTGTCCTGGATCAGGGTAGGGGTCCCCACTTGCGTGCCTGGCCAGCCTGGGTGAGGGGATGATGGCTGTTTGCAGCTGGTTACACCCCCTTCAGTGTGGGGGTCCCCACTGGGGTGCCTGGCCAGTCTGGGTGAGGGGCTGAGGGCTGTGTTCAGGCTGGTGGGTGACTGAAGCTCCCAACCGCTCCTTTTTTCTTTTTCTTTTTTATTCTGGGCCAGGTTTAGCTCTGAGGCACGGCTCCAGCTTGTAGGCCTCGGCTACTGAAAGCAGGTATCTGGTTTGGGTTCTATAATCGAAACACTGTTTCAACTCCAGCTCTGAGATCCCGGCTGGCTGAAAGCAGGTTTCTTGTGTTTTGTTTAGCTTCTATATTTGTAACAATGTTTCAAACTGCAAGCTCAGAGACCGGCAAGGCAGTCGGGGAACGTTGGAGTCGTCCATCACTGAAGCAAGCAAGCCTCATGTTCGCTTCAAGCTGCCTGGCTGCTGGCCTACATCTTGGCTGGCAGTTAATTTGTATATCGCCCTGATTAGCCAATGGGAAGAGTAGCGGAGGTTCAGCTAATTACCATGTTTCTCTTTTATTAGATAGGATATAGGATGTCACTATTTCCCCTCTTTTGCCCCCTCTACCCAGCTCTTGCCCCCCACTTCTCTCTGGCCAACATCATACTGTTGTATGTGTCCATGGGTTGTGCATATATTTTCTTTGGCTAATCCCTTCTTTAAATTCACTTCTTTAAATTTTTTTGCAGATAAGTGCTTATAACTGCACTATTATATATTTTCTATTATATCAATTAGAATTAAGGTATTTTTTAATTGAACCCTTGTAAATTTTAGAACAATTTAAGAAATTATGCTAGAAGCAATTAGGAGATTTTTCATGTAATGCAGATACATTTCAATTAATATTTTATTAATTTTTAATTTTTTAATATTTTAATTTGAAATAATCTCATACATGTAAAAAAACCTATAAAATACTACAGCATATTATATGTACTCTTCACCCAATTTCTTAGGTGTTAATAATTTAAACATAACCATAATACAACTAACAAAATTTGGAATATATTTTTCTTATAATCTCTTTAATGTTACTTAATCCATTTACTTTGTTTTTGTTAATCTTAACCCAAGGATATTTTTCCATTGAATTTTAGAGAGAGTGAAGGGAAAGGGAGAGACACATTGATTGGTTGCCTCCTGCACATGCTCTGATAGGGACTGGGGATCAAGCCAGCAACTGAGGTACATGCACTTGACTGGAATCTAACCTGGTACCCTTCAGTCCAAGAGCTAATGCTCTATCCACTGAGCAAAAAAGGTTGCAGCTTAATTCATTCACTTTTAATCTATACATGTCTTTATATTTAAAGTGGGTTTTGTTTTTGATTCACTCACATAATCCATCTTTTAATTGGTATATTTATGCCACTGACTTTCAGAGTGCTTATTGATAGAGTTACTGCCATATCTGGCGGTTCTGGGGCTTCCGGGGCCCGCCAGCAGCCCGGGACCAATGAGGTCCCGGGCAGTAGGCAGGCAGCTCCTGGGGCTTACGGGGCCGGCGTGCCTACAGTCTGGGACCGGATTGGGTCCCAGGCAGCAGGCAGGCAGCTCCTGGGGTTTGCGGGGCCTGTGGCTTCTGGGGTCGCCCATGGGGGCCTGGACGGCGGCTCACGCTGTCCTGCCCTGCCTGCAGTATGCAAATTAGCCACCATCTTTTCTGGCGGTTAATTTGCATATCTCGCTGATTTGCCAATGGGAGGCGTAGCGAAGGTACGGTCAATTACCATGTTTGGCTATTATTAGATATATGAATTTCAAGTTATAAATATTCCTGGAAGCACACCTTTTACTTAATAACACAGTTTTTATATATATTTTTTATTCAGTTTAAAAATTTATATGATTTTCAATATGATTTCTTCTTTGACCCCTAGGTTACCTAGGTTAGACCTATCTATATATACTTGAGGCCCAATGCATGAAATTCATGCAAGGGGCTTGGCCCTCACAGTCCCGGCTGCCTTGGCCACCCGGCTTTGTCTGGAAGGTCGTCTAGACAGTTGTTCCACTGTTCAGCTGTTAGGTTGATTTGCATATTATGCTTTTATTATCCTATATAATAAAGAGGTAATATGCAAATTGACTGTCATGCCCTCACACAGGATGGCCGCCACCATGTGGTCACAAGATAGCCACCACAAGATGGCTGGCAGGGGAGGCCAGTTGTTGGCAATTAGGACAGCAGGGGAGGGCAGTTAGGGGGTACCAGGCCAGGAGGGGAGGGCAATTGGGGGTGGACCAAGCTTTCAGGGGAGGGCAGTTGGGGGGACCAGGCCTGCAGGGGAGGGCAGTTGGCGGCAATCAGGCCGGCAGAGGAGGGCAGTTGGGGGCAATTGGGCTGGCACATGAGCAGTTAGGCATTCGTCAGGCTGGTACGGGAGTGGTTAAGGGGTGATCAAGCTGGCAGGCAGAAGCAGTTAGGGGCAATCAGGCAGGCAGGCAGGCAGGCAGGCGAGTGGTTGGGAGCCAGCAGTCCCAGATTGGGAGAGGGATGTCTGACTGCCCATTTAGGCCCGATCCCTGTGGGCAGTCATACATCCCCTGAGGGGTCCCTGATTGGAAAGGTTGCAGGCTGGGCTGAGGGATACACCCTCTCCCCATGCAGAAATTTCGTGCACTGGGCCTCTAGTTATAGATAAAAACCCAGTGACCAGAATGGTGAAACAACCAGAAGGACCAGTGCTTATGACGCGCACTGTGGCAGCCAACCAGCCTGATCCGGGCACTGATCAGCTCCCCTCCCCGCCACAATCAGGGGCGGGGCCATCTGGCCAACAGCCTGCAGTCTTTTCCCCCAGACAGCCCCACCCCCAATTGGCCCCCAACACCCCAAATCAGGGTTGGGGCTGGCTGGCCAAACACCCATGGACCCTCCCCATGGCTGCCCCCCCTTATTGGCCACCAACACCTCGATCAGGGGCAGAGCTGGCTGGCCAACCACCTGTGGCCCCTCCCCCCGTGCTGGTCCAGCCTGATAGGCCCCCATCGAGGTGGGCCGGCCAGACCCTACCCATGCACGAATTCATTCACCAGGCCTCTAGTATATTTTAACTTAAGAATATGACTTTCTAGTTTCTCTGTTATTGATTCTAAAATAATTGTACAATAGTTAGAGAACATGCTCTGCATGTTTTAATTCTTTGGATTTGATTAGACTTGCTTTGTGACTTAGCACATGGTCAATTTTTGTAAATGTTCTGTGTGCACTTAAAACGAACATGCATTCTGCCACTGTTAGGTGCAGTGTTTACTACTATATGTAGTGTGTATGTCTGTATATATTATATACACACACACATATATAAACACATATGTCAGTTAGATCAAGTTTGCTTGAGCTCTACTAATTTTGTGTCCATGTTCTATCAGTTATTCAGAGAATTATGTTAAATCACACTAGGATTGTTTATTTATCTATTTCCCCTTTAGCATTATCAATTTTTGTCACCTTATCATATATAAAAGTTCTATATGTATTTGGGTCTATTTTTGAAATTTATCTTCTATTTTCTAGATTTGTCTGTAGAGTCAAGAGCAAGGAACACAATATTTTAGTTACTAGAGCTCCATAATAAGTTTTAACATCTAAGTGGGCAAATTCCAAGCCCTTTTCGACTACACTTTTCTTTCATAATTTTCTTGGCTATTCCTCCTTTTATTTCCCATTGAACTTTAGAATTAGCTTTTAGTAATAACAAAACATCCTTTTATCATTTTTATTGACTTATATGCTATTTAAACATTTTAATTTCAGGAAAATTGACAGCTTTATCTATATTATTTTCCGAAATGTACTGCTTTCCATTCAGGTCTTCTTTTTTTTACTTTTAATGGAGTTTTAGAGATTTTAATTTATTGTTTTAATGGAGTATTGATTTCTAAACTTAAAGTGAAGAAAATCAGTGTGTGGGGGTACCCTTGCTTGCTAAAATGGACATTTCCAAACCTACCCCCAGAGATTTAGATCCTTTAAGTCTAGTATGGTGTTCAGAGAGCCTCAGGTAGGTGGCTTAGGAAAATCTTGGAGAAATTCTAATTTATAATCTTATATAGCCCTTAGGTGCTTTCCTAAGTATTTTGCCTTTTTTGTTGCCATTATAAATAAGTACTTTTCTTTCATTTTTAACTTTAAATGGCTATTGTTTTCATATATAAAGGCTATTGGGTTCTATTTCTCATTATTATTTCTGAGTAATTTCCAAAAGATAAGAGGAATACAGTGGCATTATTCCATCAATTTCAAACCAGAATGTATACTGTGGAAATTACCTAAGTTAAGGTTATAATTGTAGATAGTCTTTGGATATTTTCAGAGTTTGTTTGATTTTTTAATCATAATAGTATAAATTTGTCTTGTGGAATAATGAATGATACATTTTTTTCACAGAAAAGGCAAATGTGACCTTTTCAAGACACCTATGGTGTTTTGCTCCTTTCCTGCCAATTAACTGCTACAAAAAGTAGATGATTTTCTTTAACTTTGGAAAACTCCATTACTTTAAAAACTGATACCCATCTTGTGCTGAAAATTTCACATCTTATTATCTAGAAAAATGATTTGCAAGATAGAAATCTACAATATATTCTCTAGAGTATTTATTTTACTCATGTATCTAAAAGTTTTGGACATTATTTTTATTTTACATTTTTGAAAAAATTGTCAACATTTTAAAAATTAGGAAAACCTAATGCACTCCTCTGTCCCAGAGTGGCATATTATGGTTATTAATAAAATTAGAATAAATACTAGACCTTATAACCAATAGCTTACAAACTACTTAACCAACATTCCTACCATTATTCTTGAAAGGCTACCACCAAACTAACTCTAATTGATAAAAGTCTACAGTCAAGGTTGACATTAAGCCCTTCACAAGCAATAAGATGAACACTTCAAGACTTTACCTATACTGTTGTGATAAAAAAAAAAGAGTTATTATTAAAAGATAAGGCACATATATTGCTCTCTGCCCCAAGTTCCTGCTTATATTTGGTCTTTGAAAGCAGCTAAAATCCTTGGAATTTCTTAAGTGATAGAAGTGTCTTTTGTTTTCTAATGACATGACTTTTGGTAGGCCCCCAGACAGGGGTTACTCAACAGAAAAAAACAAGCCAAGATTAAAAGCTTGGAACTTTCAGCCCCATCGGGAGAGGCACTGAATTTTGAATTAATAATTGATCATGCCTACATAATGAAGCATCCATAAAAATCCTAAAAAGTAAGGCATTTGGAGAGCTTCCAGTTTGGTGAACATGACCACGTGCCAGGACAAGGGTACACCCAGACTCTACTGGAACAGAAGTTCCTGCACTCAGGACCCTTTCAGACCCTGACCTGGATATACACCTGTATCCTTTATCATGAACTAAACTGTAATAAAATAGTGAACATAAGTATTCCTGTGGACTGTTCTAGCAAGTCATTCCAACCAAGAGGTGTTAGTACCCCAATTTATAGCCAGTTGGTCAGAAGTACTGAGGACAACCTAGGACTGGCGAATGGCATCTGAAGTGGGGGCAACATTATGGTACTGGGACCATAACCTGTGGGATCTGATACTAACTCCAGGCAGATGGTATCAGAATTGAAATGACTTGTAAGACACCCAGCTACCCTTGGAGAATTGATCAGTGTGGGAATAAACCCTCACATCTAGTGTCAGAAGTGCTGTGAGTATGGAGGCATTATGAGAGTAAAGAAACGTGTTTTCCTAGATAGTTACATACAGAGGGCTATACTTCTGCCCCAATGAACAAATTATCTTACCTGCACAGTTTGGAAAGAAAAGTTTTCTTCTACAAACTTCTTAATGTAAGGGACCACACCTTTTGGTAGATTATTAATTGTACACAATAACTTCTTCAACTCTAATAGTAGATTAACAGGCATAAGATTAGAAGGTATGTCCTTTTCCTGTTTATCCTAGAAGACATTATTAAAAATTTACACAATTATATTTGGCTAATATCAAAAACAGACAATGTATTTTAAAAATGAGCAAATCACTATGATAGACTACAGAAAACCCAAATAAGATTAAGACATTCTTCTGCCCTCAAGGAACTTACAACATTATAGGAAGTTTAAGACCAAACCTCAAGAAGCTTTCATATGAGGAATGTCAATATAAATTCATTTGAAAGTTATAAACAAAATAGAAATTCAAAGAGAAGAATAAATGACACCTTTTTTAAAATAGGGTGATGATATAGGAAACATGAACAATTTTAGATGTAAGTATGAGTTAGTACTTAAAAAATAGTTGCTCTTGAGAAATACAAAACATGCACTGAATTGGTAATATCAAGCATAAAAAATGCTGAGTTTAAAGTATTACATAGATTATTCTACATAATAATATGAAAACTATTTCTAAGAATGGTTTTTACATTAGTTGTGAGGAATGGGTGGGCAATAGAAATGGATAAAGGGCCTGGAACAGATGGATGATGGCCGTCCTTCAAACCTTAACAAGATATAATAGCTTTTATACCCTGCTGAAGCTTTGGGAAAATGAGTATGTTGCTACTGATCTCTGAATATCAGAACAGCTTCTTACTGCAGAGGACATAAATGGCCGAGTCCCTGAAAATGCCCTGGCATGGAGTTACTCTGATTGTAAGTAGGAACCAATAAAGTCCATTCAGAACTATCTGCCTACTCTCCACTTCTGGGTTTGAGTCTTTTTTTTTTCTTTTTTTTGAATTGATTTCAGAGAGGAAAGGAAAGGGAGAGATAGAGAGATTCACATCAATAATGAGAGACAATCATTGATTAGCTGCCTCCTGTACGTCCCACACTGGAGATTGAGCACACAATCAGGCATGTGCCCTGACCAGGAATCGAACCGTGACCTCCTGGTTCATAGGTTGATGCTCAACCACTGAGTCATGCCAGCTGGGCTGGGGTTGAGTCTTAAATTAAGATTCCTCCATCTCCAACAATACTCAACAAATACACCTTACCTTTTATAGTACTTCATTACATAAAAATTATATCCAAAAATAGAGGAAAACATCATAAACTTTCTAAAGGGTATATAAGTGTATGTTGTGCTATTCTTACTATTTTTGCAACTTTTCTGTTGGTTTAAAATTTCTCAAAAGGTAAAAAAAAAAAAAAGAACTTCCATAAAATAGATAAGTGATTATAAAGAATGACCACTAGAGGAAACCAAGATGGCGGCATAGGTAAACACCGAAGATTGCTGCCTGGTACAACCACTTCAAAAACACAACTAAAGACGGAACGGACATCATCCAGAACCACAGGAAGGCTGGCTGAGTGGAAATTCTACAACTAGAAGGAAAGAGAAAACCATGCTGCAACTCAGAGGAGGTGCAGTGCGGAAGTAAAATACAGAGGTACAGAGGTGCATGCGGAGAGGGTTAGCGGCTGAGGAAACGGTTGTCTTTTTCAGTCGGTAGGGAGTCTCAAGCTCTGAGCTCCAGTTCCAGGTGAGTCTCTGGGGACCCAGACTCATATGGGAGAAACGACTGTCTGGCATTGGTCGGAACTCGAGGGCAGCTTTCTCTTGGGGGTGCTTGCAGCAATTGCCGGGACACTGAGAAGCAGGGCCTCTGAGGGCAGGACTGAGAGCAGCCATGACTGCTCGCTCTGCCCTGTTGATCCCCTGGGACCCCACCCTGCCCCGCCCAAGCCACAGGCTTTTGCATATGAAAGGCCTGGCCCTTTGCAATCTGATAATTACCTAACAAACTGCAGCTGGCCCAAGGCCCCAGGTCAACTTGCATTGCGTCATAGCTGGCTCCTGCTGGATAGCCTCAGGCAAAGGCTAGATTAGCACCTCCTTAGAGATTCAGGAGCCAGTGTGCCCAGTGATCAGAGTGGGACCATCCAGATTGCAGCTCCTCGGATTCATAAAGGACACTCTCAGGGGGCAGACTCAGTGAGCACCAAAGCCCCATTGAAGCAAGTCTTGCCCCAGAGGGGTGTCTCCAGCACAGAATTTCTCCCACTGCAGACACAGCTGATTCTCACAGACAACTGGCCTGGAGGTCAATCCCTCCCAGTGTTACCTACAACAATCAAGGCTTAACTAAAACAATACAGTGCACAAAGCCCACAAGGAGGTGCACCAAGAGCGTCTACCTCAGGTAATTGGGGAGGCTGACCAGTGGGCCCTATAGGACACCTAGTATACAAAGCCACTCTATCGACACAGCGAAGCATAAAAAAAATGCAGAGACAAACAAACAGGACACAAATAACAGAAATGGAGGAAAGCAAACTACTGGATATAGAGTTCAAAACCACACTTTTAAGGTTTTTCAAGAATTTTCTAGAAACCGCCGATAAACTTAATGAGACCCTCAAGAAATCCAATGAGACCCTCGAGGTTGTGATAAAGGACCAACTAGAAATTAAGCATACACTGATTCAAATAAAGAATATTAAACAGACTCCCAACAGCAGACTAGAGGATCACAAGATTCAAATCAAAGATTTAAAATATGAAGAAGCAAAAAACACCCAACCGGAAAAGCAAAATGAAAAAAGAATCCAAAAATATGAAGATAGTGTAAGGAGCCTCTGAGACAGCTTCAAGGGTACCCATATCCAAATTATAGGGGTGCCAGAAGAAGAGAGAGAGCAAGATATTGAAAACCTATTTGAAGAAATAATGACAGAAAACTTCCCCTACCTGGTGAAAGAAATAGACTTACAAGTCCAGGAAGCGCAGAGAATCCCAAACAAAAGGAATCCAAAGAGGACCACACCAAGACACATCATAATTAAAATGCCAAGAGCAAAAGTCAAAGAGAGAATCTTAAAAGCAGCAAGAGAAAAAAAGTCAGTTACCTACAAGGGAGTACCCATATGACTGTCAGCTGATTTCTCAACAGAAACTTTGCAGGCCAGAAGGGAGTGGCAAGAAATATTCTAAGTGATGAATGCCAAGAACCTACAACCAAGATTACTTTATCCAGCAAAGCTATCATTCAGAATTGAAGGTCAGATAAAGAGCTTCACAGATAAGAAAAAGCTAAAGGAGTTCATCACCACTAAACCAGTATTATATGAAATGCTGAAAGGAATCCTTTAAGAAGAGGAAGAAGAAAAAAATGGTAAAGATACAAATTATGAACAACAAATACACATCTATCAACAAGTAAATCTAAAAATCAAGTGAATAAATAATCTGATGAACAGAATGAACTGGTGATTATAATAGAATCAGGGGCATAGAAAGGGAGTGGACTGACTATTCTTGGGGGGGAAAGGGGTGTAGGGGATGCAGGAAGAGACTGAACAAAAATCGTGCACCTATGGATGAGACCAGGGTGGGGGGCGGCGGAGGGTGGGGTGGGAAACGGAGGGGAGCTATGGGGGGAAAAAGAGGAACAACTGTAATAATCTGAACAATAAAGATTTAATAATAAAAAAAAAAAAGAATGACCACTAGTCCTGGCCAGTTTGGCTCGGTGGATGGTACGTCGGCCTGTGGACTGGGGTGGGTCTCAGGTTCGATACCAGTCAAGGGCATGTACCTTGGTTGCAGGTACATCTGGTGTGCAGGAATCAGTTGATCAATTTTCTCTCTCATCAATATTTCTAATTTCGATCCCTCTCCCTTCCTCTCTGTAAAAACTCAATTTAAAAATATATATCTTAAAAAAAAAAAATGAAATTATCACCCTGGCCAGTGTTGCTCAATGGTTGATGTCTGCCCACATATTGAAGGGTCTTGGATTCGATTCCTGGTCAAGGGCACAACCTGGGTTGCAGGTTCCATCCTTGGCCCCTGGTAGGGACACATACGGGAGGCAGCCAATCACTATGTCTCTCTCACATTAATGTTTCTGTCTCTCTAACTCTTCTATCCTCTCTCTTCCTCCATCCCTCCCTTCCACTCTCTCCTAAAATCAATGGGAAAAATATCTGTAAGTGAGGATAAACAACAACAAAAAAAGATCACTATCAGTAGTGTATATATTTCAAACTAAAGGTCAATTCTGCCATCAAAAGTCACCACAGAATCATCTAACACTAATTACCAAATTAATACACATAAATTCTTTTTGACAGAAAATAGTATAACCATCACACTTGTTAAATATATCTTATAATAAATACAATTTTAAGTTATTTTTTCAAAATATTTGATGTTTAATCCATTTTTGAAAAGTTGATTTGGCATCTAAATCAAATTCAAGTCAGTTTCCACCTCCCTTGCCTCTATATCCCACACCTGGACCTTGAAATGTCTTCTGAATCTAGTTCCCCTGGTTCAAATGTGCATCCCTATGTACATTTGCCTAAGTTGTGTTTATTGTGCAAAATTTGTTATGGTAATAACTTCATACAAGTAAATGCTATAATTATTTTATGTTTATATATATTCTTTCATAAGTTACTGAATAACCTTTATAAACTTTTGCTGTTGTTGTCAATCCTTGCCCGAGGATATTTTTCCATTGATTTTTAGAGAGAGAGGGAAAGACAGAGAAAAGTCGATTTGAGAGAAATACATACATTGGTTGCTGTCTGCACAAGCCCCAACCAGTGCTTGGACCAGGGAGGAACCTGCAACCAAGGTACATGCCCTTGACCGTAATGGAACCCAGGACCCTTTGGTCCACAAGCTGACGCTCTATCTGTGGGGAGCCGATATAGGGTTAAGCCTCGGACTGACCTGTTGGCAAAGTCCCAAACAAGTCCCAGCTTAGAGGGCACAGTCCTCTTAGCATAATTAGGTTTGACCTTATAACACTCCCTAGATCTTATCTGGGAAGCTAATGGGCTCAGGGAAGTGCAGGAACTGTAACTATGGTCAAAACAAGTGAAACTCACAAGAACAGTGTAACTATGGTAACGACTACCTTGTTTACCGCTGACTATAAAATGGCTGGTGCGGCCTGAGCACCAGTGGAAGTCCTTCCTCTTGAGTTGGACTTACCCGCCTGGCCCCCCAATATTCCCAAATTATCTCTTGTCTTTTCTCTTTCATTTGTGTGCGGCTCCTCTTCCAGATCCTGAACCCTGAACCACGCAGGACGTGGAGGGAAACATTTACAACATCTATCCACTAAGCCAAATCAGCTAAGGCAGTGGCCGGTAAACTCATTAGTCAACAGAGCCAAATATCAACAGTATAATGATTGAAATTTCTTTTGAGAGCCAAACTTTTTAAACTTAAACTACATAGGTAGGTACATTGTTATTAACTTAATTAGGGTACTCCTAGGCTGGCCTTTGCTAAAAACGTCCTCAATGTGATTGAGGTACATTCGCTGAGGTTGACCCCTTCAAATTCCCCCATCCACACTCGTCTTGTATACTTGTTTCAGATAGACGAGTGTGGGTGGGAGATTTGGAAGGGGTGGACCTCAGCGAACTTACCTCAAAACAATGTACCTCCCCCATGCTGCATATCCAGTGGCCCGCCTGCACTGCGTATCCCATCGCCCGACAGACTGACCAACACCCCTCCACTTCTTCTAACGCTACTTCTTCAAAATAGACTCGCCCAGGCCGAAAACTGACTTCTGCGCATGGGCCACGAAGTTTCAATGCACTGTACATGCGTGCCCGCACATGGTATTTTGTGGAAGAGCCATACTCAAGGGGCCAAAGAGCCGCATGTGGTTCGTGAGCCGCTGTTTGCCAACCACTGAGCTAGGGCCTATACAAACTTTTTAAGTGGATACCAATAGTTATATAAAACCTGTTCATCCAAACTTCATTGAATATAAACATGTGATATTCATATTTAATCAACCATAAAGTATATTATCATTAACAATAAAAGCCTTATATAATTTATTTTAATTCATTGAGTACTCGACTTTCTAACAGTAAAGATGATAAAAACAGCCCAGCTGGTAATGTTCAATGGTTATGGATCAACCTATGAAACAGGAGGTCACAGTTCCAGGTCAGGGCATATGCCCAGGTTTCAGGCTTGATCCCCAGTAGGGCCCCGTGCAGGAGGCAGCCAATCAATAAGTCTCTCTCATCATTGATGTTTCTCTCTCTCTCGCCCTCTCTCCCTTCTTCTCTGAAATCTATCTATCTATCTATCTATCTATCTATCTATCTATCTATCTATCTATCAATCATCCATCTATCCTATCTAATAACGAGGTAATATGCAAATTGACCATCATTCCAACACATAAGATGGCCATCCCCATGTGGTCAAAGATGGCCGACCCCATGTGGACACAAGATGGCCAGCAGGGGAGGGCAGTTGTGGGCG
This sequence comes from Myotis myotis, assembly GCF_014108235.1. Lineage (NCBI taxonomy): Eukaryota > Metazoa > Chordata > Mammalia > Chiroptera > Vespertilionidae > Myotis > Myotis myotis. The sequence goes on along the minus strand of NW_023416324.1, from coordinate 146,495,070 downwards.
ATCAGATCAGCAGGGGAGGGCAGTTGGGAGGGACCAGGACTGAAAGGGAGGGCAGTTGGGGGTGATCAGGCCTGCAGGGGAGGGCACTTAGGGGTGACCGGGCCGGCAGAGAAGAGCAGTTGTGGGGGACCAGCCCTGTAGGGGAGGGCAGTTGGGGGGAACCAAGCCTACAGGAGGGGGCAATTGGGGGCAACCAGGCCAGCAGGGGAGGGCAGTTAGGAGTGACCACGCCGGCAGGGGAGGGCAGTTAGGGGCAATCGGGCCAGCAGGGGAGCAGTTAGGCGTCAATCAGGCTGGCAGAAGAGTGGTTAGGGGGTGATTAGGCTGGCAGGCAGAAGCAGTTAGGGGCAATCAGGCAGGCCAGCAAGTGAGCGGTTGGGAACCAGCAGTCCTGGATTGTGAGAGCGATCCCAGATCGGAGAGGGTGCAGGCTGGGCTGAGGGACACACACACCCGTGCGTGAATTTCGTGCACCGGGCCTCTAGTATGTATATATAAAAACAGGGAAGAGAATTAACTCCAGAAACAACTCAGTGAATTTCTTAATAAATAAAATTTGGTGTGTGTGTGTGATTTCTTTTTATGTATATTGTTTTCATTTTGCTTGAATTTTGTTTTTAAAAGACAAATAAGAGATTTCTTAAAACCAACTATTAGAATGTTTCTGGGGAAGTCAAATCAATTATCTATTAATTTTAACTTACAGTGAAGATTGGTGCATAGAATAACTTTGAGACACAGGTTATTATCAATTATCAAAACAAGATTTAATTATGTGCATAATCTTACTTATTAAAATACAAAAGTGAACTTACCCTGAATTTTTAAAATAATTAAATTAATTAGATTTAACATTACACTACCTACTTTAGTCAATACTAATTAATTAACAGTTAATGAAATTTAAATATTCTCTTACCAGTTGATCAGTTAACTTTTCTACCTTATTCTTAGTTTCTTCCTTAGTCTCCTCCTCCATAGAAAGATCCCTATTTTAAATAAAAAAGAAAGGTGTATTCAGGGTATCTCCTTATAAAGAACATAATTAAATTTAGTAAAAACTCTAATAAGTGAATTTTTGTCTGAAAGTTTCAGAAGTGTAAAATTGTGTTATCAAAGACTGATAAACGGAGGTAGGTGCCCTCTTTAGGGACTCAAAAAAATTATGCCATGTCCTAACTGTATGTGGTAGAGAGAATAGAAAACTGATGTAAAGGAAACTCCATCTTCAAACAGACACATAGTAGACCAAAATAATGAGGGGAAAATTAGCTTATACCACTATTTCAATGTAAAGAAAAAAGGTTCTTGAAAAAGTTGATGTTTTGTTTTATGTAAATACATATGTATGTCTTTATGAAGATAATAAAGGTTTAGGAAGGCTCTATTAGTTAGATCATTTTATTTTTTATTTCAGGTTCCTAGCCTTACAATTGTACAGTTTTCCAAAATGATTTTTTAAATTCAGGCAGAATGTAATATTTAGAAAATTGTCAACTATTTTTGTAAAAATTAATAATTTGACAAGTTTTGCTTTTGACATTGGCCTGAAATGTGAACATATGCAGTATTATATACTAAAATGAAAATTTTTTTTATGAAATATCTTTGTCTACAATGATGACACAGGACTCAAAATATAAAAACAATAATACAGGGTCATATATGATTTATATGATCTTAATTTTATGTACTTGCAGAGCTAAAACTGAGGTGAGAAACTTCTATCAACTGATTTACTTAGAATTGTGTTTCATAAATATTACCCCATTTTACTTCACATTTATGTGCTCATTTGACAGAAAATCCTTTATCATCTACATTGTGCAAACTGATTTTTTTTTTTTTTAGGGGAATGTGAGACAGATGAAAATACAGCATTATTCACACAATGAAAGTTTCAACAAAATATGATTCTTACACAGAAACAATAATTCTCAGTGCTCTTTAAAATGTCATGCAAAAGAAAAACCTGCCCTAGCTGGTTTGGTTCAGTGGATAGAGCATCAGTCTGTGGACTGAAGGGTCCTGGGTTCGATTCCAGTCCAGGGCACATGCCTGGGTCGTGGGCTCAATCCCTGGTAGGGGACATACAGGAGGCAGCTGATCAATGATTGTCTCTCATCATTAATGTTTCTTTCTCCCTTCCTCTCTGAAATCAATAAAAATATATTTTTAAGAAAAGAAAAACCTATTTACTAATATTTCCAACTATCTACTGTACAGCTTCCATAAGAATATTTTAGCAGCATGTTAAGCTCACTCATTATCTGCCCCATCTTTGCTTCACACACACACACACACGTAAAACCTGTCTCTTTTTGAGATCCCCATATTAATTAGTGGTATTATTTCCTCCTGGTCATTAGGAACCTTTGAGCCATCTCTACTTCTTTTACCCCTTTTCTCATATTTAAGCAGTCATAGAATTCTGTTTATTCTAGTTTTATAAATCCCTCCTTTCTTACTATTTCCTATTCCTAGTTTTACAAGCCTCAATCAGCTTCTTCCCAAGCTATTGAAGGTGTTGTATCTTGAAACTCCATTTCTTTCCACTATCAATAGAGGTAGTCTTTCCAAAATATAGCATAAAATTTCATTTATCTTCTTAAAATGTCAATGGCTCTGCACAAAATAAAGCTAAACTCCTTAACAGGAGAGTCAAAATGCTCCCCAAGAATTTGTCTTAATGCCGAAACCGGTTTGGCTCAGTGGATAGAGCGTCGGCCTGCGGACTGAAAGGTCCCAGGTTCGATTCCGGTCAAGGGCATGTACCTGGGTTGCGGGCACATCCCCAGTAGGGGGTGTGCAGGAGGCGGCTGATCGATGTTTCTCTCTCATCGATGTTTCTAACTCTCTATCTCTCTCCCTTCCTCTCTGTAAAAAATCAATAAAATATATTTAAAAAAAAAAAAAAAAAAGAATTTGTCTTAAGTACTTTTTCTTAGCCAAATTACGTCCCATCTGCTCTGCTTCTACACCCATCAAAATGCTTCCTAGTCTTTAAAGTTCACTTCAAACAGTACCTTGTGAAAACCCACTCCACCTCAGACAGTAATTATTTTTCCGTCCTATATATAGCCTCAGCATCTCTAATATAACATTTATGTATGCATTTTGCCTAAGTATAACTTTTTATATACCTTCCGACATTATAATTCTAAGTACACAAATTTTGTTTAGTCTTTATTCTCTATCAAGAAGGTCAGTAAAATACTTATAAAATAAACAGATCACTTTGCTTATTATATAAGACTGGAGGCCCGGTGCAGAAAAATTTGTGCACTTGGGGGGGGGGGGTGTCCCTCAGCCCAGCCTGTGCCCTCTCACAGTCTGGGACCCCTTGGGGAATGACCACCTGCTGGCTTAGGCCCACTCCCCGGGGGATTGGGCCTAAGCTGGCAATCAGACATCCCTCTGGCAGCCCGGGAGCCCTCGGGGGATGTCCACTTGCCAGTGGGGAGCAGACCTAAGCTGCAGTTGGACATCCTTAGTGCTGCTGAGGAGGCGGGAGAGGCTCCCATCACCATGACTGTACTGGCAGCCATCAGCCTGGCTGTGGCTGAGCAGATTTCCACCTGTGGGAGCACAATGACCACCAGGGGGCAGCTCCTGCATTGAGCGTTTGGCCTCTAGTGATCAGTGTGTGTCATAGTGACCAGACATTCCCAGTTGTTCTGCTGTTAGGGTCAATTTGCATATTACCCTTTTATGATATGGGATAGAGGCCTGGTGTACAGGTGGGGGCCAGCTGGTTTGCCCTGAAGAGTGTCCCGGATCAGGGTGGGGGTCCCGCTGGGGTGCCTGTCCATCCTAGGTGTGGGGCTGATGGCTGTTTGCAGGCTGGTCACACCCTCTTCAGGGTGGGGGACCCCACTGGGGTGCCTGGCCAGCCTGGGTGAGGGGCTGATGTCTGCTTGCAGGCTGGTTAAGCCCCCTCCAGTGGGGACCCTCACCCCATGGAGGTTTGGCCAGCCTGGGTGAGGGGCTGATGACTGTTTTCAGGCTGGCCACACTCCCTTTAGGGTGGGGGGTCCCCACTGGGGTGCCTGGCCAGTCTGGGTGAGGGGCTGAGGGCCATTTTCAGGCTGGCCAAGCTCCCCGGCGATGGAAGCTCCCAGCCTCTCCTTTTTTTCTTTTTCTTTTTTTTATTCTGGGATTTATTTACCTTCTATAATTGAAACTTTGTAGCTTTGAGAGGAGCTCAAGCTGCCTAAGGCAGGTGGGAGGGAAGCTTGGCTTCCTCCATCATTGGGTCAACCAAGCCTCCTGCTTGCTCCAGCTCCATGGCTGCCGGCCGCCATCTTGGTTGGGTTAATTTGCATATAGTCGCTCTGATTGGCAAGTGGGCGTGGCTTAAGGCATAGCAAAGGTATGGTCAATTTGCATGTTTGCCGTTTATTAGTGTAGATAGCCAAAGGTAGGAAGGAGATCTCCAATACTAACCTATTGTTTAGTATTATAAGGGAGAGGTATAGGTAGGCTAACCTAGTCCCTGATTGGAGGGACTTTTGGCCTGGCTCCAATTGGCCTGGACTCATATGGATTTATGGCCTGAACCCAACTGAACCATTCAGTAGTCTTCTGTCTTATGCTTAAGTTACCTTCTATAAAATGAGAATAATAACAGCATCCACTTCATAGAGTTGTTATAAGGTTTATATGTTAGCACTAGTAGCCTGGTCTGTGCCCTGTCACAGTGCGGGAGCCCCTCAATCCATCCCCCCAAGAGGTAGGCCCTGCTCACCCATCCAGGGCTCCTTGATGGATTGCCCCAAAGAGGTAGGCCAGAGCCAGAGGAGGCCTACAGACCCCAGGGCTGGGCAGCGGTGGGGCCACAGTAGAGGCCTGCAGACCCCGGCACAGTTGCGTGGAGAGGCCTCCACTGTACCCTGCACCCGTCCCCAACGTGGCAAGTCCCTGTCCACCTGCACCTGCTGCGCACGCAGCCTGCTGATTGGTCGTTACACATGAGAGTATCCCAACAAATTTGCATATTACCCTATTATTAGTATAGACTAGAAGCCCAGCATGTGATTGTAATCACGTGAGGAGGCACTCCGCCTTCTAACATGTGAGAAGGCACCCCGCAGGACGCAACAGGAGTCAGGTCTGACCAGCGCCGTGGGCGGCCGGAACTTGCACCTGACTTCTGCCCCAGGCCCCCACTGCCCCCCTACCTGTGTTCATTCTTGGTCTGCCTGAGCCAGCACCACAGCTCAGCCAGCCCCAGGCCTCCCTGTACCCCGTGCCTGTGTCCGCGCCAGACTGCTGAATCAGCCGCACAGGCTAAGGCAGGCCCCACTGTCTGTCTCCGTCTCTGCACCGTGCCCCACCTGTGCCCGCAACCTCCTCCTGTCTGGTCGTGACCCGTTACAGCATCCTGGACGAATTTTCATATTACCTCTTTTCATATATATATATATATATTTGCAAAAGCATTTAAAACTATGTCTGGCAAAAAGTAAGTCAATGTAAGTGCTCGTTAAATGATATAATACTAGAGGCCCGGTGCACAAAAATTTGTGCACTCGGGGAGGGGGGTTCCCTCAGCCCGGCCTCTGCCCTCTCGCAGTCTGGGACCCCTCGGGGGATGACCACCTGCTGCCTTAGGCCTGCTCCCTGTGGGATTGGGCCTAAGCTAGCAATCAGACATCCCTCTGGCAGCCCGGGAGCCCTCAGGGGATGTCCACTTGCCAGCGGGGAGCAGACCTAAGCTGCAGTTGGACATCCTTAGTGCTGCTGAGGAGGCAGGAGAGGCTCCCACCACCACCACTGTACTGGCAGCCATCAGCCTGGCTTGTGGCTGAGCAGAGCTCCCCCATGTGGTAGTGCACTGACCACCAGGGGGCAGCTCCTGCATTGAGCATCTGCCCCCTGGTGGTCCGTGTATGTCATAGTGACCTCTCATTCCCAGTCTTTCTGCTGTTAGGGTCAGTTTGCATATTACCCTTTACTATATAGGATAGAGGCCTGGTGCACGGGTGGGGGCTGGCTGGTTTGCCCTGAAGGGTGTCCCGGATCAGGGTGGGGGTCCCGCTGGGGTGCCTGTCCATCCTGGGTGAGGGCTGATGGCTGTTTGCAGCTGGTCACACCCCCTTCAGGGTGGAGGTCCCCACTGGGATGCCTGGCCAGCCTGGATGAGGGGCTGATGGCTGTTTTCAGGCTGGCCTGGGACTGAATCTCCCAGCCTTTACTTTTTTTCTTTTTTTTTTTAATTCTGGGATTTATTTACCTTCTATAATTGAAACTCGGTTGCCTTCACTGGCACTCCCAGCTCTGAGGCTGCGGCTGGCTGAAAGCTGGTATCTGGGGTTTGTTTGGTGTCTATTATTGAAACTTTGTTTTCATCCTGCTCGCTCCAGCTCTGAGGTCTCGGATGGCTGAAAGCAGGTATCTGGGATTTGTTTAGCTTCTATAATTGAAACTTTGTTGCTTTTGGAGATGTGGCTTTCAGAGCTTAGAGCAGTCCGCGGCAGGCGGGGAACCTTGGCTTCCTCCATCACTGGAGCAAGCAAGCCTCCTGCTCACTTCAGCTGCGTGGCTGCTGGCCGCCATCTTTGTTGGCAGTTAATTTGCATATCTCGCTGATTAGCCAATGGGAAGCGTAGCGGAGGTACGCTTTAATTACCCTTTTTGTCTTTTATTAGATAGGATTACTTTATTGAAAATAACCAAATATGACAAGCTATGGTACATTTTTCAATTCTTGGCTCTTCAGCCAGGGTGTGGTCCTTAAATAAATTTTCTAAAATTAGATTTTACCCATTTTACTAGTACATCCTCCAAGACTCAAAGTTGCTAAACTCTCCTGAAAAACAAAGGTATCTCATTCATACTAGCTTTCCAAGATTATAGACAAGTGTTGTCTCTTTGGAATATAAAAAATGCACTTGGCTTTTGTCAATCTACACCTTACCTCACAAAAAATTCTTCTGGAAGAGAATCCATGATGCACAATGTTCTTTTGCAAAAGTCCTATTCCAATGCTTGCAGTCTCACTTCTACCACTGCTGTTTAAAGCTGTAAGAAAAGTAGTATTTTTAGTGGAAATGTAGGAGGATTACATTCTTTCTCCCTACTATATAAGTAGTACATAATCATTAAAGAAAATTTTGAAAGTTTTACGAGAACACAAAGGTCACAGTTTCATCATCCAAACGTAAATCACTGTTTACATTTTAAAATACTTAATTGCTTTTCAAACATAGGTATATTTAACCAATTTGTAGTCATATTTAATAGACAATACTCTACACCACCTTTTTCACCACTAAACACTGTGTCAAAAGCATTTTTGTTTTTTGTACCTCTGGTAATTATTCTCAATGGTTACACAATTGGTTGACTAGGGTTTCTTTGACCATTTCCTTATAGTTGAACATTTAGATTGCTTCTCATTTTTTTATTATAACTAGTATTTTGATAAACTTCACTGCCCATAGGCCTTCTCTGTATTTATGGTTATTTCTTTATCGTTTGCAACAGTATGGGTGGACCTGGAAAGCATTCTGCTAAGCAAAATAAGCCAGTTGGAGAAAGTTAAATATCACATGATCTCACTCATTTGTGGAATACAATGAACAATATAAACTGATGAAAAAAATAGATCGAGACATAGAAGCAAGGAACAGACCATCAAACCTCAGAGAGAAGGCAGGGGAGGGTGGGGAGATGAGGTAAGAGATCAACCAAAGGACTTGTAGCCATGCATATGAGCATAACCAATGGACACAGACAATAGGGGGGTGGGGGCATGTGCTGAGGGGTGGGAGTGGGTGGGAAGAGGTCAATGGTAGAAAAAGGAGATATATGTAAAACTTTCAACAATAAAGAATTATCAAAAAAATAAAGTGTTAATTCCACTTTCAAAAAAAATCTCATTAGTAGAATTCTTAGGTGAAAAAAACAAATATTTTAAGCCTCTGTATACTGTTAAATGGCTTCTGAAAAGGTTTGTACTTATTTCCCACAAGTATACAAGTTCATGTTTAACACAATCATGATAGCACTAATTGTTTTATTTTTCTTTTAGTCTAAAAACAACAAGTAGCCCCTTTATCCTAAAGTCTTATGATAGTACTGGTGGCCCCATGCATGGTTTCATGCACACTGAAAGGAAAATAATTAGAAGAAATATTGTAATATTGCTATTTGCCCTTTCTCCCTTAGCAGCTGGGAAGCGGGCGGCAGCCCTGCGCCCCACCACCAATGCTGGTTGTGGTCACTGTCTGCGGGGTGATCCGCTTGCACCCACCTTGGCCTGGCACCGCCTGCTCACCTGCTCCACCACTGGGGCTGGCAGTGCCTCCACTGCTGCCCGTGTTGCATTGCCGATGCCTGCCATGTTCCTCACCGCCCCTGGTGCTCAGCACACGTCATAGTGACCCGTCAAACTCCCAGTCTCCTGGTAGAACTCCCGGTCAACCGTCTGCTTGCCCACCCAAGGGGACAATTTGTGTATTAGGCTTTTACTATATAGGATACCTCCATAAGATAAGAAAGGTGATATAAAGAACTCTTGCATACTCTCTGGTTCAAATATCAATGCAAGTTGTAGATGGTTCTTGAAAGAAAGAAAAAAACTCTGAGGCAACACAAATGAAAACAAAAAGTGGGATAATATAGAATAGTATCATTAGCATATATTTTTATTCATATAGCTCTCTATTTAACTATCCCAAGACCAACGCTTCTCTTTTACTGGAAGTTCAAGCCACCAGACTTCATTGTCTTCTGCTAGGCTGACTTGCCTTTCTGATCCCACTGTACATAAGCCCAGGAACTGTTAGAGCAAATATATATAAAACTATTTCTCAGTGCTTTGGGCAAAGTAAAAAATAACGAGGAAAAAAAGAATATGGCAGCAGTAGCATAAAGGAAACAGACCTAGAATGCCTTGGGCTTGCTACCAAGCACAATACTGGGTAAAGTTTCTTATCTGTTACCTCTGGACTGCTTATTTATCTCAGTAATTGGGTGGCTAGTTTCTCTAAAAGTATACTTAATATGCACCCATAAATTAGATCAGTAGAGCTTTTGGAGATCCATTATTAAAAAGCAATTCAGCACAGGTAATTCCCAAATCAAGAAAACATACTCCACAAAATGATTTGTAAGTCACCTATTAAGAATTCAGATTGTATTTACTCAAAGAAATATATTTTACCTGATGTCCAGTCTCTCCAAAAGCCAGAAAAAGACAACACAAAGGCAAGAAGGAACTGTAGGACCTGAACCATCCTAAACCTTGAGATCTGAGTATCCTGTCCCTCATGAGCTTAAAAGGGAGAGGACAACTCAAATTCTTGGTCTAAAGCAGCGGCAGCCAACCTTTTGGACCTCACAGACCACCAGTAGTCTGCAGACCACTGGTTGGCGACCGCTGCTCCACAGGTTTCCTTAAACCAGTGGTCACCAACCTTTCGGACCTCACAGACCACCGGTTGGTGACCAGTGGTCTAAAGGCTAAAAGAAGGTCTGAAGGGATCATCTGCAAAGTAAGTATCCCTAATTATAATACTACCTATATTCTGTATTTGACTCACACCAACTCTAAGTTACACAGAAAAGTCTTAAGACAAAGGTAATTTAATGTTAGCTGATACTTCTTAATCAAAACACAAATGCAAAGATTCACACACATGCTGACTTCTATCTAAATGTCCTCACTTAAAACAGCTTTCTAACACCTCTTAGTTTCTTGCCCATCCCTAACAAAACACTTCTTGATGTCAGTATTATAACTTACCTATTCAGAATCTAGTTCTCCTATGTCTTCTTATTTTAAAACCTGAGTAAGCAAAGTCATATGCTTATTTAAATTTGCATTATGTTCAAATACCAGTGAAAGATACAACCTAAAGCTAATGATGAAGCAGAGAGAGGTTGGATAAAACTTATTCTTTAACACTAAATCAGATCTGCTTCATCTCTTCAATACAGCTGTATAGAAAAGGACATGACTTTGAGAATTTTAGGACTGTACTCAAACTTGTCTTTCTTTTACGGCTTCTATAACCTCCTTCGATATTCTAATTAAAAGTAACAGGCATTATTTCATACCTGTTATAGAAAACAGCATACAAAATAAGCCTTTTCTAGACAATCCCCTCATTTCCAGAATTTAAATGCTCAGACATGAGCATCTCCCCCCTCTGATAAGCTTCCCTTCAGTCAGTTGCTATTTATACAGACAACAGGAAGACTAAAAAGAAAAGACGCAAATCCTCTGGCAACAAGGTAGAGATGATGGACATCTTCTGCTAAACTATTCGGTATTTAGCTTGAAAAATAAAAGGGTGTAAAATTAATCAATCAGAAGATATTTGGATACTGAATTAAGTTTTTAAAAAGGCTAATGGCTTTCTTTCAGCCTGCTTAAAAATACAACCTGAGATGACTATGATGAAAGGTTTTCCAGGAGAGACCGACCATCAGTCTCATCCTTTCCCTGGAGGTGAGGGGAAATGTGTGGCAAACCCTACCAGCAACAGCAGCATTTTATTGCCTCTGTTGGGAAGGAAAGCCTATGTGCCTAGCAACAGAAAGGAAGTAGCCAGCCTAAAACATTACCACTGTTTCTAAAATAATCCAAAGGTTTCTAACAGTCTAGATGCTCAAGGAAACCTTTAACTCAGGGTTAACATGGGTGGAAGGGTAAATCTGTTTTCCCCTGGTATATTAATTTCAATAGACTTTTCCTATCAGCAGAAAACTAAAAACGAAGTCTGCCTTCCTGGAACTGAGGAACTGCTCTTCTGCTGGAACCATTCAGATTTTGGCTGGTGGACAACAGGGCAAGCTAAAGCTCATTGTCAATTTACAGCATATCTTTATCCACCAAACAAAATTATTTTATTTGCAGGCTGTTTGAAAAATAAGGCATTACCATCCATATCTTGATAATAGTAAAATCCCTTTTTTACTGATCTGAGTTTCTAGCTTCCACTTTTCCTCATATCTACTAATATTATAATAAACTTATTTTTTATTGTAAAGGGTTATTTTTTTCTCAACTTTTAAAACGGTATTATTCATATCAAAGTAGGCATAGGACTTGTTTATAACTTTTAATCATTCATCTAAACATGTACCTTGAGGACTCCTATAACCTCCCTAAATTGTATATAAGCACATTGTTTTTATTTTTTGTTTTTATTTTTTTTATTATTTTTCTTTTATTGCTTAAAGTATTACAAAGGGTATTACATATGTGCCCATTTTATCCCCCCGCCCTAGACAGTCCCCTAGCCTCCCCTATCCCCCAGTGTCTTATGTCCATTGGTTATGCTTATATGCATGCATACAAGTCCTTTAGTTGATCTCTTACCCTCCTACCTCCTGCCCCCCAACCCTCCCCAGCCTTCCCGCTGCAGTTTGACGATCTGTTTGAGGCAGCTCTGCCTCTGTATCTATTATTGTTCAAAAGTTTATAATGGTCTCTATTATCCATGAATGAGTGAGATCATGTGGTATTTTTCCTTCATTGACTGGCTTATTTCACTTAGCATAATGCTCTCCAGTTCCATCCATGACGTTGCAAATGGTAAGAGTTCCTTCCTTTTTAGAGCAGCATAGTATTCCATCGTGTGGATGTACCACAGTTTTCTAATCCATTCATCTACTGATGGGCACTTAGGCTGTTTCCAGATCTTAGCTATGGTGAATTGTGCTGTATAAGCACATTGTTTTTAAATCCCCCGACCAATTTACAGGTTCTGATTGGCCAACAAGTTTATATTTTAATGTGTGGGAAGATGTCCCATGAATTTGTTACCCTTGACTGCTCTGGCACTTACAGATTATACAGTGCCAAGTAAAAGAGTTGATTTTAATGTAAAAAGAAACAAAAATAGGAAAAAAACAACAATTTGCTTTTCTCAATGCTATTAGCTTGAAAACAAAATAAGACACTTGCTATCTTGCAGGACAGGAGTTTAGTTATTGAGAACTTTTCTTACGCTCAATAAAATCAGTTTTTCTCTTTCTTGGCACTACTGACATTTTGGGCTGGATAAATCTTTGTTATGGGAAGCTGTCCTATACGCATGCATGTTATGTATGTATGTATGTATGTAAAATCCTCACTCAATGGTATTTTTCCATTGATTTTTAGAGAAAGTAGAGAAAAGAGGGAAAGACAGAGAGACATATTGATGTGAGAGAAATACATCGATTGGTTACCTCCTGCATGAGCCCTGACCAGGGCCTGGCCCAGGAAGGAGCCAGCAAAGAAGGTGAAGTGCCCTTAACGCGAATGGAACTTCGGATGCAGGCCAACACTCTATCCGCTGGCTAGGGCGTTTTTATTTATTTTCCAATTGACTTTAGAGAGAGGAAGGGGAAGAGGGGAGAAGGGAGAGCAGGAGGGAGGGAGGGAGGGAGGGAGGGAGGGAGGGAGGGAGAGAGAGAGAGAGAGAGAGAGAGAGAGAGAGAGAGAGAGAGAGAGATTGGCTGTCTCCAGAACTCACCCCAACCGGGATCACTCCCACAACCAGGGCAAGTGCCAGGAATCAAACCCACCACCTTTTGGTGTATGGGACTTACCTACAACCAGCTGAGCCATGTTGGCAAGGGCTGTCCTACACAGTTTTAGAATGTTGAGCAGCATCCCTGGCCTCTACCCAGTAGATGCCAGTAGCAACTCCCCCACTTCTCAGTCCCATTGTGGCAACCAAAAATGTCTCTAAACATTGCCAAATGTGCCCTGGGGGATAAAATTGCCCCCAGTTGAGAACTACCTAACTAAATAAATGAGTTAAAATGAAAAGGCTAATTAAATGAACATGTATATATACGTGTGTGTGTGTGTGTATATATATATATATGTATATATATATATAACACATTGTTCTAAGGAAGAAAAATAAGACCATCCTTATATTACATAGCATGTTCAAACAATAAATCACCTGTCTACAAGAAAGTTAAATGACATAAAATATCTCATTTACATTCCCATCAATGCCAAAAATAAGTTGAGAGGTTGTATAACTTTGGTAGTTACAAGCATAGAAACATTGGAATCAGTCTGAAAGGGTATATAAGCCTGCTTTGACACACAATAGCTGTGCAACCTTATGTAAATTAACCTCTGTGCCTCAGTTTCCTTATCTGAAACATGGGGATTAACATACTTGTTTCATATAGTTGTCATGAACAGTAGGTGTTTAAAACATGTAAGAACAGAACCTAGACACAGAACCTACACAGAACCTAGAAACAGAAGAACTTCGCTGGAGAGAACATGGCAAAAGATCCTGGACAGAAACTGGCCACAGAACCTAGAGACAGAACCTAGCGAGAGAACCTGGCTGGAGAACCTAGAGACAGAATCTGGCTACAGAACCTGGATAGAACATGGCAAGAGAACCTGACTAGAACCTGGTGACAGAACCTGGCTGGAGAACCTAGCGAGGGAACATGGCTACAGAACCTGGCTGGAGAACCTGGAGAACCTGGAGAACCTGGCTGGAGAGCCTAGCAAGAGAACATGGACACAGAACCTGGCTGGAGATCCTAACCACAATTTCGCTGGAGATCCTGACCAGAACTTGGCTAGAGAACCCAAGCATGCTGATCAACTGAACGCTGTCTCCATGTCATTCCTTCTTCGCCGACTCCGTCCACACCTTTGGGGACCCCTGGACCTGCTGGGGTTGGACCCCAGCATCTGGCACCCGAACAGCGACCCCTAGGTAAGCCCCACTCTCAGGATGGATAGGACTCCACCGCAGGAAGAGGGTGGATAGTCTTCGCCAACTCCGTCCACACCTTTGGGAACCCCTGGAACAGGATTCCCCTAGGTAAGTCCCTCCCCCCCCCCATTGAGAAACCCACTCTCGGGACGGATAGGACTCCACCAGGGTACTGCAGACCCCCCTATAGAGGATAAGTAGGGTAAGAAGGTGGATAGTACAGAACTTAGATTGAGAAGATGTGCCATACTGAGTCCAAAGAAAGAAGACTCTGTATTGATTCTTAGATTGAGAAGATGTGCCATACTGAGTCCAAAGAAAGAAGACTCTGTATTGATCTTTAGATTAAGAAGATGTGCCATACTGAGTCTAAAGAAAGAAGACTCTGTATTGATCTTTTAACACATATGCTTGCTAGCAGAGGAATTAAGCTTACTCCCAGTCAGACAGAACGTTTTATACAAGAAGTATGTCCATGCTTTTCTGAGGAAGGAAAGGTAAATGTAAAGGCATGGGGGAGGTAGGCCCAAGGAGCCTTATCCTTAACCCCACTGCAGCCTTTCCATCCCGGGAAAGTGCAGGATTGGCAAGCTCTCCCTGGGGTGATAGATCAGGACTCAGGTAATAGCGGAAAGAGCCAATCCTACTCTTAAAATGGATATAAGAGAGCATTTGGGGTTTTTCTTTTTAATGCCTGCTTTTAAAAAATAAAATAGGGGGAATTTGCCGGGAGCCGGTCCATCCTTGCTGTTTCAAGGGACCTGGCATATATGGCATACTGTTCTTAATATGTTTGCTCACCTTCTTGGCACTATGTGTTTTAACCAAGGTCACCTCTCTGAGAAAGGTTGTTTCCCCAGGTAGGGATTTTCCCCTGAAATTAGGGAGGGAATAAAACCCCTCAACTAAGTGCCAGGCGGGTAATTAATCACTTTAACTACGAACAATCATGCTTAAGCTACATAATCTTTACTCCCTGGAATGGAGATAAGAAACACCCTAACCTTTGGAATAGAGATTGATAGGATTGGAATCAACTGGTATAAATACAGATGTAACAAGACAAGAGGACACAGAACCTAGAGACAGAAGAACTTCGCTGGAGAGAACATGGCAAAAGATCCTGGACAGAAACTGGCCACAGAACCTAGAGACAGAACCTAGTGAGAGAACCTGGCTGAAGAATCTAGAGACAGAACCTGGATAGAACATGGCAAGAGAACCTGACTAGAACCTGGTGACAGAACCTGGCTGGAGAACCTAGCGAGGGAACATGGCTACAGAACCTGGCTGGAGAACCTGGAGAACCTAGCAAGAGAACATAGACACAGAACCTGGCTGGAGATCCTAACCAGAACTTCACTGGAGATCCTGACCAGAACTTGGCTAGAGATCCTGGCTAGGCTGCTGATCAACTGAACGCTGTCTCCGTGTCATTCCTTCTTCGCCCGACTCCGTCCATACCTTTGGGGACCCCTGGACCTGGTGGGGTTGGACCCCAGCACTAAGAGAAATATATTATGAGGGCTAGTAAATGATAAAGTAATAATAATAATAATAATAATAATAATAATAAGCTTTTCCTTTATAATATTATTAGAAAATATCCTTTTCCTAGGGAGTCAAATGAGGGTAACTAGAAACACAGTGCCCCACCTTTTGTTAAAAAGTATATCTTTCATCAGGAGTATTTTTCTTTCTTTCAGTGATCAACTTGCTTTACATTTGGGGAAAGAAACAAAGATTTTTTAAAGGATTATATTTATTTTTTTTATTTATTACTTTTGGAGAAAGAGGAAGAGAGAAAGAGAAACATCAATTTGTTGTTTCACGTATTTACGCATTCATTGGTTGATTCTTGTATGTGCCCTGACCGGAGATTGAACCCACAACCTTGGCATATCTGAACAATGCTCTTACCAATTGAGCTATCCAGCTAGGGCTTTGAAGGATCATATTTGAGATGACATGACATTCAAGCTCTGTGTATGAGTTAAGTTTTTTTCATTTCCACCCTGCCCAGGTGGCTTAGTTGGTTGGACCCATGTCCAAAAGGTGTGGGTTCGATTCCAGGTCAGGGTACTTAACTAAATTGTGCGTTCAATCCCCAATCAGGGTGTGTATGGGAGGCAGCTGTTTGATATTTCTCTCTCACATCAATGTTTCTCTCCCAAAACAATAACCATATCCTCAGGGGAGAATAAAAAAATTATTTCAGTAAAAAACAAAACAAAAACAAAACATGTAAGAGTACAGTTTCTAGCACACAGAAAGCACAACATGTGTTCCTATCCTCACCATCATCATCATTTAACTTTTTAAAGTTTTCAGCAAAATTAGTTCACTTTTCTTCCAATTATCTACATTGGATAAATAGTATTATACAGAAAGGAATGGTAATAATGATACTTAAGAATTAAGACAAAAACAGTTTTTCAAATATATCCCACATGGCACTAATGGCAGCTTAGTTTGCAAGTTTGGCACTTTGTATTTTCCATGATATCAGCACATATACATAAGCCATATTCTTTAAAATGCATGATATGCCATTGTAAAATAAATCATATTTTTTACCATTACTGTTAAATACTTAAATTGTCTCCATTTGTGTCTTGTTTTGGTGTGGATTTTGTTTTTGTTTGGCTATTACAAACAATGCAGCAATTAACAACCTTGAACCTACAACTTGCTAAAATTTTGATAGCTATTTTTAAAAGGTGGATTTATTAGGTCAGCATTGAATTAAATATACTCAAGAAGTTCATGGATCTGTTAATAAGACAAAATTGGACACCATTAGTGATAGATATTTATGAAAAGAATTCAAAAATCTCCTTAAAGTTGATGTGATGTTTTGATGACATAGGAGTAGTAACAACTTCAAGGCTTAAAAAAAACCAACCAAACAAAAAACAAAACAAAACAAATAAGACACTTTCTAGGAATAAGGCAAGGCATTTTGTGATGAGAGTCCCTTAAAACAAATCTTTTAACTATTACTGATCAGATGATGTCTGCTAGAAAAGCAGCAACAGCCATTCATTATGGGTAGCTTTTAAAGTGCTAAAGCAGGTGTTCTGTGACTCTAGTACTCTGAAAGTCGTTATTTCTCATATGTTAGATAGGTTCAGATAAACAAAAATGGCTATCAGATTAGACTCAAAGAATAACAAGCTGTACCATTATTTTGATATTAGCTGTGTTAAGAATGAACGAAATATATTGATCATTTGATTTTCTAATTTCTAGTTTCTTCCATTTTTGTATTTAACTTCTTGGCAAGGCTACAAAATGAATGTACCTAGACGAGTGACCAAAACATTATTTTACCCTAAATAAAAAAATATTTAGTTTAATCAAGCAAACTCCAGAATGGGTGAATGATGATCGGAAAATCTTTGTAAAATTATCAGAAACTAAATATATTTTCAACCCCAAAAGATTAGGATATTCATTGTCCATCTCAGCTCTTGCCATTTAGCAAGTATCACTGTTAGCACTACCTGGCAGCTTATTCCAGGAAACAAAAACCTTGCAATGTATACCCACTGCCCCCTCCTGATAAATTTGCCAAAATAGGAAACATCCTTGCCAAAATTAACATCTTGGCAGAAGCAGAGTTTTAATTCTTTTCATATCTATCCAGTCAATTCTTTTTGCAAGTACAAAGGCAAATCCAAAGGGTATATATTAATTTGTTTTGATTATTTGGAATGTACCTACAATTATGATGCATGGGTTAGGATTTACCTGAAAAAAAAATCCAGATATCAAACTGTCCATCAGTTTCAGGTTATGTACAGCTAGCACTGCCAAAACAACACTGTTCAAAAATGTAGCTAGGAACTGTTGAAAGGAGCATCTGTTACCCCAAGCAAATTCTCCAAAAGTGAAATATTTTCAGCAACTTAAAAATATGATGTTGTCATTACAGCTGTTAGACAAAAGGAAATAAGACAGGATGCTGAGACATGATACATGTAGGGATGATAATCAGACAGAGGATGGAGGATACCATATGTACTTAACTCCACCACCACCAATAACAAAGCACACTCTACCCAAATCCAACTTGATCCACCCATGTGAGAAAAGTACTGCCCCTTATTATCACAGAAAGATGTATATTTGTATGAAGAGTTTAGGTGAAAAGGTAGATCAAGTTTTTAGTTATAAAGAGTTTAACATTCATATAAAATTAAGGGGGGGGGGCACCCCTGGCCAGTATTGCTAAGTGGTTAGAGCATCAGCCCAGAAACAGAAGAGTTATGGGTTCAAGTCCTGGTCAAGGACATGTACCCAGCCCAGGTCAGGGCGCACGTGGGAGGCAACCAATTGAAGTGTCTCTTTCACATCAATGATTGTTTATTTCTCTCTCTTTTTCTCTCTCTCCCTCCTTCCCTTCCACTTTCTCTTAAAAATTAATGGAAAAAATATCCTCAGCTGATGATTAACCAAAAAAATTAACAGGGTTCATTAACTTGATTTCACTGAAAATAAGATTAATTTTCAATAGCTCCTATTTGCTGGGCTCTGGGCTAAGTTTCTGTGTACACTGAATACACATCTAATCTTCACACAACTCTGAAAGATTAACAGTACTGTACTAGAGGACCAATGCACGAAATTCATGCACTCGGGGGTCCCTCAGCCCAGCCTGCACCCTCTGGCAGCCTCGCCAGCAGGGTAGCCTGGGCCTCCCTCTGCAAGACGATTGGTCATGGTTGGTGATGGGGGGAAGCCTCAACCAATCGCATGGCACCCGCCTTGGCTGGCCTGGCCCCAGTGCATGTCATAGCATGGTTGTCCAGACAGTCATTCAGCTGTTCAGCAGTTTGGTCGATTTGCATATTAAGCTTTTATTATTATAGTTTCCATTTTAAAAATTAAGAAACTAAAGCTTAGAAAGTTCAGATAGCTAATAAATCAATAAGACCAAAAATTCATGCCCAAGTTTCACCAACCACAAATTCCATATTCTTTCTACTATGCACCATTAAGTGAAATATTTTACTTTATATACGTTAGTGTACAATTCGGTATTGAACTAGGTAATAATCACTCAGAAATAACGTTATTTACATGACTGCACTGGTCAGTAAATGATACTGTAAAGATAATCATGATGCCCAACCGATATGGATCAGTGGTTGAGCGTTGAGCTATGAACCAGGAGGTCAGGTTTCAATTCCAGGTCAGGGCCTAGGTTGCAGGCTTCATCCCCAGTGTCGGATGTGCAGGAGGCAGCCTGAGCAATGATTCTCTCTCATCACTGATGTTTCTATCTCCCTCTCCCTTCCTCTCTAAAATCAATAAAAAAAAATAGTTTTAAAAAGATAATCATGCATCTTAATATTTCATAGTATACTATTCACATTAGTTTTTGCTAAGAGAATTTGTTCAACAATTCAGAAAATGCCAGATATTATATTTGGTACTGAAATGAATAATACCTGTCTAAATACTCTGTCAAAGCTGGAGATTTGGAAGAAGTCTCCAATTATTTTGATCACATTATCTTTAAAGCAATAAACCTGATAATACACTAAAATATATGGACAGCAATTCACCTATCAATTATATGCAAGTACAACTATTATAAAGAATGAAATTAAAGTAAAAATAAAAATTCTAATATTTGTTCCACAGCCCAATACATATTTTCACATATCTCGAGATGTGCACTCTACTTTGGGTACCACTGTCTTAGAAAACAGCTTCACATTTCAATTCAGGAAACAGATATCTACCCATTTCATGAAATTGATAATATCTATTTTCTGAAAGACCAGAAATGTAAAATTGAGACATATAAAGGACCTCTCTCTGCACAAAGTAGACCTTCAATATATATTAGTTATAATTAAAAATGATTACTGTACCTTAACATAAAAGTATGTCACCTTCACATTTACTACTTACAAAATTGGACTCAGAAACAATGGATAGTACTTGTGTTTAAACAAAATGACAACTTTCTGAAATTACATGTAAAAATGGCAGGGAAGCCCTAGCTGGTTTGGCTCAGTGGATAGTGTTGGCCTGTGGACTGAAGAGTCTCGGGTTCGATTCCGGTCAGGGGTACATGCCAGGTTGCAGTTACGGGCTTAATCCCCAGTAGGGGGCATGCAGGAGGCAGCCCATCAATGATTCTCTCTCATTATTGATGTTTCTATCTCTCTTTCCCTCTTCCCTCTTCTCTGAAATTAATAAAAATATATTTAAAAAATAATAAAATAAAAATGGTAGGGAAAACATTTACCAAAAATATCCAACTCTTAACCTCGAGTTGATTTCTGTAGAATATATAGGAAAAAAATCAGAAAATTGTTTGAAAGTTAGAAAGATTATTTTATGGTTTGGCAAATCTTTTAGAGATTACCTGACTTTTAATACTTAACAGTTGGGAAAGGAAACAGGAAGAATAATTGTAAAGGAAGAATACGTTTGGTTTACATAGGTTTTCTGGCTTTGTGATGAAGATAAACATTTCTGAAAAATGAGAAGTGGCATTAATTGTACAGATTCTGTTTTCTGGATCAGCATAAAGGATAAAATTAATTTAATATTAGTATTTGATTTGTTTTAGCCATAGTGGGGACATGGTATCCAAATGACCCCACACTTAGACCTCTTGCCAATTATACCACTGACTTTCTTAGGCTTTAATCTTTAAAACCTGGGCCAATGAGACTTTTGTTCTACCTACTTATGCCTACTGAATAATCTAGTTTTATATTTAGTCTCATGTCCCTGCTAGAATACAAGTCCTACAAAGTCAGGAAAAAACTTTTTTTAATCCCTGTTTTATCCCTAGTGCCTAGAACATCTGGCACAGTTAAACACTCAATATTGATTTAAAGAATGAAGCCTCATATCCTTCTGCACACCACAAGGCCTCTGAAAGCAGAAGTAAGGGATGAGCTTGTATGTAGATTACTGCTTTCTCTGCCAAGCTCAAGTCCTCCTTTAGAAGTCAAGAGCAGCCCAGATACTACAAGACTGATCCCTGCAGACAACCATTGGGTCAAGATAGGGTCTCTGTTTTTCTCTATGTATATGAATGGAATTACTAAAAAGTAAAATTTGTGGTTTTGAAAATAAAACAAAACAAGAATAAAGTCAAAGTTGATTATTGAAATACTGAATAAAATAGACGAATGGCTGTAAAGTCCTACTAAGAAAAGAGAGAAATAACATTAGGATGAAAAGGAAATTTAAAACTACAACTAGGTACTGAGAATTATTGGAATACTGATACAAGTTTATATCAATAACTTTTTAATCTAGATAAAGGAGTTGGTATGCTAAAAATTTCCAATTTCCAAAATCAACTCAAGAAAAAATAGAAAAATATTATGAAATCAATAACCCTATTACAAATACAAATATTTTTCAAAGATCGACCACTAAATAAGCTCTCAAGCTTAATTTTATAGGTCAGTTGTGTACAACTCACAAAGATCAGATGATTCCGATGTGATTCTCATTATTCTACAGCACAGGAAAAAAAATGATCGAAAACTTCCAATTAATTTTTCAAAAATAACATATAACCCAAATTCCAAGAGAGAATAAAGAAAAAATTATTTTTAATTCTCATGAACAGAGACATAAAATCTTGAATAAAATATTTACAGCACAGCAAACAGGTTTATTACTGTGCGATGAAAAATTATGACACCTTTCTCTTAAGTTTCTTCATCTGTTCTATTTTTTCCACTTCAATTTCCTTACTGTGTTTATTATACTATATTGTTTTTCATTTCCCTACCAGATTGTAATGCTTGGATTTTATTTACAGGATTTTTATTTTATTCACCGCATCTACTGCCTGGCATATATGCAGGCTCTATTTATTGAATGAACAGTCTTATGAAACAGGTATTCCTGTTAGCAAGATTTTACCTTATAAAGAGGCTGGAGCCATGAGAATCTGCCTATGGTCACTCAGTACAAGGGAGAGCTAGGATTTGTAAGCAGCGGATGTGACTCTATGCCTCGTAACCACCGCAACTGCAAGGTGCCTCTCATTTATGTGGTGAATCACACAGGTACCATTTAGGCCAGGGGTTCTCAACCTGTGGGAAGCGACCCTTTCACAGGGGTCGCCTAAGACCATCCTGCACATCAGATATTTACATTACGATTCATCGCAGTAGCAACATTACAGTTATGAAGGAGCAATAAAAATAATTTTATGGTTGGGTCACAACATGAGGAACTGTATTTAAAGGGCCAGAAGGTTGAGAACCACTGATTTAGGCTGTTTCCCACATTGGACAGTTCCTTCCCAGCAGGGGGTACTTCATTACCTTTGTCCCCTGACTGGCAATGTCTAGCTCTAGCCCATGTTACACACGCAATAATTATTGGCAAAATAAGTGAACGCATACATACATTGATTACCCAGTCATTTTCACATGTATGCCTCAATTGACTAGATTATTTAAGCTTTCAGAATTTTAAAATTGATTTTTAATATAAAGTTCCTGTCTTTAAAATGTAGTGATGCAAAAAAAAAAAAAAAATACTTTATTTGAATTGAGAAAAACATGGCTAAGTAGTTTAATTAAAGGATATGTATCCTATGCTGCTATTTCCTCCGAAGTGGTTTTTAAAGCTTTATTCAGCGATAGCATCTATTAAGCAAAAAACTCCAGAAACAGCTATTCGACTCATTTCATGATATACACATGCATAATATTAATGATCTTTGATCACAAACCGCAAACGACTGTGGCATTTCCACAGACACCGAGACTTAGAAAACAATCAATCATGCCAGGTAAAACAGACAGCTGCACTTACAAAAACTGACGCTAAGAACACCCCCGGAGCAATGCCTGGCCCAGGAGCCACTCGCAGGAAGCTTTCCCGAGTAAGTTTGACGACGATCGTAAAGACACGAGTAACTCGCCACAAAATCCCAACAGCCGTAGGTTTACAGTGAGGAACAAACATTCCTGGGCGGAAGGGGTGGGCGTGTGAGAGATTTGAAAACGACACCCCTCCCAGGCCGCCTCAAAACCTAGAGCCCGAGTTTCTCGTCCTCAGAACTCCTCACCGTTTCTATTCTAGGGGGACGCGACCATTTCTCGGGCAGAGGCTAGAGCACAAAGGAAAACGGGCCATCCAGCGCGAAGGCCGAGGAATCGAACGAAACTACGGCGCGCTGACCAACAAGGACCCCTGGCGTCCAACCGCCCCTTCACAGAGAGCCGCAATCGCACTTCTCGCGAGATTTCCAGTCTTAATGGGATCGCGAAGATGAAACCTCGCGGCTTTTCAGATAAAGTGTCCGACGGGACAGCGCCTAACCCACTTCACGGAATCTTCGAGAGCCTTGACCTCACAGCCCCTATTTCCTGTACCTTCCATCCTCTTCTCTCCCACCCCCTCCCACCTTTCAGTCCTAGGGACTTCCGGAGCTAGACCGGAACCGGAAGTTTCTGGACGCGAGGGGGTGGGGCCGAAAAAAATCAAAAAAAGCGCGGTGAAAACTGGAAACCCAAACTGGCCGGGTGGTGGTGACTCCCTGGCGGTCCCGTGGCGGCTCCTGATGGACTCCACCGCCTGCTTGAAGTCCCTGCTCCTGACCATCAGTCAGTATAAAGCCGTTAAGTCGGAGGCGAACGCGACCCAGCTTTTGCGGCACTTGGAGGTGAGGGGCTCCAGCGGCGAGGGCGAGATGGGCTTCCCCGTAGTAACATTTAGTGCGCGGTGTAGCCAGGGGGTAGCTGCCCCAGTTTAGGAAGGAAAGGGCTGCCTCTCCCGTCCTCAGCTGTCTTGTGTTGGTAAAGAAGGCGAGGGAGGGTCAGCCTCGAGTCCCACCCTCCGCTGCCCCGCCCCCAGCCCTCCAGGTTCCTTCAGTTGCCTCGGGAGGGAGTAGTGGCTGCTGAAAGTCCCGGGACCAAAGGTTGGGGAATTTAGGCTGTGTTGGGGGTTGGTGGAGGAGAGAGCTCAAGCCTGTACCTTTCCCCTTTTAAAAAAAACAAATTAAATGTTTATTGTTGAACGTATTCCATATGTTCCCCTTTTTTGGTTTTTCCATCGTAACAGTCCTGACAATATCCAGTAATCCTCGGCAGTGCAGGTGATGGGGAGTGATGACTAAAACTTGTTTTATCCCTTGTCCCTTAAACGGTTTACAACCTAAACCTGTTCCTTACTGCTTTTATTTTAACTCATGTTGAACTCGAACTTGAAAAATATTATTTCAACTTTTCTCTGGATTAAGAAGCAATTTCACTTACTAGTAATCTTAATCTTTTTTTCTTTCCCAAAACAGATAGCTCACAATTTTTCAATCCTAAAATACTGAATTGCTTTCATTTTTGTCTATTAGTTCCCACTGATTTGTGTCTAGAGTACTTATTCTATATTATAACTTTTTTTGCTCTTAATCTGCTGTCATTTATTATGCATTAATGGGATTCCAACTAACATTGACCTCAGTTTTAGTAAAAAATAGTTAAGCTCAATCAAATCTTATTTTAATTCTCTCTGTCACTGCTTCTGTTAACATAGAATTGAACATAATTTTAAAATAGATTCTATTTCTTATATTAACCCTGTGATAAAAGCTTAAATTACCAAAGATTAACAAACTGACAAAGAGAAGACTATTGTTAATGGTACAGTAACGTCAGGTTTTGGTGCAACGGGAGTGCATTAAATGTGTCTTCATTCCCAAGTTTCATTGGTGCTCTCCTTACTACTTCAGGTGCCCATCTCCTAAGTACATTATTTTTTTCATTCAGTACATCAACAAATTTCTGCAAACCTAATAATGATGAAGGTGTTAGCTGTTAAATGCTAATACTTTACTTCTCAATTAGGATAGAACAGTGTGCTAAGTAGATCCACAAAGCCACAAAATAAGCAGGGTTGTTAGTTTAATTTTAAGATAAAGGAATTAACTATTTTAAATATCCATTTGAAACATTACCTGTCTTTGAGAATAAACAGGTATGCTGTGAATCTAAGCACCATGTTATGGTGAATTGAAGGAGACTTTAAAGAAATATGAGGCTTAAGGACTTGACACTAGACTTTCAAGGGATTTATTGAAAGTCTTGTACCGTTTAGAGAACTAACATATATTTAGTGTATAATGTGCAATAATCTTAACTAAAGAAATAGCTTCATAATTTTTTTAATGTTTTTATTGATTTCAGAGAGGGATGGAGAGGGAGAGAGTTAGAAACATCAGTGATGAGAGAAAATCATTGATTGGCCACCTCCTGCACTCCCCCCACCTGGGAACAAGCCCACAACCCAGGCAAATGCCCTGACCACAAATTGAACCTCAACCTCCTGGTTCATGGGTCTATACTCAACCATTGAGCCACATTGGCCGAGCCAGAGTTTTGTGTGTTTTTTTAATATATGTGTATGCTCAAGTAGCTACCATCTGTATCATAATATCGAATATTTCTGATTTTTTTTTAAAATATATTTTATTGATTTTTTACAGAGAGGAAGGGAGAGAGATAGAGAGTTAGAAACATAGATGGGAGAGAAACATCGATCAGCCGCCTCCTGCACATCTCCCACTGGGGATGTGCCCGCAACCCAGGTACATGCACCTGACCGGAATCGAACCCGGGACCCCTCAGTCCGCAGGCCGATGCTCTATCCACTGAGCCAAACCGGTTTCGGCTCGAATATTTCTAATGTGTTTTTTTTCAATTGTCCCCTCTCATAAAATTCAGATAACTGAATTTATACAATACATACTTTTGTATCTGACTTCTTTCATTCAGTATAATCTGAAATTCATTAATGTTGCACACTTTACTCTTTTTGATTACTTTGTAGAATTCCATTTTGTAAATTCACCAGTTTATTTATATTCTGTTGATGGGCATTTGGGTTGTTCCCAGTTCTGGGTAGAATTTGAAAAATGTGTTGTAAGTACTTTCATACTTTTTTTGTTGATATGTGCATTCATATCTTTTATATACCTAGAAGTGAAATTGTTAGGTTTCACAGCTATGTTCCATTTCAGGTGAAATTGCCAAGCAATTTTTCACAGTGTTATGCCATTTTACCCTCGCACCAGCAGTATGTGAAAATTGCCATCCTTCATCCAGAGCAATTCTTGGTGTTTTCAGATTTTTAAATTTTGACCATTTTCGTGATATTAAGGGTTACTATCTTTGTGCAGATCTCATGAAAGCAGCACCTGAAGATACAAACAGAGATTGTTATTCTGTGAAAGGAGATTGACTATTCATTCTGCTATTCTGCTGCACTTCTGCTAATTTTTCTTTATAGTCCAGGCCGAACCTGAGATTTGAATTATTTTTTGATTGGGAGAGCTGAACTGGTCCCAATCTTTGTGGTTTTTCATAGCACTAATCTTATGTAATGATTATGAGCATTGATTCAGGAACAGTGAATCCCAATTAAGCTACTGTAGATTGTGCTTCAGTTTACTCATCTGTAATAATTAGCTGTAAATTGCAGGTTATTATGAATATGAAAAGAATTAACATACACAATGTACCTAGGCCAGAGCAAGTGCTAAAGTATTAGTTATTAAAGTAAATTGTATTTACATAAAATATCCTATGTGTATAAATAAAGAAAATTTATAAAGCATTTTAAAAATTTACCTTGCAATGAATAATTATTACATGTTAGAATACATGTGTTATTTTAACCCAGGTCCAGTCCTGAGGGAAACTATATTTAAAGCAGAAAATGTCTTCATCTTCTAAAGGGCTAGCTTTATAATAGGCAAAAGGACAGTGCTCAGAAGGTTCCTTATCACAAAATATCTTCTATCAGTATCTCACTTCACCTTTGGACCATTTTTCAGTCTTACAGACTTTTACTTTAATGTTAAAACATATAACCCACAGGAAAAGATATTCTGAAGCTCCCTTATCAGCAAAGGTTTAGAAGAAAGCTTTGACATCTTGGTGAGGGAATAAAGGGACACGGAAAGATTAGGGGGATGCTAAAACAACCTTCTGAGACTTGATCTTTTATTTATTTTTTTAAATTTAAATCCAAAGTATTACATATGTCACCTTTTTCCCCCATTGACTTCTCCCCGGCTGCTCCCACCCACCAGCACATGCCCCCACCCCCCTATTGTCTGTGTCCATTGGTTATGCTTATATGCATGCATACAAGTCCTGTGGTTGATCTCTTACCTCCCTCCCTCCCACCGTCCCTTACCTTCCCTCTGAGGTTTGAGGGTCTGTTTGATGCTTCTACATTTCTGGATCTATTTTTGTTCATCAGTTTATGTTAATTTCATTCCACAAATGAGTGAGAGTATATGATATTTATCTTTCTCTGACTAGCTTATTTCACTTTACATGATGCTCTCCAGGTAAGACTTGATCTTTTAAAAATAAAAACATTTAGAACAAATTTACTCTAATTCTAAAGTAACTAATTGTTTTTCCATTTACATAGAAAAGATATGTTTATTATTGAATAACATTCAAAAAGCATTTTGAAAATACATGTTGTTTGACAACTATTTTGAGCCTTCAATCCCAGCTTTACCTTTTCAAGGGTGTAGGGTGAGATGGTAAGAGAGGAGTAAAAAGTAGAATATCCAAAGATAAAATTTGTCTATGCCTGACCTGGCTACTTAAAAAAATTGTTTTTTTAAATTCCTCTTTGGTAATGAAGGCATCATGGAGTATTCAGTGTAGTAGGGAGGATAAATATTGCTAGGTCATTAAAAGTTTACAAGTTTATGAAATAAAAGTATAATGTACTGTAGGATAGAGTAATAGGCAAACCTAATGTAGTTGATAGAAGAGGGTTAGAAAAAGTACCTGGAGGAAACGAAGCTAAAACCCAAATGATTACATTAGCCAGTGAGAGAAGGGATAGGTAATTCATCTGCTCAGCAGAGGTATCAGCATGTATGAATTTTCAAAATTGGGGGAGTGGCAGTGGCATTTTGGAAGAACTGAGTTTTTATTTGAAATAGGAAAGAGATGAAAACTGCCAGTTATTAAAATATATTTTTTTATTGATTTTTAGAGAGAGAGGGAGAGAAATTTCTATCAGGTGCCTTCTGCACAAGCCCTAACCGATTGAGCCCGAAATCTGGGCATGTGCCCTGACTAGGAATATAACCTGCAACCTTTCGGTGCACAGAACAATGTCCAACCAACTGAGCCACACCTGTGAGGGTGCCAGTTTTTAACTAACACATTTTAATTACTATTTTATAGGTAATTTCTGGACAGAAGCTCACACGATTATTTACGTCAAATCAAATATTACCAAGTGAATGCTTGAGTTGCCTTGTAGAGCTACTTGAAGACCCAAACATAAATGCACCACTGATCTTCAGTATCATCAGTTTGTTATCTCAATTAGGTAATTTAATTTCTCTTTTTAAGTTTTTAGAAGATTTTTGAATGTAATAGCTTTTGAAGGGCAGATTTAGTTATAGAATAGTTAGGAGAATGATTCACATTCCAAAAATTTCTTCATTGCAGGACTTTACAGAACTATTTGCTTTGTGGATCTCTTGAAAGGGGACTATTGTATGAATCCTTTCTTAAAATTACTGGAACGAAGAATCTCAAACATATTAGGTTCAGTGGTCTACAGATAAGAACACACTTTCCTAAATGCTGACCTACCTACTTTTGAATTAAAAAACAACAACCTACATTTACGTAATGCCAGTATTAAATACACAAGTCAGAATAGTTATAGCTAATGATTAAATAAATCATCCTTTTTTTTATAGACTACACTGAACTTGGAACTAAGGGTAAAAAAATGTAGGTGTTGCTTTTTCTATTTTTTCCTACCTTAAGCTTTCATTTTTAAATGTTCACTTATTAGTTACCTTTTTTATTGATTTGTGTTTGGAGGTATAGTGGAGATATTTTTTGTGTGACTATAAAATTAATACATACTATTAAAAAAACAACAACAGTGAACCAGAAGGATCAGCCCTGCCAGCCGGCGTGGCTCAGTGGTTGATTGTTGACCTCTGAACCAGGAGATCACAGTTCAATTCCCAGCCAATATTTGCTCAGATATGCCCGGGTTGCAGCCTCAGTCTCCAGTGTGGGGTGTGCAGGAGATAGCCGATCAATGATTCTCATGATTGATGTTTCTGTCTCTCTCTCCCTTCCTCTCTGAAATCAATTAAAAAAGAAAAATAGAACTTTCTTGGTGAAAATGTTCTCTATCTGTTGTCCAGTATAGTACCTGTAAGCCACATAGGACTATTGAAGTGTGAGTACTAGACTAAGGAACCTAATCTTTTAATTAATGTATATTTAAATAGCCATGTGTGGCTAGTCCCTACCAAATTAGATAGCATAGATCAGTGGTTCTCAATCTTCCTAATGCCGCGACCTTTAATACAGTTCCTCCTGTTGTGGTGACCCCAACCATAAAATTATTTTCGTTGCTACTTCATAACTGTAATTTTGCTACTGTTTTGAATCATAATGTAAATATCTGATATGCAGGATGGATTTTCACTGTTACAAATTGAACATAATTAAAGCATAGTGATTAATCACGAAAACAATATGTAATTATGTATGTGTTTTCCGATGGTCTTAGGTGACCACTGTGAAAGGGTCATTTGACCACCAAAGGGGTCGCGACCCACAGGTTGAGAACCTCTGGCATAGATATATAGAGAGTAAAACAAAATTAGTCTTTATTCTTCACCACCACCTTCCTCATCATTTCCACTTTGGAGAAGATATTGAGGATCTTTCTTAATGGTTTGATATGTGTTTTTCCAGATCTTATTCTATATTATAACAAATGATTATAGATTAAAATATTAACAAATAATTTTATTTATTTTTAACAAAAATGGTGTTGCAGAGTAATGCTCGTTTTCTTTTGTACTTGCTATATTTTAGATGTCCTTCCATAATGCTTTCTTTTTAATAGCTACCTTGTACCTCATTGTAGAGT
Organism: Myotis myotis; assembly: GCF_014108235.1. NCBI lineage: Eukaryota > Metazoa > Chordata > Mammalia > Chiroptera > Vespertilionidae > Myotis > Myotis myotis. The sequence continues at coordinate 146,465,428 of NW_023416324.1, read as the reverse complement.
ACTATAATTTATTCAACCACTCCACTAAGGATGTGTACTCATGTATGTTCTTTTTTGTGTTTTTTTGCTGTTAGAATCAATACATTTTTCTGTATTTTTGCTCAAATTTTACTGAGTATTTGTTGAATAAATTCTCAGTAGAATATTCAGACATTGTTCAATTTAACAGTTTTTATTACATTGCTTTCCAAAAAGGCTATGCTAATTCCAACATCCACCAACCATTTATATGAGACTGGCAGTCACTTTCAATGTTTAAATATGTTAAAGAGATTATCTTAATATTTGCTTTTTAAATTTTTATTTATTTTTTAGTTAATAGACTTCATTTTTAGAGCAGTTTTAGATTATAGAAGCATTGAAATAATTTTAACAGCAAAATTTCTACAAGCAGGTGTTTTCCTTGAGATTAATTTAGCTTACATTGAGAAATCATTTGTTTATTGGCAAAAACGGAAAAGCTAATACTCCCTTCTCATTTCCAGCTCATAAAACTTCTGTGACTAAACTTCTGCATTGGAAAGTATTTGTATGTAAAATAGTCATATCATATTTGATGTTTTTATATAATGGTAAATTTGATATAGAAATTAAAATTTTAACTTTCATCTATGAAGGCCATATGTAAAATTGATAATGTTTTGTGCACGTTAATTTACAGCTGCAGACAATGAAACCAGAGACTATCTTCAGAATACATATAACCTGAATAATGTGTTGGCAGGAGTGGTATGTCGGAGCAGCACTTGCCACAGTGATTCAGTGTTTTTGCAGGTATATACACCCACACAGTACTTTTCACTTCGTACTTATTTTTCCTTATTTTCAGATCAAAATTAATAGTATCTGTTAGTAACTGCTAGCTTATAGAGTATATGCTGGAATGATTAGTCACATTCTTGCCATTAATAAATTTAAGAACTAGTTGATCACACATGTACTACTATTTAAAAGTTGTGGTGAAGGGAAGCTTATTCACATTAGCACTATTACTAAAAAAAATTTACATTATGACTTATTTGACAGACTTATAAACACAGATGTCAGCATTTAGACCGTTATTTACATTAAAATTATAATTTGCGTTGGCATCTAGTGTCATTGTTGAGGAAACATTCTACAAAAATTGAAGCTATAGATTTGTTCTTATTTAGCATAGACTCGGAGCACTTATACCCATAATATTTTATTGAACCTAAAATTCAATTGTAAAAAAGAAAAGTGTTGCCAATTAAACATACATAAAATTTTAAAGATGGTAAATGTGAAAAAAATATATATCTTAGAATTGATGGAATATGTATGTTTTAACCTACATATGCTTTTAAGATGATAAAGTAAACCAAGTTGATGAAAAGATGCTTTGTTTAAAATAGGGTGTATAGGAATGTGTGAATCAGGAGATGAATCCTAAGGTTCTTGGTAGTCTTATTACTTAGTGTTAAAAAAAAAAAAGAGAGAGAACCATTTTAAGAAATGGAAACATTTTTGCTCTAAATTCTGCCTCCTAAAATGGTGACATGTTCAGAATATGCACAGAACTCTAGTTTGTGAGCATGCAATATGTTTTGTGTGTTTATATTCATTACTGTTTTTTAATTCTCAGTGCATTCAACTTCTGCAGAAGTTAACATATAACGTCAAAATTTTCCATTCTGGTGCAAATATAGATGACTTAATTATATTCCTGATAGATCATATGTGAGTATGCAACCAAACATGTAACCAAATAATCTACTGGTTTATTTTTAAACTAAAACCATGTATTAGTTCAATTTTTCTTAGATAAATTTTTCTATCTTCTTTAAACTGAGACTGATTTCATATCTACTCCTCTTAGATAATTTTAAGAATCAAATGATATAAAGCAGCTTTAATATTTATAACAAAAACTTATGAAATGACTTTATTTGAACAGAAAGAAATTATTGACCCTGAAAGTTGTGTTTATATGTAATCTTCTTGATAGGAAAATATACTGATTAGATAGCATATGGCCACTCTGACAATTGTTTTTATATTTTTTTTTATTGTGTTACTGTTGTTGATTTCCTCCCACCCGCCCACCCTTTCCCACCTTCCCACTGAGATTCTGAACTCTGTTCCATGCTTCCATGTCTCTGGATCCACTCCATTCATCAGTTTATTTTGTTAATGAGATTCCACATATGAGTGAGATCATGTCTCACTGACTTGTCTTTCTCTGACTGACTTATTTCACTTTGCATGTTTTCATATTTCTATGCTGCAATTGAATAGGATAGTTTTGTTTCAAAACATGAAATAAGTGGGCAATACTATTCAAAGCTTGATGGTCTTCACATGTTCAGATTTTTCTTTTTGCATACAAAGAGGAATTTATATGTATAAATTTTGAATAATTTAAAATGAATTTAATAATTTTATTTTTTATTTTTCTTAAATAACAGTCAGTCTTCTGAAGATGAGTTAACAATGCCTTGTTTGGGATTATTGGCAAATCTTTGTCGGCACAATCTTTCTGTTCAAACACACATAAAGACTTTGGTAAGAATTTTATAAGATGTTTCTTGTTTTGTGGTTGGTTCTATGTTTCAAGAAAATTTCATTCATTTTCTCTTGCCCAGCTGATCCATCAGAGTTAATGAAGAATCAAATTGACATATAAATAATTTGAATTATTCCAGCTTTCATATGTGTTGTATTTAAAATATTAAGGGTTAATACAAGTGTTGAATACTAAAAGATTTCCTTCTGGTAGCATTGTTTGTTATATTGACTAACACAAGAAAAGCTAAATTATTTTGGCTGATAGAAGGAAGGCACATCATGGGCAATCCCTTTTATCCCAGTCTTTTTATTTCCACAAAATCAGTGTCAATTCCACCAGAAAGATTAATCAGTAAATGCCTCGCATCAACTACCACTACTTGCGATAAGTGAAGGCACACTAATGCATTTAACTGACCCACCATTAGAAATGTATTAAATCTAGCAAGTTTGTTGATTCGTTAAGGTGCTTTGTGAACAGTTTCCCTGCTGTGCAATCTATTACCTGTTTAGTTTTAAATTAAATAATATCTCATTTCTTCATGTGTTGGATTATTCTGACCTGATCTTATTTTGAGGTGGGGTGATTAAACTTTTACTCTTAATCCCACATCTAAACAGTGCTCTTCACCAAGATTGTGCCTATTGATACTACTGTACACAATATATAAAATATCCTCTCCTTGAAATGATCTCTTAAGTTGATAAGGATGTTTAATAATAAAAGTTTACCTACCTTGTGGAAGATAAACTTTTTGAACTCAAATATAAAACATAATTTTTATTCTAATTTAATTTTTAAATTTTTTTCTTCCTCAGAATAATGTGAAATCTTTTTATCGAACTCTTATAAGCTTCTTGGCCCATAGTAGTTTAACTGTAGTTGTGTTTGCACTTTCAATATTATCCAGTTTGACATTAAACGAAGAGGTTGGGGAAAAGGTAAATATGATTTCTTCTTATTATTTTTTAAGATAATTTTGAAGTTTTATTCTCTGATACTTTAAAAATCATTGAGCCTCTTTATTAAGTTTTAGGATGATTTCAACTTAACTTTTCTTTTTTTATAATATGCTTTCCCTAATTTGTTTTTTAAGTTGTTCCATGCTCGAAACATTCATCAGACTTTTCAACTAATATTTAATATTCTCATTAATGGTGATGGCACACTAACCAGAAAGTATTCAGTTGACCTACTGATGGATCTCCTTAAGAATCCTAAAATTGCTGATTATCTTACCAGGTATGGCTCTCTGACAAATTTTAAGACTTAAAAAAAAACAACAGTAAAAAAATACCAAAACTGCCTTTTTAGATTTAGTAAACTTGAATTCTACTGATTCACAATAGACTAAATAAGGATATTTTGATGTTCTTTATTCCCATTCTTTTTGCTTTCCTGACCTGAAATGTAAAAGAATAACAGGGTGTGTGTGTGTGTTTCAGTCTTTGCTTTAGATGAATAAAGTTGTATTAGACTCCAAAATGTACACACTATGATTAATCTGTTTCAAAACCAGTTTTAAATCTTAAACATGATGATTTTTTTAAATACTATTTTTATTATATTCTTTCAGTATGTCTTTTTGTGGTTTTTTTTGTTTGTTTGTTTTTTAAATAAAAATGGATGTTTCCTTCAGTGGGTACCTCTAGTGTGTTATAAGGTAAAAATGAGAACATATGTTTATATGTCTATTCTATTTCAATGGCATTTCGTGTGATTATTTATGTTTTGAGTTTGATTAGTAATTGTTTTCCAGAGAGCTCACAGTTTTTGTATCTTGAGTTAAGTTTTCCTAGTGTGATCCTAAGTTAGAACATTGTTGAAATTGTTTCAAAAAGTTAAATTAATGAACTATTCAGAAACAAGAAAATGTTTATTGAACTTTACTATGGTCAAGCATGGGGTAGGAGAAGCAGGGATATGAAGACATAGTTCTTAAACCTTAAGGAATATAGAATCTAGAAGTTAAAAAAGAACAAAAGCTAAGCACTAGGGCAAGGTTGACCACTACTCATATGGTTAATGATACTTTGTAATACCAAACAGCATTCACATTGGCATTTTATGTTTTCTTCTCTTAAGCATCAGTAGATAAGAAAACTGTCTTCCAGAGTGCCCTCCCTTTATCTGCCTTCTCTTATCTGTTCTAAGAATCTTCCCAATATATTCTCATGTAATACCCATTCTGACCACTAAGTGGTGCTTATTTAACAGCTTTGGAGTAAGCAGAAAAATTGAGTATACCTCTCTAGGACAGAAAGATAATCTGATTTAACATTACTAAGTGGTTGCTTAATCACTTCTGGGTATCTCTCAGTTGCATTATCTATTTTCTTTTCTGTCTAACCTAGAACCCTAGAATCCCCTCTGGAAAGAAAATTATATTGACCCTATGTATTTGCTGTACCATTTAACAAAACATACCTGTTTCAAAGTCTAACTTAATTCCTAGATTCCTGATCGAAGCTTGAGAAAAATCATACCGTATAAATTTTTATGCAGCATGCTTATGATCTCTAACTTTATCCGGTTAACACCTCTTACATTTATTCCCAGTCAGCTTTCTTTCACATTTTCTACAGTAGCTCCTTTAAATATTTACTACTATATAATTGCAGTTACCTCAAATATGTTATGGGCAAAGTTACCCGTGTTTATTCCAATTCTTACTGAGTGTCCTGTTTTGTTCATAAACATATCCTATTATTCTGTGCATTGTCTTATTCTGTCCTATCTTCAGTTTCTCCTATCTCTCTAGTCACTCGTGCCTACCATTCACTTGACTTCCTTGATTTATACATATGCCCAACTTTCATCTTTTTCTTCAACCATATGTTCCTTTAATATCTGTGATCTGCCATTGTATTCAGGTGAATATTCAAATTCTCAGAATAGCCCTCCAAAATGTGGTGACTGGCAATCTATCAGCCGTATTTCTTCACATTTTCTTTCATATGTACTTTTGAATAATCACTTCAGACAATAAATTGAACTACCAACTTGTTAGATACGCCGTTTGATGTATCCATGTACCATTTCCTCTGGAGTGCTTCATCTGGATGGCTGAAATACTCCTTCCACTGTATATGTCTGATGCCTTTTTTAAAAAAATATATTCTATTGATCTTTTACAGAGAGGAAGGGAGAGGGATAGAGTTAGAAACATCAGTGAGAGAGAAACATCCATCAGCTGCTTCCTGCACAACCACTACTGGGGATGTGCCCACAACCAAGGTACATGCCCTTGACTGGGATCGAACCTGGGACCCTTCAGTCCGCAAGCCGATGCTCTATTCTCTGAGCCAAACCGGTCAGGGCGCCTTTTTGTTCTTTAAGACTCAAGTCCGCAAAGCTTCACCTGATCAGGGCTGTTTCTACTAAATCTGGGTTTGATATCCATCCTATTTCATAGCATTTTATACATTTTCATTATAGCATATTTTACATCCCATTATATTATTTTGTCTTTTTGCCTTCATCCGTAGACTGTGAGTTCTCTGACAGGGCACTCTTCTCCCAAATCTAGGATGTACCTGTCACATAGAACGTAATGTGAATGGTACCACTAGTACCTCTTAGAGTTAACACAGGGTCCTGTTCCTTAACATCGGGTCCTGCTCCTGTAGCTGCAGAGCCTAATTTAATGTCTGGAAATTGTAGATGCTTTATAAATAAGTATCTGTCTAATTTATTAGTATATTAGTGTTCCTTGAATTTTACAATCTTAAAAAAAAGCTGTGGAGATACAGAAAGTTTCAGTGATTTATTTATTACCACATGTCATTTTTTTTCATTTTATAAATGATAGCCAATTTATGTATATCATAGTGGTAGAATGTATTTTAAGTTTTGAGCAAAAACTTTGTAAAGACTTTTATATTAGAAGCCAAAATAAATACATGAAAGAAAAGACAATTAAATTTTATATTTGTGTTGTGCATAAATTATTTTTGATGTATCAGTTTTATAATCTTATTGGATATATTTTTTTAAATTTTGTATTAGTTTCAGGTGTACAGCATAGTGGTTAGACAACAATATACAAAGTGTTTCCCCCTGATATTTCCAGTACCCACCTAGCATCCTACATAGTTATTACAATGTTATTCATTTAATGTATATTTTTATTTTAAACCTAGGTATGAGCACTTTTCTTCATGTCTTAATCAAGTATTAGGTCTTCTTAATGGAAAGGATCCTGATTCTTCTTCAAAGGTAGGTAAAAACATGACTCTTTGTTTTAAACTTTTAAAAAACTATAATATGAGGAAAAATCTAAGTGCACAGTTCTCTCAATTTTTACAAACTAAACATAGACATATAACCAGTATATAGATCAGGAAACACAACATTACCAATACTCTAGAACCCTCCTAGAATCTTTATACACTGGCATATGAGTCCCTTTGGAAAACTGTTTCATGGTGCCTACTGAGCATATGTATACCATATGACACAACAATTCCACTCCTAGCTACATAGGCAAGAGAGACATGTCCAAAATACATACAGAAAATGTTAAACAAATAGAAAATGAAATATTTAAATGATACCACTTACTAATTTTTTAAAATGTCAACTGCTTAGGGGATAAGGCCAACAAAACATTACAAAACCTCTACTCTGAAATTATGAAACATTGAGAGAAATAAAAGACTTAAATGACTATGTTCATAACAAGTTCATATAGATAGTAAGAGTTTACAATGTTAGGTTATTCAAAATTATAGCAGGTTTTACAGTGTTTATTGTTGTTGTTGTTTTTATTGATTTCAAAAAGGAAGGGAGAGGGAGAGAGAGATAGAAACATCAATGATGAGAATTTTTGATTGGCTGCTTCCTACATGCCCCACACTGGGGACCAAGCTACTGCAACCCATTTGGAATCAAACCATGACTTTCTGGTTCATAGGTTGACACTCAACCACTGAGCCAAGCCGGTCAGGCTGTTTTTGTATTTTTCTCATTTTGGCTGTGTGGAAATTGGGAAGCAGATTATAAAATTTGTATGGTTATGCAAAGGTCCAAAATTAACTGCGGCTATCCTGAAAAAAAAAAATGAACCAAGTTGGAGGGCTTATACTACTACCAGATAATAAGATTTAATATGAAGCTGCAGTAATTAAAACAGTGAAGTATTGTTATAAGTATAGTTAGCTGGCCCAGTGGAATAGAGTACAGTCCAAAACCAAGCCCCTAGTTTATGGATCTTATTGATAACAGTGCAGTATTAAAAGTATGGTCATTTCAATAAATGCCACTGGGTCGACTGAACATTCCATATGGGAAAAAACTGAATTTTGACCACTACCTCACACCAAATGAGAAAATCAGTTCCAGAAAAATTGTAGATCCAAATGTGCTAGGTAAAACAGTGAACTATGATCTTTCAGAAGAAACACCTAGCAGAATATTTTTACAGCCTTGGAATAGGTGAAGATTTTCTTAGACAAGAAACAAAAACACCAGTTATACAGGAAAAAAGTTGATAAGTAGGATTGCATTAAAATTAAGAGTTTCTGTTCATGAAGAGTCCACCAATAAGAGTGAAAAGACAATTCACAGTGTGGGAAAAGTTCTTTATCATACATATATTTAAAAAAGGACTCTTATCTAAAATATATTATTTAAAAACTTATACATATATGTCAGAAAAAATATGATCTCCAATAGCAACCTAAAAAAGAAAACTTGAATTGGTCAATAAAAATGAAACAGTTACTCAACTTTATTAATATTAAGGGAATGCAAATTTAAATGGTAATGTGATACCACTGCATGTCCACCAGATGATTTTAAAAATAGGGATAAGATCAAGCATAAATGAGAATGTAAAAAATTCCTAAGTGTCCCAGTATGCATGGGCTCAAAATTGGTACAACTGCTTATGAAAATTAGTATTTACAGTCAAACCTCTGTTGTGGAACAAAACTTTGGTTCTCAACTCCACAACTCTTTCATACTGATACTGTACTAACATTGGACACATGCATATATCAGGACCCAACCATTTAACACTTAAGTATTTACCCCAAAGAATTGAAAACATGTTCACCAGAAGATATATACAGAATATAGCAGTACTGCTCATAATAGCGAAGAATTAGAAACAATTCAAATACCAATAACAGTAGAATGGGCAAATAAACTGTAGTATATACACACTAGAATACAGTCAAGCACTATTTAACAATGGGGATACATTCTGAGAAATGAATCTTTTGTCTGAACATCATAAATGTACTTATATAAACTTAGGTGGTATAGCTTACTATACACCTAGGCCAGTGGTTGGCAAACTGCGACTCGTGAGCCACATGCGGCTCTTTGGCCCCTTGAGTGTGGCTCTTCCACAAAATACCATGTGCGGGTGCACACGTACAATGCAATTGAACCTTCATGGCCCATGTGCAGAGTTGGTATTTTGTGAAAGAGCCATACTCAAGGGACCAAAGAGCCGCATATGGCTGGCGAGCCGCAGTTGGCTGACCACTGACCTAGGCTATAAGGCAGGGGTCCTCAAACTTTTTAAACAGAGGGCCAGTTCACTGTCCCTCAGACCGTTGGAGGGCCGGACTATAGTTTAAAAAAAAACTATGAACAAATTCCTATGCACACTGCACATATCTTATTTTGAAGTAAAAAAACAAAAGGGGAACAAATACAATATTTGTATTTGCATGTGGCCCGCGGGCCGTAGTTTGAGGACCTCTGCTATAAGGTATAGCCTATTGCTCTTAGGCTACAAATTTGTACAGCATGTTACTGTACTGAATACTGTAGACAGTTGTAACACAACGGTATTTATGCAGCTAAACAGAAAAGGTAAAAATACAGTATAAAAGATTAAAAAAGGGTACTTGCTCTGGGTGAGTGATTGAGTGGTGAGTGTTAAGGCCTAGGACTTTACTGTACCCTGCTGTAGACTTTCTAAACACTGCATGCCTACAGTAAATTGATAAAACGAGATTAAATCAAGCACAAGAGACAATGCAATCAAGAGATACTATAAACACAAGAACTTTGAAGGTGCTACTGGTGTAACAGCATACTGTTTTACAGCAAACTTTTTTTTATAAGTAGAAAGTACATTCTAAAACAGGGGTCCTCAAACTACGGCCCACGGGCCACATGCAAATACAAATACTGTATTTGTTCCCGTTTTGTTTTTTTATTTCAAAATAAGATATGTGCAGTGTGCATAGGAATTTGTTCATAGTTTTTTTTTTTAACTATAATCCGGCCCTCCAACGGTCTGAGGGACAGTGAACTGGCCCCCTGTTTAAAAAGTTTGAGGGCACCTGTTCTAAAATAATGATTAAAAAGAATAGTATAGCCCTAGCTGGTTTTGCTCAGTGGATAGAGCATTGGCCCTCGTATTGAAGGGTCTTAGGTTCAAATTCAGTCAAGGGCAAATACCTCAGTTGCAGACTTCATCCCCAGCTCTAGTCAGTGTATGTGAGGGAGGCAACCAATTGGTGTATCTCTCTCACATTGGTGTTTAGCTCTCTCTGACTCTCCCCCTCCCTTCCACTCTCTCTAAAAATCAATGGGAAAATATCCTCAGATGAGGATTAACAACAACAAAAAAGTATAGTATAGTAAATACATAAAGCCATAACATAGTCACTTATTATCATTATCAAGTATTATGCACTGAAAATAATTACGTGGCTATACTTTTATACAACTAGCAGCACAGTAAGTTTGTTTACACCAGCCTTACAAACACTTGAGTAGTTGTGCTCTGACATTAAGATGACACTAAGCAATAGGAATTTTTCAGCTCCATTAAAACCTTACAGGACCACCATTGTATATGTGGTCTGTCATTGACTGAAGTGTCATGATATGGAGCATGACTGTATTATACAGCAGTGAACATGTGTGAAATGCAGCTGCATGCAATAATTTGGATGAATCTCACTGATCCAATGCTAAGCTAAGGAAGCCAGACAGAACATATGTACTGTAAGATTCTGCTTATATATAGTGTGGGGCAAGAGTAGATTTACAGTTGTGAGTATGCTAAGCAGAGTTTATTCTTGTATTATTATTTATTGTATTATTTTCCATACGAACAACTGTAAACCTACTTTTGCCCAACCCTGTATAACGTTCCATATGATTGTTTAATATAAACTGGTAGGTTGATAAAAAAATTTACATAGAAATACAAAAATCCAAGCATAGCTAAGATAAAATAATCTATATATCAGAAATCTGTTGTGGAGAAGTGGTTCCCAATGGCCTTAGGAGGGGACACAAGTGGGTTCTGGAGTTCTGATAGAATTTTCTTTCTTTATCAGATGGCTAGTTACACAGGTGTGTTCACTTTGGGAAAACCATCTAGCTGTGCACATGTGATTGATTTATTTACTTCTCTGTATGTTATACTTACAGAGTACTTGTATTTGAGAAAGTATTTTCTTGTAAGATAAACAAGAAACTGGTAACATGGCTTGCCCCCAGGGACTGTAGTTACAAGTCAGGCTGGTATGTGCTTTTGATTTTGGAATCAAGAAAATGTACCTTTTTGAAAACAAGTACTACAATTTATATTTAAAAGAGAATAAATCAGATTTATTTGTTTCATAGTAAATGCTATTGGACTGAATTATGTTAAAATTTAGATACTATCAAGTTAATTAAAACACAAATCCCAATTATATGTCAAGAAATAGACAAAGGTAGGAAGTAAGTGACAGGCAAGGAGACACAAAAAAATTTTTTAAAGCTAGGTTGGTAGTATAAGAAATGTAGAATTTAACTTAACAGCTAATAAACAAGTTGATGTGGGATATTATGTAATAGGAAAAGGCTCAATTAGCAAAGAAATGCAGAATTTGGGGAGCTAAGAGACATAATGCTGACATTATGCAAATATAGTATAGAAATAGCCATTCTTAATGTTTTAAGGCTTTTTGGAACACCACTTTTAAATATCGTAAAGTATGCTTTATGGCAATTCTTGAATCTTAGTATGATAGCAAATGTTAATTATTTTATTTTTAATTTTTTTTTCATTTTAAAAACAAAACTTAAAAAACTTAAGTACTTAGAAGGAATATAAACATTAGTTAAAGTTGCCCTTCCTTCTTTGGCCCTCAGAGTCCTGTTAATCATAAGTAAAGTAACCACTACTAATTACTTTGTAATCATGTGGAAACTTTTAACTCATTTTGAAAAATAATACTGAAAGGAAAATTGGAAGCTACTCCTAATATTTGTTGTAAAGTATTGCTGGGGATCTTTCCCTGCATCTAGAAAGGGTCAGGAATCTGGAGAAGGGTTGCGAATAAATTAATAAGGAGAATAGACATGAAATATAAATTTGGAAGGCATTTTGGGGGAGCCAGGAAAGCTTAGCTTTAGTAACTAAGTTCTCCGAATCTCCGCAACCAGGGCTTTTTATTTCCACACTAGAGGCCTGGCGCGTGAAATACGTGCATGGGTACGGTCCCTAGGCCTGGCGTGATACCAAGGCCATCTTCCCTGGCTACCGGCAGTCGGCCCCGCCCACCACTGCCACCCACCCCCGGTTCCCCATTCGCCATCAGACAATCAGAGCCTGCAGGCTGTGGGGAAGGGACCGAGAGGTTGGCTGGCAGGCCCTGATCAGGCAATCAGGGCATGTGGGCTGGGGGCAGCTCCTACATTGTGCATCTGCTCCCTGGTGGTCAATGCACATCATAATGACCAGTCATTCTGCCGTTCGGTCCATTTGCATATTACCCTTTCATTATATAGGATTTTGCCCTATAGCAAAACAGATACCCATTAAAATACCAACGACATACTTCACAGACCTAGAACGAACTCTCCAAAAATTCATCTGGAATAAAAAAAGACCCTGAATAGCTGCAGCGATCCTGAGAAAGAACAAAGTAGGTGGGATCTCAATAACAAATATCAAGCTGTATTACAAAGCCACTGTTCTCAAAACTGCTTGGTACTGACACAAGAACAGACATATAGATCAATGGAATAGACTAGAGAACCCAGAAATCGACCCGAACCAATATGCTCAATTAATATTTGACAAAGGAGGCAAGAACATACAATGGAGTCAAGACAGTCTCTTCAATAAATGGTGCTGGGAAAATTGGACAGATACATGCAAAAAAATGAAACTAGACCATCAACTTACACCATACACAAAAATAAACTCAAAATGGATAAAGGACTTAAATGTAAGACGGGAAACCATAAAAATATTAGAGGAATCCAAAGGCAACAAAATCTCAGACATATGCCGAAGCAATATCTTCACTGATACATCTCCTAGGGCATTGGAAACTAAAGAGAAAATAAACAAGTGGGACTACATCAAAATAAAAAGCTTCTGCACAGCAAAAGAAACCATCAACAAAACAACAAGAAAGCCCACTGCATGGGAGAACATATTTGCCAATGATATCACCAATAAGGGTTTAATCTCCAAAATTTATAGGGAACTCATACAACTTAACAAAAGGAAGATAAACAATCCAATCAAAAAATGGGCAAAGGACCTAAATAGACCTTTCTCAAAAGAGGACATTCAGAAAGCCAAGAGACATATGAAAACATGCTCCAAGTCACTAATCATCTGAGAGATGCAAATCAAAACAACAATGAGGTACCATCTCACACCAGTCAGAATGGCTATCATCAACAAATCAAAAAACGACAAGTGCTGGAGAGGATGCGGAGAAAAAGGAACACTCATGCATTGCTGGTGGGAATGCAGACTGGTGCAGCCACTATGGAAGACAGAATGGAGTTCCCTCAAAAAGTTAAAAATGGAACTCTCATTTGACCCATTGATCCCACTGCTAGGAATATATCCCAAGAAACCAGAAACACCAATCAGAAAGGATATATACATCCCTATGTTCATAGCAGCACAATTTACCATAGCTAAGATTTGGAAACAACCTAAGTGCCCATCAACGGATGAATGGATTAGGAAACTGGTACATATACACAATGGAATACTATGCTGCTGTAAAAAAGAAGGAACTCTTGCCTTTTGCAACAGCATAGATGGAACTGGAGAGCATTATGCTAAGTGAAATAAGCCAGTCAGTGAAAGAAAAATACCACATGATCTCATTTATGGATAATAAAGACCATTATAAACTGATGAACAAAAATAGATACAGAGGCAGAGCAGCATTAAACAGATTGTCAAACTTCAGCAGGAAGGCTGGGGATTGTGTGTGTGTGGGGGGGTGGGGGGTGGCGGTAAGAGATCAACCAAAGGACTTGTATGCATGCATATAAACATAACCAATGGACATAAGTCACTGGGGGGTAGAGGAGGCTGGGGGAAGGTCTAGGGGAAAAAGGGGAGACAAATGTACTACTCTTTGTAATATTTTAAGTAATTAAAATAATAAAGCATATATACAATTTTGACTGCAAAAAAACACACAACAGATATACATATAAAAGGTAAGTTTTGATCAAGTTGGGGGAACTGCCTTCTGCTGTTCAGCTGTTTGTCCAGCAGCGGGTAATAACATGTAGATTTCCAGGTTTGGGGAAATGCCCTCAGCTGTCTGGCAGCAGGCAATAATATGTGTCTTCAGCCCTGCTGAAGCCTCAAGGTTCACCAACATTTTGATGAACTTCTTGCATTTATGACCTGCTAGAATTAGCTCCCAGCAAAGTATTTTCTTTAAAAATGTATGTCAGGTTCAGTTTTTATGATTGGATTGCTTTGTGCACTAAAGTCTAAGGAATTGACATTTAATGAAGACTTTATATTGCACAGGTTTTAGAATTACTTCTTGCCTTCTGTTCAGTGACTCAGCTGCGCCATGTGCTCACTCAGATGATATTTGAACAATCTCCATCTGACAACACTGTTCTGGGAAGCCGTTCTAAATGTGCAGAACCTACTGTAGCTCTACTTCGTTGGTCAAGCCAACCCTTGGATGGATCAGAAAACTGTTCTATTTTAGCATTGGAGCTGTTTAAGGAAATATTTGAGGTAATATTTGACAATTTGACTTCCATTTTTATGATTCTCAGTGAACAGTTGTTTTAAAAAATGTTCATAATAAACTTAAAGTTGTTCATATATTTTAGGAAAACTTTTCCATTACTAGGCTCCCTAACATTCAGCTACTGAATTTCTTTTCTCTGGCAAAATCACAAATATTAGTGTTTTCTCTTTTATATATATACTGAATAGCTTATATATACTCCTTTCAGTGTAATAAGTAAAGGTTTATGGTTTGTATGTTTGACTATTTTTTGAAATAATCACATTCTGTCTGTCTCAGTAGATACTGTCTGCTCTCTTCATTAGCCTTTTGAGTTGATTAACAGAGGAACATTGGATTGAGTCAGTGAAGTAGCATGGAGCACGCCAGGCATGTCTAGACACTTAGGATACAGACAAAATTCCTTCTATAGAGTCCATTATATTCTATCAGGGTTATTTTGTATTCTCCCCTATTCTCCCTGTTTGTACCCATTCTGCCTACCCTCATTCTCTTCCTAGAATGTTTCCCCTTCCCTTACGAGATCCTATGCACAAACAAATACGTATGAATGATTAAATATATTTGTTAGAAATTATGTACAAGTTGTTTTTTCTGTTTTATATTGGTCTTGCCTGTTAATCAGTTTTAGTATTTAAAGAGCCCTTTGAGATTCTTGATGGGAATTATTTGTGGTTGTAAAGCATTAAAACTAGTGTCTATTTAATTATTGTAATTACATTTAGCAAGTTCAGGATATTTGTTTTTAGTACACTTTATAATAATTTTAAATCACAAGTATAATCTATTTAGAAATTGTTTACAGTTGATTAACCCAAAACCTTTTTGTTCCATTTGAAGAAAAGATCATCATAGTCTCGATACTGGATAAAGGGTAGATTTTAAATAGACACAGGTCAATGAACTATTAAGTAACAAATTTAGAGAGAATATTGTAGCTCTGTGATGACTATTTCTGCATTCTGTATTCCATCTTTTGTTTTGTTTTGTTTTTAATCGGTGGTGGTGGTTATATTCCAGGATGTCATAGATAGTGCTAACAGTTCCTTAGCTGACCGTTTTGTGACCCTTCTGCTGCCTACAGTCCTTGATCAGCTTCAGTTCACAGATCAAAATCTAGATGAGGCCTTAATAAGAAAAAAATGTGAAAGGATGATCAAAGCCACTGAAGTTTTATTAAATATCCTTTACTATTATAAATATGGAAACTAAATAACCACTCACTTTTTTCCCCAGCATTGTATTTACTGCATTTTTGTCTTTGGTTATAATTTTGTGACTTCTCATGCTTGTATCTATTCACAATTATTGAACTGAAGTTTAAATATAGAACTAATTCTCAATGAATAATTTCTATGAAAGTTATTCAGACATTTTTTTCCTTATTTTTGTGCAAAACTTTTAATCTAAAGAACATTTTCAAAAATGATATTTTTATCATAATTTTAGATTAGGATTTATATTCTAAAATAACTGCCCTTTCACTTCTGATGCTAATAGTTGCCTCTGGATGATTTGTGGTGCCATCTTTGGTGGAATGTATCAGAATAAATAAATGTTGATAAAGGTGTCATTGTTTTAGCTCAGTAAATTTTAGCTGTGTTTTAAAAATTAAAGCATAAATGTTTTTAATAAAGGTGACATCACACTTGATTATAAAAAGGCAAATGTTATCAAGACAAATTAATTCATTAAAAAAAAAAAAAGACCTTGAGTAAAATTAGTATCACTGCTTAACTTCTATATACTGGTTTTCTTAGGTCTTTCTTTGTTAGCTTTTGTTTTTTTTAGATCAGCTGATTCTAACCCTCCAAAAAAGTCCAAATCTCAATTTTTAAAAAATTTAATAATGCTTTTAAAAAAATTATCAACGAGAAACCACTATATTTGAGCCAAATCTCTTACATTTGCCTAGTTAGGTTTTTTTTTTGTATCTCAAAGCAAGAAGAATTTGCTCAACTTTGTCCTGCCCTAAAACAAACACCACATCTCTTTCCACTCCTCTCTGAGCTGCTGCTGCTTAATTCCCTTCTTCCTTTATAGCAGTGTCTCTCAATGTGGGCTGTTTATTAGAATCAGTAGGAGGACATTTTAAAAATACTGACACCGGAATCTTATTTTCAGAGATTCTAATTTAACGAGTGATGTGAAACCCTAGTGGGGAGGAGTGTTTATGATTATTTGTTTAAACTACTTAGGTGATTCTGACATATAGCCAGAATTGAAAACCATTGCTATAGAGATAAATGATTACTTTGCTTGACCTTACAGATATCCATAATATATTCAGTCCTTCTCTTATTGATTGGTAGCTATTTATTTATTTGTTTGTTTATTTATGAGAGAGAGAGAAACATCAATTTGTTGTTCCACTTATTTATGCATTCATTGGTTGATTCTTGTATGTGCCCTGACCAGGGATCAAACCCACAACCTTCGCATATCAGGACAGTGCTCTAACCCACTGAGCTACCAGGTCAGAGGAAAACTTGACTCTTTTCAATGATAAATCCTATATAATAAAAGCCTAATATGCTAAGTGTCCAACCATTTGTTCGACCAGTTGCTCTGATGTGAACTGACCACCAGGGTGCAGACGCTCTGACCGGTAGGTAAGCTTGCTGCCGGGGTCCAGCCAATCGGGCCTGGGCAAGACGGGCCAGACATGCCCTGGAGCCTGTTGAGTATGACTCCCTCCACGTTCTGCGTGGAGTAGGGTTCGGTATCTGAAAGAGGAGCCGCACAACAAATGGAGAGAAAAAGACACAAGATAATTTTGCAATATTGGGGGACCAGGCGGCAAGTCCCGAAGGACTTCCCTCGTGCTCAGACCTCACCAAGCTTTTATTGATCTGGGATGCACCCATAGCATAGCCCTTAGGCAGGTGACCCCCTAGTAACAAGCAGACTAGCCCATCAGCAAGGATTTACATAATAATAAATGGGGGAGTAGTTTCAGCTACCACTGTCTGGACAAACAGAGGTGGCGCCTAGCTCCAAGCTTTGCTAGGGCTTCAAAGGCACCCAGCCTTCGGGAGGGTTTCCGGGAGTTCTCTGTCTATGCTTATCAGATAGTGAAGGCAATAAACAGTTTCCCACAGGAGCCCTCCTGCAGTCCCTACCCGGCCCTGATCGTGCACTGGTGGGGTCCCTCAGGCTGACCTCTGCCCTCTTGCAATTCGGGACCCCTCTGGTACGTTGGAGAGCCAGTTTTGGCCCAATCCCCTCGGGCCAGGCCGAGGGGCCCCATTCACCGGGCCTCTAGTATTCAAAATAACTTAAAATATAAGAGTATGAGAAAATAACTTCCTTTAGTTCAGTAAGTGTTTATTGAACCATTGTGATGCCTGCTGGCAAAAGACTCCCATCTAGTAGAGGAACATTCTTTTGGTTTCACCTTTGAGTCTGAAACTTTTGGTGTCAGTCTCATCACTTACCTGTCACTTAAATGCTCTGAGCTCTAGTTTTCTCATCTGTCATTGAGCTAATGTAACAATACACCAGATTTCGGTGAGATAATTTGCATGAAATCATCCTCAGTGCTGTAAAGTGCTATACAAATATAAGGCTTTTTGAGAAATTTTTTGTGTGCCTTAACAAAACTTACCTCTATGTGGAGACGAAACTCTAAAAGTGAATGTTGCAAAAATTCTAACTACTGTCAAATGTACCACTCTGATAGAACAACAGTTTACATATGGCAAGATTGATCTGGGGTTTGGAACAAAGGTCGCTGATTCTGAATTGGGGTAAGTATATGAAATTCAAATTGTGAAATGGTACAGCCATACTTAATAAAAATAAAAAGATGTAGTGATTCTCATCCCTTTTGGAAGCATATCGTTGGGGTATGTTCTATTTACTCAAGGTGTAGTGGAGAATTAAAAATTTTCATAATGATTTTTTAGAAAATCTATTTAATCCATAGATCACATGCTTCTGAAGAAGGATATTAACATTTGGTTTATTTCTCATTGTTTAGGTTTGTTTCGTCATGTTTTAATTTATTGTGATTATCTAAGGGTCTTTTATACTGCTGAATATTTCTAGAGGTCTTTTTGACATTGCCTCAGTAACTGTTTTTATGTCCATTTAGTTCTATATGTTTAAATGCAAAAGCATGACAAAACAGGTGTAGTTTTTATCATGAGCAAATTAGTCACTGCTTAAGTTTTCTAATAACAAAGACAACTTCTACCTTAGCATGTTAAGATTTCTGGTTAAAAGTGGCATAGTAATGAGATTACTTTATCCCCCTCCTCCCACATGAATTAAGTCCATCTGACAAGTATTTATTGAGGACCAGCTAAGTGTTAGACACTATGATTTGTTCCAATTTTCATAAATATAATTGTCAGAATTGCATTCTTCAATAACAAGGATCATCTTTTTACTTTTTTGTACTCCCGTTTGGGCACAGTTTAGTATAATTCATTCAATAAATTTAGGTATTACACCGTTGCCCTCTATTGTTGACATTCCAGTGGCAAAGCTAAGAATTAAATGGGTCATGTTATCAATGCTGCTAGTAATTTGAAGCAGAAAGTTGAGGCATGGTGGTATTTGAGAATAGAAAAATAAATTCCGTCAGGACTATTAATGCTGATTTATTCTCTTTGGGTCTTGAGTTTAAAGGATGTTGGTCTCTATGATATTTTTACTTTTCAGTAATATTTTACTTCTCAAAAGAAGCAATACTGTATCTTTTGAGATTTAAAAACAACGGTGTTGGTTTTCATTTTCTTTAAAATTATGTACAGAAATAAACTCTAAGGAAATTTTTAGTTAACTAATTTAAATATGACTTTTTTTTTTTTTAAGCAAACTTGCTGCTGATGTAATTTTGAAAACTCTTGATTTAATGAACAGACTTAAACATTTAGTTCCTGGTATGGAAGTAAGCTTCTACAAAATCCTTCAGGTGAGTTTATATTCTTCAAATAATTGTAGTTATTCATATGTAAATGCTTCCTAATATATGTTTTTGTTTTAAAATTCTTAATTTTTAGATTATTTTCTTAGAATTGACATCAGAATAAAGCTTAAAGTTGTTAATTGTTTTAAGTAGCTATAATATTCTTACTACACAGTTATGTTACATTTTTGCAGAAACTGAATGTAAGTGCTCCTGGGTCTAATGTACAGAATATTCATGATAGCGACAGTTCTTAAGCCTTTTTCTTTTTTGTGTCCTACTTCAGTTTTCTTCATTTATTTTTGTTGACGTTATGGTGATGAGGGGAGTGGTATTTGTTTGAGGGTTTATTTTTAGTTTGAGTTGATGAGGTAGGATATTAAGGAGGTGGGGAGACATTTGGAAGAAAAGGACTTGATTATGAATGATAAGATTAGAGAGGCTGTGCAGAAAATAGCTAACTCACAAATGTAAATGATAGTAGCTGAATAAGAGCTCTAGATGTTTACCTTGGTATCCACAAAACCTGCTTTATAATAGATATTTAACAACAATGTGAGCATTAAGTTACTATAATAAGTTAACAAAGATGGTTCTCATGTCTCTATAGACAGGGTAGAAGCCAAAACTGAAACCTTAGGCTGGGGCCACTTGTACACTGTAAGAGCATAATGCTTAAGAGACAGGGTACTTGTACCCTTTAAGAGCATAATGCCTAAGAGACAGGGTTTAGTTATTGACTCCACTACTTATTAGTCACTGCAGACTTGAGCCAGTTATTTTGCCTCTCTGAGCTCCAGGTTCCTGACTACAAAATGCAAATAATGATCCCCCTCCATGAGAGCAATTATGGTAGGTTACCATGGGGATTACAAAGATAAAGTCCAGCTCTTATCATGGTTCTGTGGCATTAGATTATATTTGAATACCTATAAGACACTCAACATTGTACTAGTAAAATGTTGATCGTTATAAAGGATTTATGTCTAATGTTTTTCTCAAACTGATTTTATGTCAGTTCTTAGGAGATTTTTTTCATATTAGATGATTTGGGGCTTACAGTATTAATATAAAATATTTACTGACATGAAGGACTTATACTTTGACTATAATTGTTTTAGTTACTAAATTAAAAAATTGTATTGAGTTCATTTGAATTTTACTTTAACTTTTAAATTTAATTTGCAAATGATTAGCCAGTTTTTCTTTTAAATGGTAGCTAGAAAAAGAAAATAATTTAAAATATTAGTCAGTTGTAGTCAGATGTTAAATTCCTCAAAATATTTAAGACATGATTTTCATAGGCACAGTCAAAAACACTCAAAATCTTTGCCAGATTTTTAAAGCTAATGTTAGTATTGATTGCTAAAACAATTATAACAAGGTAAAAACTAATAAATACATTCGAACATTAGATAGAAACACTTTAGACTTCGCCTAATATTATTGTATGATTTACTCTGTTTATTCACCTTACTCTAAAAGACCTGACATTATTCTTTCTGCCTCTTGTTTTCTGGTTTCTGATTTGCTTAGGATCCACGCCTGATAACTCCCTTGGCTTTTGCTTTAACATCAGATAATAGAGAACAAGTCCAGTCTGGATTGGGAATATTATTGGAAGCTGCTCCACTGCCAGATTTTCCTGCTTTAGTGTGAGTTGTCATCATTTGCAGTATATCTCTTATAGTGCTGGAATATCCTGCTGTGTTTCTTTAATAGGCCTCAATACAGCCAGGTTAGAAAATTAGTGAACTGAAGACTTCATTGTAACAGTAATTTTTCAAGTAATTAAAATTTGATTCCATCTGAAAAGACCAGGTATATGTATATTCAGGGAAAAGCTAGATCCAGATGGTTAAATATGTTATGCAGCTCCTGTCTCTCACCACTTCTTTTTAATGTAGTAGACTCGGACTAAGCTTACATCCTACCAGTTTAGTTCTTCCCTTCAAAAAGCTTTTCCTTCTCAACTGTTTAAGTAAGTTTAAGCATCACTGTCATTGACCAAATCCGGGTCATTTGCCAAGGAGGGCACCTTGGCAAATGCCAAGGATTTAGATATGAGAACTACATGAACTGGAGGTTGGGAGTTAGGGAATGTGGGAGGTTGGAGGTAGGGGGTGAGAGGATTCCCAAAGAAAAGTTCTGTGCTTTTATCAGAAAGTGGAATCGATAATGGCCAGGCAGAATTATCCACTATACTCATTAATTTCAAACATTAAGAGAATATTTGCAATTAGGTTTGAAAAACAAACAAAATGTCTAGTAGGGTTATACTTTAAAAAGTTGAAGTGCTTTGTATAAATGTATTTGCAAAAGAAGTTTGAATAAACTGAAGCAGTGGTAAGTAGGTTAGATATTTATACATGCGAGATGTCAGCAAACTAACCAGCAGACAGGAGCCTGTTTTTGTAAATAAAGTGTTACTGGAATAGGGCCATATCCACTCATTTTCATACTGTCTGTATTGTCTGTCTATATTCATGATATGACATCAGGGTTGGGAAGTTCTAACAAAGACTATGTAGACCAGGAGTGAGGAACCTTTTTTCTCCCAAGGGCCATTTGATTTTTATAACATCATTCGAGGGACATACAAAATTATCAACATAAAATTAGCCTACTACACTTAATTAGCTCACCCCTAATGCCTTTGGGGACCTTATATGGCCTGTAGGCCAGATGTTTCCCACTCCTGGATAGACCCTCAAGCCTAAAATACACTGCCTTGTCCTTTAAGAAAAAGTTTGCTAACCTCTGCTATTTCTATTAACTGACTTAGCAAACTCATTTTTCAGAAGTAATTTAAATAGTCATATATTCAGAGAGGAAGAGCTACGGAAAACAAGACCTAGAGATTACTTACTCAAAATTCCCTTATTTTTTTTAATCCTCACCCAAGGAATGAAGATATTTTTTCCATTGATTTTTAGAAAGAGTGGAAGGGATGGGGAAGGAGGAGGAGGAGAAGGAGGAGAGAGAGAGAGAGAGAGAGAGAGAGAGAGAGAGAGAGAGAGAGAGAGAGAGAGAGAGAGAGAGAGAGAGAAAGAGAAGAGAGAGAGAGAGAAACATTGATGTATTAGAGATACATCTATTGGTTACTCTCCGCTCTTGCCCTGACTAGGGCCAGGTATTGAACCTGCAATCCTTTGGTCCATGAGCCAACACTCTAACCATTCAGCAACTGGCCATGGCAGAAGTCCCTTAACTTTAAAAAATATATGTGTGTGTGTGTGTGTACACACACACACACACACACACACACACACACACATATATATATATAATTTTTTTTTTTTTTTTTTTGATTTCAGGGAGAGGGAGAGAGAGATACATCAGTGATGAGAGAGTTATCAATCTGCTGCCTCCTGCATACCCCCTAGTGGGAATAGAGTTCGCAACTCGGGCTTCTGTCCTGACCTCTAGCTCATGGGTCGACCCTCAACCTTTAAACTACACTGGCCAGGCTCCCTTCATTTTATAATAAATATTTTTTTAAGAAACAAATGGACAAATAGGGAGCTTCTCAAGTCACAAGATAGAAATGGTGGTAGCCTGCTTGCTTCAGCTGTGGTAATCTGATATGAAGCAAAACCCCCACACTTCAGAATGGAAAGTTTCAGCATCACTGCAAGTGGGAGTTCATCTTCTGTATCTGGATATGTTGCCTTCCCACCATTTCACTGTCTTGGCTGTCCTTGTCTTACTTGTGTTGTATAATTTTCTCTTTGGAAACTTTCAGGTGTCCATTTATATTTATTTATACCTTTGTTTACATTGCCGTAGACCAGTGATGGCGAACCTTTTGAGCTCAGCGTGTCAGCATTTTGAAAAACCCTAACTTAACCCTGGTGCCGTGTCACATATAGAAATTTTTTTTATATTTGCAACCATAGTAAAACAAAGATTTATATTTTTGATATTTATTTTATATATTTAAATGCCATTTAACAAAGAAAAATCAACCAAAAAAATGAGTTCACGTGTCACCTCTGACATACGTGTCATAGGTTCGCCATCACTGCCTTAGACAGTTTAATAAGGTGAAATTATATGATGGATGGATGGATGGGTGGGTGTGTAGGTAGGTCTTTTTGGTGTGTGTAAATTTTATTTAAATATTTAACAGACATCCGGTAAGGGCCAGCTATGTGGCAGGTTCCCTCCTAGGCATTTTGGACATTGCATTGAATTAGACAGAGGGCCTTCTGTTATGATGTTTACATTCTAGTTGGGAGACAAGTAAGTTTTATAATGTGCAGATCATTATGAGTAGAGGGACCTTTATGAGGAAGAGAATTTAAAATGAGACCTGATGATAAGGAGGAACCAACACTATGCAGATCTGGTGGGACAAGTGTTCTACATAAAGCAGCAGCTTATAAAGGCTCTGAGACAGGAATAAGACAGGATAAATAGAAGGGGTGGAATGTAAGTCAAGTTTGTGAGAACATATACTGAGGGAGAAAGGGAAAGGGTGAAGACCATAGGTAAAGGCCAGGTGATGTTACCATACCAATGGTAATGATGTTCTCACCACTATCAATAATGTTGTACTTAATTTTTACAAATAAATTCACACTCACCAACTAGTTCTATTGCCTCCAAACCAGACGTAGAGTAGTTTTATGAAGGGTTGTAAGTAGGAAAGAGTTTCCTCTAGCAAATTTAGATATTTCCCAAATCCCACTTCATCATAAATTCCAAGATTATTTCAAAAATATTTGAAGACATATTCCCAAAAAGACCTATACTAAAAGATTCCCCAATTCTGTACTAACTCTATCTTTTGGTCTATTTTTATGTAATTATTTCTTACTCTTTTTGGTTCTCATTCAGACTTGGAGAAAGTATAGCAGCAAACAATGCCTATAGACAACAGGAAACAGAACATATGCCCAGAAGAATGCCTTTGCAATCATTAAATCACAGTTTTCCAACATCAGTAAAATGTTCAACTCCTCCAGTTTTGAAAGATAAAATTCCTGGATTGAACATTGAGGACTTAATAGAGAAACTTCAGTCTGGAGTGGTGGTGAGTGATAAACAGCATTATAACTGGGATTCTGCTTGCTACATATCAATGAATAGCAGCCCCGATTATAACAACTTTAGATGCAGATTTGATTGATGAAACTGTTTAATATAAAAAGTATCAATATTCTGGAAATTTGGGAAATAAGAAAAAATCAGCCATAAGAATCCTGTATTTTAACACAGCTGTCATATATCCCTACTGTTTCCCAGCCAGCCCACCCTTCCCACATCCTCAGATTAAGAAATATGTTTTAAATTCCCACAAGCATTCTAAATTTTACCCAGATATTCTTAGACAATAGCCAGGTTAGTGAAATGTTTTGTGAATTGCCTGATATAACATTCTTTTTTTTTTTTTTTAACTTGTTACTTATTAAGTTTTAATGATTCCGTTTTTTAGTAGGCATTTTTTTTTAATTTTGTCAGATGTTAAAATTTTCTGATTTTTGATTCAATTGTATTAAAATTTAGGTAAAGGATCAGATTAATGATGTGAGACTATCTGACATAATAGATGTATATGAGATGAAACTGTCTACATTAGCTGTGAGTACAATCTTATTTTAACTACGTGTAACAATTAAGCTTTAATGGATGTATTCCAGTAAATGATGAAGATGAATGCCATTGTTTTTTTATAGTCCAAAGACAGCAGGCTACAAGATCTCTTGGAAGCAAAAGCTCTAGCCCTTGCACAGGCTGATAGACTGATTGCTCAATATCGCTGTCAAAGAACTCAAGCTGAGACAGAGGTGTGTATAATATAAAGACTCATCAGATGAGTAGAAAAGTAAATGAAGTAAAACATGTACAAAATATTAGTTATATCTTTGTTGTTCTGAATGAAATAAATTGTCCTTAGCATTTCACATAACTATTCCGTCTTGAAACCCTTTTACCTTTAATTTTGATTACACCAGTATCTTCTGATTTTCTTTCTAATTAATGGATATATTTTTTAAAAATCTTCACCCAAGGTTATTTTGCCATTGCTCTTTAGAGAGAATGGGAGAGAGGGACAGGGAGAGAGAGAGGAAATGCAAGAGAGAGAGAAAGAAAACATCAATGTGTGAGAGACATCTTGATTAGTTGCCTCCTGCACATGTGGCCAACCGGGGGCCAGGATCAAACCTGCAACTCAGGTACATACCCTCAACTGGGAATAGAACCTGCAGCCCTTCAGTGTGAGGACCAACACTCTAACCACTGAGCCATATAGACCTAGGCTGGATATTTCTTTTTTTATTATTACTTTTTAATTACAGTTGACATACAATATTATATTAGTTTCAAACGTACAACATAGTAATTAGACATTTATATACCCTACAAGATGGGTAACCTGATGAGTCTAGTACCCATCTAATACCATACATAGTTATGATATTATTAACTACTAGAGGCCCGGTGCATGAAATTTGTGAAGTCGGGGGTCCCTCAGCCCAGCCTACACCCTCTCGCAGTTCAGGAGCCCTCAGGGGATGTCCGACTGTCATGGAGGTGGGAGAGGCTCCTGCACCACCACCCCATTCACCAACCATGAGCCCAGCTTCTGGCACACTGACTGACCACCAGGGGGCAGCTCCTGCACTGAGCATCTGCCCCCTGGTGGTCAGTGTGCATTATAGCGACCCGTCATTTTGTATATTAGCCTTTTGTTATATAGGATATTACCTATTCTGTACTTTATACACCTGTGACTATTTTTATAGCCGCCAATTTCTACTTAATTCCTTCAACTCCCCTCCCATATGGCAACCATCAGTTCTCTGTATTTTTGAATTTGCTTCTGTTTTGTTTGTTTTTTCTATATCCTTTATGAGACCCTAAATGTTGAGTTTTCTAAGCCCTTTGCCCTCCTTTTTTAATTTAGGTATAGTTGGCATACAATGTTATTTTAGTTTCAGGTATACAATACAGTGATTCAATATTTATAAACCTTATGATGTGATCACTACACTAAGTCTAGTAACCATCTGTCACCATGCAAAGTAACACAAATCAAAACCAGAATGAGATACATCAAAAAGTCAGCAAATGACAAGTGTTATCAAGAATGTGGAAGAAAGGGAGCACTCATGTACTGTTGGCGGAAGTGTAAATTGGTGCAGCCATTATTCAAAAACAGTTTGGAGCTCTGGCCAGTGTGGCTCATTTGGTTAGAGTATCATCCATACTCATAAAGGTTCTGGGTTTGATTGCCAGTCAGGGCACATACCTACATTGCGGGTTCAATCCCCGATTGGGACACTGAATCAATGTCTCTCTCTCTCTCTTCTTTTCTCTCTAAAATCACTAAAAAACATGTCTTCGGGTGAGGATAAACAAATATACAATATGGAAATTCTTCAAAAACCTGAAAATAGAACAACCATATGACCCAGCAATTCTATTGTTTGATATTTTCCTTTTCCCCTTTTTAGGTGTTCCATGGTTTCAACCTATACCAGAATGCCTATGCCCCCAAATGTATATGTAGTGTCCTTTTTCTTTTCTTTTTTTTTAAAAAATATTTTATTGATTTTTTTACAGAGAGGAAAGGAAAGGATAGAGAGTTAGAAGCATCTATGAGAGGGAAACCTCAATCAGCTGCCTACTGCACACCCCCTACTGGGGATGTGCCCGCAACCAAGGTACATGCCTTTGACCGGAATCAAACATGGGACCCTTCAGTCCGCAGGCTGACGCTCTATCCACTGAGCCAAACCTGTCAGGGCTAGTGTCCTTTTTCTTATGTACTAAATGTCTCCTTGTATTAGCTCCATTTAAATATGTATCAAATACTGCAAGTCAGCATAACCAATACTCAAGTCATCACTCTCCCTTTTTAAAATGTGTTCTTTTGTTCTGGCCAGGAGGCTCAGTCAGAGCATTGTCCTGTATACCAAAAGTTTGTAGGTTTGATTCCCAGTTAGGGCACATTCCTGGTCAACGTGCTACGAGAGGCAATTGGTCGATGTTTCTCTCTGACATAGATATTTCTCTCTCTAAAAATGAATTTCTTATATATTCATTCCTCTAGTATTCTTACAGTTTTGCAAACAAGAAAAATGGAAATCACAATTTACCTTCTGGAATTAGTCATTTACCACTTCCAGTTGATATTGCTTAAATATTACTTTTTTCTGTCTTTTGTCTGTGTTCTTCCCACTATTTGCCACGAACCTTTTCATGTTTCATATGAATCACAACAGAGTGTCTAATTAGGCTTCTTACCTTCAGTCTACTCTCTTTTCAGCCATCTACTACTTACAGCAGAATTCATCTTCCTTTTATATTTGATTCTACCATCCATTCTTCCCCCACAGTGATCCCTGAGGGTATAATCTGATTCCATCACTCCTGTGCTGAACATACTATAGTGCAAGCATGTCAAACTCAAAGGCTAACACAGGACAAATAAACAAGGTTTAAGTTTATGTGGGCCGCAAAACAAAAAGCTTCAATTTTCATAGAAACGTAGGTTTATTTCAATAGAGACATGCTAAATACAAAGGGCTGAAATAAATGAGTAATCGTTAACATAAAATAAGAGAACATTTTACAGAGTGGAAGGAAGAGGGATAGAGAATGAGAAACATCAAAGAGAGAGAAACCTCAATCAGCTGCCTCCTGCACACCCCCTACTGGGGATGTGCCCACAACCAAGGTATATGCCCTTGACCGGAAACGAACCTGGGACCCTTCAGTCCGCAGGCTAATGCTCTATCCACTGAGCCAAACCAGTTAGGGCAAAATAAGAGAACATTTTAATAAAAATTACATTTTTCTTGAACATTAACTTACTAGACACTGAATAACTGTACAAATTAGTAAGTGTAACGCAAATAAGCCTATTTTTCTTGTTCTCTGAAAGCAAAGTATTTCCTGTTGCACACACCAGACAAGTTAGTATAATATTAATGACGTGGCAATCAGCTGCTGAAATATTTGCAGCTAGTATTAGTGGAGAAAAATGGTGCACCTGCACATAAAGCACATAAGGGAAATGAATGCAACACTATTATAGTAATCAGTCTTTAGCAAATGTTGTTGTTCATTATTAATAATTATGTATAACAGGATAGTGTAAAAATCAAGTTATGAAATGTTTATTAAGATGTTTCTTACATACTATTATATTGGCTGGGTTGCAAAAATATTCATTGTGGGCCGCGAGTTTGACATGCTTGCTTTAGTGGATTACCTTTGGCTCAGAGAGCATTTAAATCCCTTAGTTTGTCATGTTAGGATTCTAACCACTTCTCACTGCACACCTTGCATTTCTGTGCATTCTCTGCAGTCAGCCATATTAGATTACTTTGCTGTTTCTGGAGCTTGACAGTCTTAGGTTTCCCTGACCTTGCACTTGCTCTTCCACGTCTAGAACACCATTTCCTCTCTAACTCTTAGTAATCCTTCAGACTTTAGTTTAAATATCTCCGTTTCCCAGGAAGCTACTCTGGTCTTCTTCCTACACATGTTTAGTGATCCTTCCTCTATACATCTCACACTACGTGAAAATTATATGACCTCATCGCTACCCTTAATGTCAGAGACTGTTTCTGTATCTAATGGGCCCTACCACAGTACTTGGCACTTAGTAGGTACTGAGGAAGTTTGGCATTGTGTTGTGTATGTACATTGACCAGATTTTTATGACCGGCCAGATTATTATGACCACCCCATCAATACAATGAAGTGAATTAATTATGCAAATAATGACAATAAAACCTTGAGAGTATTTGCTTAGGAAGTTTTCAATATTCATTATTTTTGGAAGTGTCAATGAAATACTGATGGGGTGGTCATAATAATCTGGCCAGTCATAATAATCTGGCCACTCAGTGTATATGTAAATAATGAATACATTATGGGTGAGAACTTAGTGCAATAATATGAAAATCTCAGTAGATAGAAATGAAATTTAGATAATGTAATATCACTTGTAATGAATTATAATAAAGTCTTTGATTTTTGAAAGAGGCATTAAAATCAGTGTCAAGTACCATACCTTTTAAATCTTTTTCAAGTAAAGGTATTCTAAAAAATATAAATAAATATAACCATATTTTTTATTACTTATTATGGATTTATTTTTCTTGACTGATGATGGTATATTGAGTTTTTTATAAATTCCAATAAAGAAAATTAGTAATATTAAAATCATTTTTTCTCTCTCTTCTCATAGCACATTCTTATATCCTGTCTGTTGCATGTGACTTGAATTTATTGGAAAATTTAGTGTTTTTCTTATTTTACTGAAAAGGTTTTTTGTGAAAATAACACTAAGTAATTGAGTATTACTGCTTTACAGACTCTGTCCTGAAAGCAGAGAATGGCTTAGGTTTTTATTTGTCACTTCAAAATAAGTAGTATTTTTTTGGACCAAAGAAGGGGGAAAGTATATTTATTATTCTAGTTACTTTTCTGCTTCTTTGATGTTCTTTTTTCTTTAATTTTTTTTGTCACAATTACTTTCACAATGAATCTATGTTGTGCCGCTGATTATGCTAACTTAATTTTTAAATGTTTGCTTAAGCATCTGTAACATGGTTAAGATCATTTTCTCAATTCTTGCCTGAATTGCAAAAACTGAGCTGTGCAAACTTTGTGATTTAGTGTTGTCAACTAGCCCAGGAACTATACCCTTTTCATTGAGTACTGTATGTAGAGCTGCCTTCATCCTATATAATAAAAGGGTAATATGCAAATTGCTCGAACAGCAGAACGACTGGTCACTATGATGTGCACTGACTACCAGGGGGCAGACACTCACTGCAGGAGCTGCCCCCTGGTGGTCAGTGTGCTCCCACAGGGGAAGTGTCGCTCAGCCACAAGCCAGGCTGATGGCTGGCGAGCGCAGTGGCCCACCCCCATGGCAGCGCTAAGGATGTCCAACTGCGGCTTATTCCCACTCCCCGCGGGTAGTGGGTCTAAGCCTCAGTTGTACACCCCTGAGGGCTCCCAGACTGTGAAAGGGCACAGGCCAGGCTGAGGGCTTCCTTGTCTGTCGCACGACTTGAATTTATTGTGCCCCCCTCCCCCCCCAAGTGCACAAATGTCTTGTACCGGGCCTCTGGTATAATTATAATTGTGTTCATTTTCATGAATCTGGTCATACCGAGATTATTTTGTCAGAATTATCTATTAAATAAAAAACTATGGTTGTGTCAGATTTGTTAGAAGTAATTAAATAAAAAATATATATGACTAATCTGTATATAATCCAATAGATGCTAGCCTATTAGATATTTGGTAAATCTTTTAAATTGTAAAAACAGCATGTGCTAGCCTATTAGATATTTGGTAAATCTTTTAAATTGTAAAAACAGCATGTTTAAATAATGATAGTGGAAAAGTCTCTATTCCATTTTCTTGAAGGCGCGGACACTTGCTGGTATGTTGAGAGAAGTTGAAAGAAAAAATGAAGAGCTTGGTGCATTGCTGAAGTCACAGCAGGCTGAATCAGAAAGAGCTCAGAGTGACATAGAGCATCTCTTTCAACATAATAGGAAGTTACAGTCTGTGGCTGAAGAACATGAAATACTCACAAAATCCTACATGGAACTTCTTCAGAGGTAAATTTATAAATGTTTCTGTTTAAGATTAGAATCTATAATGAACACATAGCACTTCTTTCCTGTGGTCCTAAAATCTGTTTATAAACATTTATATCCTATATAATAAAAGTCTGATATGCTAAGTGTCCGGTCATCTGGTGACTGGTCAACTGTTCAACCAATCAAAGCATAATATGCTAATGATATGCTAAGGCCACTCAACCACTCATTATGATGTGCATTGACCACCAGGGGGCAGACAGTCGGCCAGTTGCTATGATGTGCACTGACCAACTGGGAGCAGACGCTCCAACCGGTAGGTTAGCTTGCTGCTGGGGTCCTGCCGATCGGGACCGAGCGATATGGGCCAGACATGCCCTGGAGCTCTCCTGCGGTCCCTCGCTGGCTCTGATTGTGCACCGGTGGGGTCCCTCGGCCTGGCCTGTGCCCTCTCACAATCCGGGACCCCTTGGGGGATGTCAGAGAGCCGGTTTCGGCCCGACCCTGCAGGCCACTTCCCTCAAGAGGGTGCCAAACGCAGGGCTCACTGATGGAGAGTGCTGTTGTGACAGCGTGAGCCTCTCCCGATTGGGACTGATTGGGCGTGAGCCCAGGGCAGGTGCAGTGGGGCCAGGATGAGCAGGAGCGGCAGGTAGGAGCTGCAGGCAGCGTTGGGCTGCAGGTTTTGGCCTGATCCTCACAGGCCATCCTAAGGGACACCACCCATGCACGAATTCATGCACCAGGCCTTTAGTATTCTAATAATACCATGAGGTAAGTAGTTAGCAAGAAACTTAGTGAAATGAAATATTGCTTAATCATACTCGGTATTAAAGTTGGAAACAATACGGGTCTCTTTATTTCTTTCCAGTTGACTCCACTTCTTTTCATTTGTTCAACAGTCATTTGGGATGTTAGCACTGCAAGGACAAGTTTTGTCTATTTTGTTCGCTGAGAGATCCCTAGGGCCTAGAATAGAGCTTGGTACATAGACACTCTAAGTAATTGTTGAATGACCTAAGTTGTCACAATTTATATTATTTTTAACCATATAAATTGGTCATTTGTACAGTGCAAAAGTGGTTGAATATTAACACTTTCGTGTCATTTAGCCTAATAGAATGGAAATCTGGGTGTTCATGTTTAACTTATCTGTAAATTCTTATTCAGTATTTATGCTTGATGCCATTGAATACAGTTTACTTATATGTTACTATATCTGTATAATACATTCTTAAGGTGAGTTGCTGGGTTAAAGGGTATGTGTTTTTAAATTTTTGATATATTACCAAGTGTCCCTCCAAGAAGACTATACCAATTTATACACCCACTAACAAACTATAAGATTGTTTTTCCCTCCCTCCCTTGTAAAGCTTTTTTGTTTATTAGGCCAGTCTTAAATCTTTTGAATTATAAGGAAGACCAAGAGCACTATATATTTTCTACTAAACAATACAAATAAAAACACTGATTAACTTGTTCCTTGTTTTACTATATATTTCAAGATTGGTTAAAATTTGAAAATTTTCTAGTGTTCTGTGCTGCTAATCTATACTAATAAAAGGGTAATATGCTAATTAGATTGGGAGACCTTCTGGACAAAGCCATGGTGGTGGGGCCGAGGCAGAGGCAGTTAGGTGCGATCAGGCCTGGAGGCGAGGGCAGTTGGGGGTGAGCAGGCCAGCGGGGGTCCAAGTTGGGGGGCGAGCAGGCTGGCAGGGGGAGCAGTTGGGGGTAAGCAGGCTGGCGGGGCGGAGGCAGTTGGGGGCAATCAGGCTGGCAGGCAGAGTGATTAGGGGCAATCAGGCAGGCAGGCTGGTGAGCGATTAGGAGCCAGCAGTCCCGGATTGTGAGGGATCCCAGATTGGAGAGGATGCAGGCCGGGCTGAGGGACACCCCCCTACCCCCCACCAATGCATGAATTTCATGCACCAGGCCACTAGTCTATAATAAAAGCATAATATGCTAATTAGATTGGACGTCCTTCTGGATGACCTTCCGGACGTAGCCGGTGCTGTGAGGGAAGCCTGGGTCCCGGGTGCCTGCCGGTAGCCAAAGGAAAGCCCGGTGCCTGCCAGCAGCCTGGGGAAGGAAGGCCTATTCTTGCATGAATTTCTTGCATCGGGCCTCTAGTAAAGAGATAAAGAAAATGATTAACTTTGGCAAGATCCATCAATAAAAATGAAGGGTGGGAATGTGTAACATCTGGAAAATGTGTGATGACAAGGTGACTTCTAAACAAAATATTTTCCCCCAATGACAGCTTTTTCCAAAGTCTGATTTAGGCACTGATAAAGTGAACTATTAGTGTTAAGTCAGGTATAAGAGAAAGTAAGCAATTGATCCATGAGAAATAGTGATTTCTAGGACTTGCTGGTATTCCAAATAGTGATTGAGGAGCCAAGAGGTAAAACACCTGCCTTCAGGGTCCAGGTGAGTAATAAGTAAATAAATCTGGCTGAGGAAAACTCATATGTAATATTAGGGAATTAAAATTTAGATTTTTATAAATTCTTTGTAGGACAGATAAAACACTTCTGCTGGCCAAATTTGGTGAGTGTGTCAGTCAGTTTGTTTATCTTAGTACTTAATAAAGTGAAAAGGACATTTTATGTTTAAGTTAGCCTGAAAGAAAAGACCAGTATTTATTTGAGATCACTGATTCAGACAGAAACCCAAATAGTGTTCGAATTAGGGAGTGAAGGAAAGGGGTCTTTACAAGAAAAAGAAGGAAAATAATTACATAAACAAAAGGAAGAAATTTCTATAGGTGCAAATAAGCTAAATTATTGTTTAGCTATACATGGTGGTGCTAATTCTAAAGAATATCTTTATAGTTTGGTAGTCAGAATGTCTCCTTTCTTGTTAGCTTTGCACACAGTTACTTGAAATACAGTGCTCGTTTGACCCAATCCTAACATTATTTTTCCCAGTTCAAATATTTCAAAGTTTTGAGGATCAAGACATGCCAGGCAATTCCTCTGGAATGGCTGCCCTAGCTCTATTAAAAATGGTTCCACTTATGTCAGCTTTTCACACTTAAGATAGTTAAGGTGTCAAAGTATCACTTCTCTCTGTGTTTACCTTGCAGGTAAAATAAGCAGGACTATTAGATGCAGAGCTTTATTTTATTTTTTTTAAACATCTCTGAATTTCTTTTTTTTTTTTTTTTTTAATATATTTCATTGATTTTTCTACAGAGAGGAAGGGAGAGAGATAGAGAGTTAGAAACATCGATGAGAGAGAAACATCCATCAGCTGCCTCCTGCACATCTCCCACTGGGGATGTGCCCGCAACCCAGGTACATGCCCCCGACCGGAATCGAACCTGGGACCTCTCAGTCCGCAGGCTGACGCTCTATCCACTGAGCCAAACCGGCCTCGGCGAATTTCTTTTTTTTTAATATATTTTATTGATTTTCTACAGAGAGAAAGGGAGAGGGACAGAGAGTTAGAAACATCAATGAGAGAGAAACATTGATCAGCTGCCTCGTATACAACTCCCATTGGGGATGTGCCCGTAACCAAGGTACATGCCCTTGACCAGACTCGAACCTGGGACCTTTCAGTCTGCAGGCCGACGCTGTATATTCACTGAGCCAAACCGGTTAGGGCAGTGATGGCAAACCTATGACACGCGTGTCAGAGGTGACACGCGAACTCATTTTTTTGGTTGATTTTTCTTTGTTAAACGGCATTTAAATATATAAAATAAATATCAAAAATATAAGTCTTTGTTTTACTATGGTTGCTAATATCAAAAAATTTCTATATGTGACACGGCACCAGAGTTAAGTTAGGGTTTTTCAAAATGCTGACACGCCGAGCTCAAAAGGTTCGCCATCACTGGGTTAGGGCATAGATGCAGAGCTTTAAAGAGACAAGAGAAATTTAGAATCTTCAACTACTTTATTCATTAATTTGACATTTTTAATTAAACATGTAATATGCCCAACAGGCTAACAGTGATAGACTTTTACAGAAGTTGTTTCACTTTCTGGATATAACTATAAAGATAGCTGTATGAATCTTATAGGATTTTATGTAATGCAGTAACATCTATAAAATAAAGCTCTATATTTATAAATATGAGGTTAATGCCCCACACATTTCCATTTCACAGTAATTTTTACCACCTCAGTCAGCCAAAGCACATCTTTACTGTCTTTTACTAGAGTTAATCCAACTCTGTTTATGTCCTGCTTACTCATAACATGCCTCCTCTCACCTGTAGTGTATATAGAATTTTGTTAGAAGAAAAAATAAACAACTGAGTTTCTTTTCTTTATTACATGTTTTCTTCCATAAAAATATCACTCATCTCATTTTCTTTTCAGGAATGAAACTACTGAAAAGAAGAATAAAGAGTTGCAGATCACATGTGATTCTCTGAAGAAACAAATTGAGACAGTGAAAAAGCTGAATGAGTCACTCAAGCAACAAAATGAAAAGTAAAAATCTTTAGTTCTTCTAATTATTTTGTAATTTTCAAAAACATACACAACATTGTTTTTTGTAGATAAATTAATAGAATCTTAACTTATTTTAGATATAAAACATGTATGGCAGAATTTAAGGGTAATTGCTGTTAAGAATTTTCTCTTAAACTACTTGAGAAAAAGAAATGATAGTGGTTCATTGATGATTTCTTCTATTTTTTTTTTTATAACTTCAGAACTGTTGCCCAATTAATAGAAATAGAAGAACAGAGAAAAGAAGTACAGAACCAACTAGTAGACAGAGAATGTAAACTAGCAAGTAAGTAGCTTTTTATGTAACAAATTGTATGTATGTTAACATTTTTTGTTGGAAAATAATCAAAACATGAGGGGTTTTTATTTTGGTTTTTCATTAGTTTCTACATCCTTCATTTTTCAAAATCTTAAATCACATCCTAAACAGCTCTCCTTTTATTTCCATAATATTTCTTGCAATTTAGTTAAATTGATTTTTAAAACTGGAAATTACAGGAAATAACAGCAGGTGGCAGTGCTTGGTAACTTTTAGTTACTAGTTTCTTAATGATATCTCTGAAGTGATCCACAAAAACAGTTTTATACTAACTCACTTGTCTTAGAGCACAAACATCATCTACCTATATAATTTTTCATAGTTTTCTTTCTCCTTTTCTCTTCTAACCCTTAAGCTCTGAGGATTGTCCTTCCCTCATTACTATATTATATTATCTTTAGAACAGAGGAAGAGGTAAAGACATGGAGATTTGGTATTTTTTTGTATAATACTGATACAGAGGAAGAGTTACTTGGTATTTTCTATTTGTCAAATACTGTAAAACTTTATTTCCAGCAAGGTATTTCTTTGTCTTTCTAGTTGCCTTTTTTTGTTGTTCTTATGACATAATAGCTATGAAAGCTTTTCAAGGTAAGTCAGTATAGCTGACTCTTTGTTTGTTTTAAGACTTGCAACAAAAGACAAAAGTACAAGAAGAAAAAATTAAAGTCTTACAAAAAGAAAGGGAAGATAAGGAAGAAACCATTGATATCCTTAGAAAAGAAGTAAGCAGATCAGAACATATAAGAAAAGAATTGAGCATTAAGGTAAGAATCTGTTAAGTTTTCCTTTGCACTAAAATGAAAAAGTCTTAATTTGTGAAAAGTGAATTTAGATAAATTAATATTCTGTTTCTTGAGTATAGTTTTGTTTTGAAGATAGTAGGATCTTAAAATGGCTTGACAATTGTTTATTATGAAAACTCTCTCACAATGTGAAAACGTGTATTTCCTAAAATAATCACACATTTGTTAAATATATACTGTTTGCCAGCACTTAACTGCTGTTAAGCAGGCAAGGAATACAGAAAAGGGTTCCCAGTCCTTTCCATCACATATGGTAGCTGTGTATAGGAACATAGCCGCCTCTTTCTGCTTATAGAGATGGTAATAATAACAGTAGTTCACATTTGTTTAGAACATTATAATTTGCAAAGGACTCTTTGAAACATTTGTCTTAATCCTCCTCACTTTCACAAACATTAATATATAAATTAATAATTACTTTCAACCTACGAATGAAACTGAGTCTTGGGTTAAGTTATAAACTCAAGGACAGTCACATAGCTAATAGTAAACATATATTCTGAATTTAAGTCCATTGCTGTTTCTCCATTATGATTGCTTAGTGTGGTAGCTATGAACAGTGCTTTCTGGTCCATCTATGACTAGGAAGATGAGAACAAACCAGCATTAAAAGACTGTTTGAACAACTAAGAGCATAAGTGACATAAGAGACTTAAGCATAAGATCCCATGCTACATTTACAGATTTCCTGGTTCTGCTTTAATGTGGTTATTTTAATAGTAATTCTAAATAGTAATATGTACTATTTTCTGAAAACTTTCAGTTGCTAGCATTGACTTAAAAAGACAAATTGAATGTGTCTTCCCAACTTATTTTGTATTGTTTAATGATTACTTACCTTAAAATAACCATATAATTTAGTTGACTAAAATATGTGTGTGTGTGTGTGTGTGTGTGTGTATATATATATATATATATATATATATATATATATATATATATATAATGTGTCAATTGAAATGGTTGTTTTACAAATGAAAAATAAGAATATCTTAAAATATCTGTGAAGAGAAAAATGCAAAATTGTTTTTCTTTCTCTCCCTCCCACCTCCCAATTTCTTAGGCTTCCTCACTGGAGGTTCAGAAGTCCCAATTAGAAGGTCGTTTGGAAGAGAAAGAGTCACAAGTAAAACTTCAGCAAGAGGAGTTGAACAAACACTCTCATATGATAGCAATGATCCACAGTTTAAGTGGTGGAAAAATAAATCCAGAAACTGTGAATCTCAGTTTATAGACATTATGTATTTATCTCCTGGTGGACATGGGGTGGAGGAGATAATTTCTGACTCCACCAAAAAAATAGCACATTATTAGCTAATTATTAATTTAGTAAAGAAACTGAACTGATACATGGTTTTATTTGGTCTTAAAGTTTTACTTCCTATTTTTTACTTTTATTGTGTAGTTTTCTTTGATTCCTAAATTAGAATATTATTCTTGACCTCCATTATTGTCTTTTCTAAGATTTTTCTCCTTTTGTTGCTTCCCACTCTCTTCTCCTTGTTTAATTTAGTCTTATTTGTGATTATGTAGATTTTAAAAATCAAACTTGCTTGATATAACAATCCTAAAGATTAATAAATTGAAAATGTGATTAGTAAAAAGAGAAAAGGCATGATACAGCCAGAGAACTCTTTCTCTAAAGTAACACAAGAGAAAATATCAGTGAATTTAATATAATTTTATTACTACATTTAAAGTGCACAGATAGCCTTAACTGGTTTGGTTCCATGGATGGAGCATCAGCATGCAGGTTCGATTTCAGTCAAGAGTACACGTTTGGGTTGTGGGCTTGATCCCCAATAGGGGGCATGCAGGAGGCAGCCGATCAATGATTCTCATCATTGATGTTTCTATCTCTCCCTCTTCTTTACTACCTGAAATCAATAAAACATATATCTTTAAAAATTAAAAAATAAAGTGCACTAAGATATATGGTATAAGTTCTAAATTTAAAAAAAAATTCAATGAATATAAAAGAAATAATGTATAAAAATTAGAAAGTAGCTGATGTGTAAAAATGACTGTCATTTGTCACATATAAAACTAATACCTTGCAGAATTATTTATGAAATAGCTTTAGTCTTACTCTTTAAAATGTTGTATGTTGGCCCACCCATCTCATTTCAATCAATTATGAATTTAAGATTTATGTTGTATAACTTGGATTCTATTCTTGCTACATATTCAGAAATTTATTTGTTGTTAGTTCTGATGTGAATTTTAAAGTGTAAGTTAAATATTCTTCATGTTTCTCTTTAACACAAAGGAATTTTTCAGTACTCTTCATTTGAATCAAATGTTATAAATAGTGTTTAAGAAGAGACTTTATATCAATATTTTGGTTGAATTTATTGCTACATTCATAGCTATTAATTTTACTTGCTTTTTTCACTATTTATGTCTATTTAACTTAGGTAAACTTAATTTACTTTTCTATTTTTCAATTATAGTATATCTGAATTTATGTTTAGAAAGTAAACATTTTTGTAATTTGTTAATTATATTAAACCAGTATCCCGGTGATGGATTCATGCACATTGAAAAAGGAAATTAATTAGAAGAAATATTTTAATATCACTATTTGTGTCTTGCTAATGAAAAGAAAATAGGATTCTACCGAGTCTCCTATCTACTTACTCCAGGAATTCTGTGAGGATCAAATGAGATGAGGCATGGGAAAACATTTCACAAACATTTGGTTAAACTGTAAAATGTTTGCACCTGGCTATAAAGCAAGTTAGGTTCCTGGGCTGAAAAAACTCCAAGGATGCTAGTTGCTAGGGTGAGGAAGCCGGGCGTTGCTACGTCACGTCATTACCTGGCACCCACAGCCACCATTTCTGGACTAGGGTGGGCCATGGGCTGCATTTTGCGCCATGGGGTCTTGGCAGCATTGGCTGCAATTTGGTGGGGTCTCACTCAGGGTGGTGGCGGGGCCTGTGTGTCCCACTTGGGGGAAGCCAAGTGTTGGTTTGGTGGCACCAGGTCTGTGGTGCCGTTTATTTTTAAATGGCCTGTCGCTAGGAAGAAGAAGGCAGGCGTTGCTTCATGACATCATTACCCAGTGCCCACAGTGACCGTTTCCAGGCTGGGCTAGTCTGTGGGCTGCATTTTGCACCATGGGGTCTTGGCAGCATTGGTTGCAATTTGTTGGGGTGTCACTCCAGGGTGGTGGCAGTGCCTGGGTTCCACCTAGGGGAAGCCAGGTGTTACTTGTTGGCGCCAGGTTCACAGTGCCATTTATTTGTAAATGGCCAGTGCGTGTCACAGCAGCTCCTGCATTGAGTGTCTGCCCCCTGGTGGACAGTGCATGTCATAGCTACTGGTCGGATGGATACTTAGCCTTTTATATCTATACTAGAGGCCTGTTGCACAAAAAGATTTGTGCAATAGGCCTTCCCTTCCCCTGGCTGCCAGCACTGGTTTTCCTCTGGCACCCGGGACCAAGGCCTTCGCTCCAGCCGGAGCCGCCTTCAAGCCTTTGCTGCCCCACCCGGCCACCCCGGGTCGGGTTGCACACGGGACACCCGACCCCCGGGTCGTAGATAGCAGGCCCAGATGGCGGCAGGGAAGGCGGGATGGCGCTGTCCCGCCCTGCCTGCAGTATGCAAATTAGCCGCCATCTTTGTTGGCAGTTAATTTGCATATCACGCTGCTTAGCCAATGGGAGGTGTAGCAAAGTTATGGTCAATTACCATGTTTGTCTATTATTAGATAGGACTAGAGGCCTGGCACACAAAAATTTGTGCACTCGGGAGGGGGGGTTATCCCTCAGCCTGGCCTGTGCCCTCTCGCAGTCTGGGACCCCTCAGGGAATGACCACCTGCTGGCTTAGGCCCACTCCCCGGGGGATTGGGCCTAAGCTGGCAATCGGACATCCCTCTGGCAGCCCAGGAGCCCTCAGGGGATGTCCACTTGCCAGCAGGGAGCAGGCCTAAGCTGCAGTTGGACATCACTAGTGCTGCTGAGGAGGCCGGAGAATCTCCCACCACCACTGCTGTACTGATAGCCGTCAGCCTGGCTTGTGGCTGAGCAGAGCTCCCCCTGTGGGAGCACACTGACCACCAGGGGGCAGCTCCTGCATTGAATGTCTGCCCCCGGTGGTCAGTGTGTATCATAGTAACCAGTCATTCCCAGTCTTTCTGCTGTTAGGGTCAGTTTGCATATTACCCTTTTATTATATAGGACTAGAGGCCCGGTGCACAAAAATTTGTGCACTCGGGGGGAGGGGGGTCCCTCAGACCGGCCTGTGCCCTCTTGTAGTCTGGGACCCCTCGGGAGATAACGACCTGCTGGCTTAGGCCTGCTCTCGGGTGATGAGGAAGCTGGGGTGACAGGTCACACTGTCCCCGGAAGCCTGGGTCAAACACTGGAGGGCCGGTTGGGGCCATGACTGGTGGTAAATTGCAACCAGCCCGGATCTCCCCCAAGAGGGCCAGTTGGGGGCGTGACTTCTGGCCACCACTGTGGTTGCTGCACCAGCCCTGCCTGTTGGGCGGGAGAGTGTGTTGGGGGCGTGACTGCGGGCGGACGCCCCAGCCGCCCTGCCAGCCCGCGTCCAGGTCTGCCGGCGGGATCGGGTCCTGGGCGACCACCAGCACTCACGCCTCCAACCCGCTCTCGCGGATTGGGGGCGTGACTGCGGGCAGACGCCACAGCTGCCCCGCCTGCCTGAGTCCGGGTCTGCCGGCGGGATTGGGTCCTGGTTGGGGGCGTGAGTGCCGGCGGACGCCGCAGCCGCCCCACCGGCCCGCGTCCGAGTCTGCCGGCGGGATCGGGTCCGGGTTGGGGGCATGAGTGGGGGCGGATGCCACAGCCGCCCTGCTGGCCCGCGTCCGGGTCTGCCGACGGGATCGGGTCCCAGGCAACCACTGGCACTCACACCCCCAACCTGCTCTCTAATGGCGCTGTACCATCCTGCCTGCAGTATGCAAATTAGCCGCCATCTTTGTTGGCAGTTAATTTGCATATCACCGTGATTAGCCAATGGAAAGGGTAGTGGTCGTATGCCAATTACCATGTTTCTCTTTTATTAGTGTAGATAGAGGCCTGGTGCATGGGTGGAGGCTGGCTCGTTTGCCCTGAAGGGTGTCCTGGATCAGAGTGGGGGTCCCGCTGGGGTGCCTGGCCAGCCTGGGTGAGGGGCTGGTGGCTGTTTGCAGGCTGGTCAAGCCCTCCGCAGTGGGGACCCTCACCCCATGGAGGTTTGGTCATCCTGGGTGAGGGGCTGATGGCTGTTTTCAGGATGGCCACACGCCCTTTAGGGTGGGGGGTCCCCGTTGGGTTGCCTGGCCAGTCTGGGTGAGGAACTGAGGGCCATTTTTAGGCTGGCCAAGCCCCCTGGCGACGGAAGCTGCCAGCCTCTCCTTTTTTTCTTTTCTTTTTTTATTCTGGGATTTATTTACCTTCTATAATTGAAATTTTGTTGCCTTCAGTGGCGCTCAGAGCCAGCCGCGGCAGGCAGAAAGCTTGGCTTCCTCCATCACTGGAGCAACCAAGCCTCCTGCTTGCTCCAGCTCCGTAGCCACAGCTGGCTGAAAGCAGGTATCTGGGGTTTATTTATCTTCTATAATTGAAACTTTGTTGCCTTCCGTGGAGCTCAGAGCCGGCTGCGGCAGGCGGGAAGCTTGGCTTCCTCCCTCACTGGAGTAACCAAGCCTGCTTGCTCCAGCTCTGTGACTGCCAGCCGCCATCTTGGTTGGGTTAATTTGCATATAGCCACTCTGATTGGCTGGTGGGTGTGGCTTAAGGTGTAGTGAAGGTATGGTCAATTTGCATGTTTGTAGTTTTTTAGATTAGATCTATATATCTATACATATACATTATATATATATTATATTATATATATATATAATATATATATATCCACACACACATACATACATATACATACACACACTAGAGGCCCAGTGCACGAAATTTGTGCACGGGGGGCAGGGTGTCCCTTAGTGTGGCCTGTGCCCTCTCACAGTCTGGGAGCCCTGGGGGGATGTCCAACTAACAGCTTAGTGGGCCTAAGCCGTCAGTTGGACATCCCTAGCATTGCCATGGAGGCGGGAGAGGCTCCCACCACTGTTGCTGTGTTTGCCAGCTGTGAGCCTGGCTTCTGGCTGAGCGGCTCTCCCCGTGGGACCACACTGACCAGCAGAGGGCAGCTCTTGCGTTGAGTGTCTGCCCCCTGGTGGTCAGCGCACAGCATAATGACCGGTCATTCCAGTCATTTACATATTAGCCTTTCATTATATAGGATACACTGTAGATGAGGCCCCTTCGAACCATAAGAAATGCAAAAAATTCACTATTAACTCATTCTGGAATTGTCCCCACTTAAAATCAAATTGCCCCCCGCCCCCCGTGGGGCGTGTGCTGCACCTTGGGAACCACTGTGCTTGACACTTTTCCTCTCTGAGCTTCATTTCTGCATACGCATAAACCATGGGAATTGTAATCTCCACCTACCTCACTGGGTTGTCATGAGGAGGTTCTGAGCTAATAAACCTAGAAATGTTTCATCAAGTAAGTGATGTCTAAACGGGAAGGGATTGTTATTTTTAAACCCACGGGTACCCTTGCAGGTAGCAGGTGCTGATTAGGGGAGGAGAGCATGATTGTTTCCTGGGACTGTAGCTATGGAAGCTTTGCAGAGGGTTCCACAGGCCTCGGAGTGGGCGGGGGGGTGGGGGGGGCCTCTGGGCAGCAGCCCTATAGCAGTTGTCCTCCCTGGAGGCGCTGGCTAGGAGCGAGGTGGCAAGTCTGAAGGGGGAGTAACTGTTAAACCTCCCCACTTGGCACCATTCTTTAAATTGTACATGGCCTTTTCGCAACTGATATGTGCTCAGAGCAGGGCTCCAATCTCCTGGAGCAGGGCAGGGGCCGGTCCAGGGTGGGGCCAGGCGGGCTAGGAGGGCGGGTTTAGCTGCACCCCAGGCAAGGTTCAGTGCACTTCTGCTGCGAAGACAGCGCCACTGCTGTCAGGGAGGGGGTGTTGGGGGGGATGAGTCTAACCCTGAGGGGCAGCTTAGGCCTGCCTTCACCCGGGTCTGGAGTTGTAGGGAGGAGAGGCGTGCCTGGCCCCAGCTGAGGGGGCCCAGCAGCGGCAGGCAACAGGGCTTTGGGTGCCTCTGGGCGCTGACGGGTTGTCGCAGGCGTGCTATTGTTGTGGGCGCCCCTGGTGGGGGTGACAGGGGAAGAGATTGGGAGTCAGAGATACGAGCTGCAGCTACCCCCAAGGCTGGGTCTTCTCCTGTCTGGTCAGCCTCCCTGTCCCCCTGGGGGTGCGGGGGCTGGGGTAGGTTGTCCATGCAGGGGGATAGGAAGAGCTCCCCATGGCCGCTTCCTCTTCCTTCTTTGCAGTCTGGGCTCCTGTCAGGCACTCTCCTCAGACCCCCGGGAACTTGGCTCCGGCCACCCTGCCCCTCCATGGCTCCCTGCAGCCCCTGCCCTACTCAACTCTCCCCGCTGCCCGCCTGTCAGGAGGTTGCCAGGATGCCCCGCTGTGGGGCCACCAGGGAGTATGCTCTAAGCCTTAGCTAAGCCCCTGGCTCGCCGAGGGCCCCGGGGGAGCGTTGGCAGGCCCCCCTCTTTGCTCTTCGCTCGCCACACTGGCCTTTGCTCGCTGCTCCTGCCCGGGGCCAGCCGGCTTCACTCCGTCGCTTGGCACCTACCTATGCAAATTAACTGCCATCTTTCTTAGCGGATAACCGCCATCTTTCTTGGCAGTTAATTTGCATATCGCCCTGATTAGCCAATGGGAAGCATAGCAAAGGTATGGTCAATTACCCTTTTTGTCTTTTATTAGATAGGATATGGCTAATAAGCTAAGTGTCTGTCCGACTGGTAGCTATGGGCGCCGGGTAATGACGTCACGTAGCAATGCCTAGCTTCCTCTCCCTAGAGACTAGCTTCCTTGGAGTTTCTTCAGCCCAGGAACACAACTTGCTTTATAGCCAGGTGCAAACATTTTACACTTTAACCAAACGTCTGTGAAGCATTTTCCCATGCCTCATCTCATTTGATCCTCACCGAAGTCCTGGAGTAGGTAGATAGGA
The DNA here is from genome assembly GCF_014108235.1 of Myotis myotis. Lineage (NCBI taxonomy): Eukaryota > Metazoa > Chordata > Mammalia > Chiroptera > Vespertilionidae > Myotis > Myotis myotis. The sequence continues at coordinate 146,420,754 of NW_023416324.1, read as the reverse complement.
GACTCGGTGGAATCCTATTTTCTTTTCATTCACTGGGAAACGGAGATTTAGAAGGAAAATGAAGATTTAGAAAGCTTAGAAACTGGACCCAACTAAAGAGAAGTAAGAAATGGTGGACCTTGAAAATGACTTCAGGTTTTCTCACTGTGCAAAATATAAGTCGAACACTGCTGCAGTTAAATATTTTACCCTCTGTTCTCCCTGAGTGATCTACAATAATAATCTGCTTCATGTTGATATTTACTGCTGTGTTGCTGACAATTACCTGAAAGAGGAGTTGGGGTGCTTCACTGGGCTGGAAAAAGTTTAGCTCAATCAGAAAGCAGGTCTAATTACGCAAGTATATTCTATATCTATATCTATGACTTACACCTGCACGATACATATAAAGCTCTCGCTGGTGCCAGTCGCACATAGGTGTTTCGAACTACTATTGTTGATCGTGAATTTGGTTGACACTTCTTTATAGAGAAAGGGTGAATAGCGATATTAAAAATATTTCTTCTGATTAATTTCCTTTCAATGTGCATGAATCCATGCACCGGGCCACTAGTATATAGGTAGTATCAAACTATAATGGTTTTTTAATATAGTTGTACACATTTCTTCAGTTATGCAAATTTTTAAAAAGAGCATTGTGCAAAGTAGCAATTTAAAATTGCTACTTGTTTAGGAGTACATTCTATTTATTTGTGCAACTGCATGCATTTTCAATTTAATATGAAAAATATTTAAATGGATACATATGCCTGAAGAACAAAAGGCTCTGTAAAATAAAAAACAAAAAGTTTTATAAAATAGTCCTAACCGGTTTGGCTCAGTGGATAGAGCGTCGGCCTGCAGACTGAAGGGTCCCAGGTTCAATTCTGGTGAAGGGCATGTACCTTGGTTACGGGCACATCCCACTAGGGGGCGTGCAGGAGGCAGCTGATGGATGTTTCTAACTCTCTATCCCTTTCCCTTCCTCTCTGTAAAAAAATCAAAATATATTTAAAAAAAAAGTTTTATAAAATAAATAAAGAAAAAGCTCTAAGGAAAACCAAACTAGCTTTATAATTTAGACACTGAGCCTCGCCCAGTGCTGCCCAGCAGAACTCTTTGTGATGATAGGAATGTTCTACTACACTACTTAGAACAGTGATGGTAAACCTATGACACGCGTGTCAGAGGTGACACGCAAACTCATTTTTTTGGTTGATTTTTCTTTGTTAAATGGCATTTAAATATATAAAATAAATATCAAAAATATAAATCTTTGTTTTACTATGGTTGCAAATATCAAAAAATTTCTATATGTTACACGGCACCAGAGTTAAGTTAGGGTTTTTCAAAATGCTGACACACCAAGCTCAAAAGGTTCGCCATCACTGACTTAGAATCATAGCCTTTAGACACATGTGACTATTTAGCACTTAAAATGTTCCTAATGTCACCTAAGAACTGAATTTTTGATATTAATGAATTTTCTTTAATTTTTATTGCCATCCTACTAGACAGTGCAGATCTAGTCCATCCATGCAAGTATGCATTTATTTAAATCACTCAGTTTGCCTGTTCCTAAAGACCTACATAAACAGAGCCTCCATATATTTTTAGCAGGCTTTTATTAATACAACAATTTTAAGCTGTTATTCCTAATCTCGGCTGTCGGAAGAGGAAAAGTGTACTTCAGTTTTAAAGGTGAGTACTTATCATCATCCTTGTTCACTTTTCCTGTTTTTCCTAGTCTTTCTGTCTCTTGTTGCATCTTTTACATTGTTCCTATTGTTTTTCTTAACTTTAATAAGTTGGCTACTTTTTTTATTTTTGTCTTTTGGTTCTGTATTTCCCAGATTTAAAACACAAAACACCCAAAGTGTATGCATGTATTTTTTTCTTTAAAATTTTTTTTATTTTAAGCAAGTTTGAGCCACTATCAGAGGTTGGCAAATGATTTATCTGTGTGTGTGTGTGTGTGTGTGTGTGTGTGTGTGTGTGTGTGTGTGTGTACCCATTTCCTAATGGAGAAAACAAAACTAAGTAAATGCACCATTATTAGAATTGTTCAAAGCTCTGAAATTTTGCTGTGAAGAATTTTTATTCAAGTGTACATTAACACGGTTCCTTTTATGATTTATATTTGCTGCTTGAAAAAATGTAAAATATAGACTTGTCAGGTTTGTAACTTAATTCCTTTTTAGGAATCTGAAAACATTTTCTGTATAGGGCCAGGTAGTAAATATTTTAGGCTTTGTGAAACACACTATTGCACCAATTGCTCAGCACTCCCACTTGTAGCATGAAAGCAGTTATAGACACTACCTTCAAAAATGGGCATGGCTGCCTTGGCTTGTGTGGCTCAATTGGTTGAGTGTCATCTTGTACACCAAAAAGTCAAAGGTTCAGTTCTCAGGGCACATGCTCAGGTTGCAGGCTTGATCCAAGGCAGCCTATCGATGTCTCTCTTTCTCTCTCTCCTCCCTCTCCCTCAACCTTCCTGTCTCTAAAATCAATGAAAATATATTTTAAAATAAATAAATGGACATGGCTGTCCAGTATCATAGCCTTCTAAAAAAACTTTCTTTTTACAAAAATAGTTGGAGCTTTGCTTTTGGATGTTATATCTCACTGATTGATTGACTCTTTTATCATTAACAAGTTTGTCTATTTACCTTTGGTATCTTTGGCTTGAGGTCTATTTTATTTGATATTAATATAGCCACTCTGGCCTTTTAATATTTTCTCTTGGCCTGGGATATCTTTTTCTAGCAATTTACTTTAAACCTGTCCTTTTTGTTTTTAATTTTTTAAATTGATTTTTAGGGAGATGGAGAGAGAGAGAAACATCAGTGATGTGAGAGAATCATTGATTGGCTGCCTCCTTCATGCCCCCTACTGGGGATCAAGCCGCAACCCTTGTGCTCTTGACTGGAATCGAACCCGGGACCCTTCAGTCCTCAGGCTGATGCTCTATCCCAGCGGTTCTCAATCTGTGGGTCGTGACCCCTGAAAATACATCCTGCATATCAGATATTTACATTATGATTCATAACAGTAGCAAAATTACAGTTATGAAGTAGCAACGAAAATAATTTTATGGTTGGGGATCACCACAACATGAGGAACTGTATTAAAGGGTCGCGGCAATCAGCTAGGGCTAACCTGTGTCTTTACGTATAAATTCCATGAATTTGTAGACAAGTTAGGTCTTGCTTTTACATCTGTTTTGACAACTATCATTAACTTTCATAGTCCACTTGGTGTTAATATTGTACTACTTAATATAAAATGTAGATACCTTGCAATTATGTCAATCCATTTATCCTCTCTTCATCTTTTATCCTATAATTGACTCATATGTCTGTATACATTACTAACCCCCAAACCAATGTTATAATTTTTGCTTTAAACAAGTATATGGAGACACATTGGTTTGCAATATCATAATGTAGTTATCTGTTTACCTGCAATAATACACGCAAAGTAGTATCTTCAGTGTAACATTACTATTTTTCCCCTTGGAAATAATAAGTAACTTGGGAGATATTGCAAATAACTTGTTTGTTTCAACTTTCACCTACTAATTTTAGCATCCGTTGATAATTCTTGCTTGAATCAATTATTACTCTAAAGTTGCCAAATGATTATTTTGTTTTACTTTTTAATGGGAGAAAATTGAATATTTTAGTAATATTATGATATACTTTGAATAGCCATCTAAATTGCATCATTTAGTATGTCATTGATAAAATTAAAATATAGTACTTACAGTTTTATGATTATAATAGAGTATGCACATTTTATAAGTACATATTCCTAAGCCAAAATTTTGAGATTTGCTTTCTGTAGCTTAAGAAAATAAGTAATAGGTATGTTAAGCATATTGAATATTTCTTCATACCACAGGTCTCTTTAGATATTGTTTTCCTTTCCAAACTTTCTAGTTGGAGAATTGTTCATTTAGATCATAAATTCTATTTGTTTTGGTCACTTGCCTTGGTTCTCTCAATGATCACCAATAAATATTAAATGCCTATTGCCCATAATGATAAGTCTTTTTAAGGAATTAATTGTATATTTTTAGCATTCACTGAGCTTACATTCAAGATATTTTTTAAAATGTTTTAAACAAAATGAATAAATAAAAAATACAGCCTTTACCTTTAAAAGGGAAGTTATTTATTTAATTTTTATAATGTGAGTAATTAGCCTGATGAGTATTTGAAATTGTCTGCCTCTGTAATACATAGATTGAAAGGAAACATAAATACTTTTTTAAATCACGGATTCTTTTGAATCTGCAAATCACCTGGAACCCTTTCACAATATTACTTTGTTCACCCTGTTTTTTTTATAAATGCTTGTGTTCATCTAACATTTCGAAAATACCCTAGAGAAAACTTATCACATAAATGAGATGCCATACTTCTACTGAACCCAGTTTTTTGTTTGTTTTTTTGCACATTGACCTACAGTATAGCCCTTCATAGTGGTCATTAATGTGAGAAGTATCTTAATTCCCAACTAAATGTACTTGTTTAGTTATCTAATACCCTAAGGACCCAGTGTTTATATGCTCTTTGTATCTCAAAAAAAGGTAGATAATCCTAGGATTCACAGCAAAGGGCTTTTTATGTAAGGTCCAGCCAATGCTGCAGGGGGAGTGACATTTTCAAAGTCAGTAAAGTAGGTTGGATTACAGTTTCATCATGTTATTAAAAACTAATTTTCCACTAAGTAGCTGAGCATTTGGCAGCGATATAATAGTGAACATGATTCTGTCTCTCCACTACATTATAGGCACTGTTATTCCAATAGTTATATTTTATTTCACTTATCTCAAAGAGCCAAAAGGTACAATGTATTAGAGTAGCCTTATTTTTTTTTTTTTAGCTTCAAATAAAAAGGCTTATGATTACTAGGAAAAGACAATACTGTTCATGTTCAATTAGGTAGTGTTTTTATTTATCCACAAATAAAGACTGGTATCGATTACTACCAATTGATCTGTATAAAACCCACAATTAATTAGAGCATGTTAAAACTGAAAGGATCCTTAAAGAGCAGTGACCCAGGCCCCCCTTATGTTTCAAAAAGATATTTAAACTTTATATTACATTTTCAGGAAAAGAGGCCACATGATTTCACACAGACTGGTATGTGATTTAAAAAAATATATGTTTTATAGGCAATTTCACTTCTAGGGATTTATCTTAAGAAAATACAGATAACCCTGGCTAGTTCAGTGATTCGAGCATCAGCCTGTGGACCTAAGGGTGGCAGGTTTGATTCCTGATCAAGGGCATTTACCTCTGTTGTAGGTCTGGCCCTGGTCAGGGCATGTGCAAGAGACACCCAGTCAATGTGTCTTTCTCGCATCATTGTTTCTCTCCTCCCCTCCTTCCTCCCTTTCACTCTCTAAAAAAAAAATCAATGGAAGAAATATCCTCAGGTGAGGATTAAAAGAAAAAAAAAATACAGATATGTAGTAAGAAATAGTAACAGTAATACTCATTACAACACTTTACTGTGGCACAAATTTAGAAACAATTTATATATACGTTAAGAGAAGATTGGTTAATCAGGGTAAAGTACAGTCATTTAATAGAATAACATACAGCCTTTTTGAAAAGATATTGAACTATCTAAGTATATAAGAAAATTCCTGGTGTGTTAAGTGGAAAAGGCAGGAAACCAAACTATTTGTAAGCAATGATTCATGTATCTGCTTTTTAAAAAATAGGTATGTATAAATATGTATGTACACACAATAAATGGTAAACAGTGTTTTAACAAAAGAAACATCCAAACCTATAGAGAATTTTTATATGAATTTATTTCAGCCAAACTGAGAATTGCTGGGAAGCTAGATCTCAAATGCTCCAGAGAATGGCAGTGTTGCAGTTTTTCTCATGCATGTGAAATTAAGGAGGAAATGTAAGGAAGATTACAGGAAGGTGGGAGAAAGCAAGGCAGGGATTGGATTATAGGATAGGTGAGGTTATGTGCTCTCTTGAGGATTGTTATTCTTCTGACAGGTCTGAAAAAGAGGCATTTCAAAAGTGTATTAACCTAGATGCACAAAAAGAACAGACTGGGCTTGCTTAAGGCAAAGATACACTTTTACTACAGTTTTATGCCTGGGGCATGACTACCTACCATGTTAGGAGTTTATGATTGGATTGCCCTCTGAGGTTACTTTCTGTAGAACCCCAATTTTGTCCATGCCTCTGAACAATGAAATTATGTTTGATTTTGTTGTTTACTTGCATTCTAAATTTTTAAAATAAAAGTTACTTTAAGTTTTTAAAACCATGTTTTAAAACATAAGTTTCTTAACCATGTCTAGCTTTAGTAATTTCTGGCTCTAACTCAATTGTCTGCAAAATGAAGATAATACATATTGTTATATATTTTTAAAATACAAATAAAGCTCTTGTTTTTAGCAGTTTCTCAGTTTCTCTTTTACAAGAGGAACGGAATAGAAACCTTTATTCCTTTGTCCCTGCGGCCAGTTGTGGAAAGTAAATTGACAGTAAAGATTCTGCATTTTCAAGAGTAGTGTGAGGTGGTGAGGTTAGTACTAGAGGTTATCTTCAGTTCTAATCTTCAACGTGTTCCTGTCTAGATACCTAGGGTAACAGCTTTTTTGACCAGCTAGTCTAGGTTGCACTTTTACTTAATTTATTTCTGCTAAGTAGCTGTTCTAAGAGTGTTAAGTAAACATTTTTTTTCTCTTTCAAAGAAGCATCTTTCATACTTTAAATCTGCCTGTTCTTGGATGGCATAGCCTTTTCCAAATGATGAATGTGCCTACAAAATTTATTATAAAGTGTTATTTCTTTTAATTTTCTGGAAGAGATTATGAGGAAAAAATCACAGTTGAGAAAAGTTTGCTAAATTTTAAAGCAAAAATATATGTCTAAGACTAAAGAGGGAATAGCAAGGAGGACAGATAAATTGGTGGAGCCTCGGTGATTTTTAGGGCAGTGAAACTACCTTGTATGATATTGTAATGGTAGGTACATGACACTCATTGTTCAAAATCCTGGAACTCAAAGAATGAATATATCCTATTATATTTCTAACACTTTGGACAGATATATGGACACTAACAGCAAACAAGCTTTAAAGAATACATGGCTGCTTAAGCCACAAATTTGTAAGAAACCCTTTAAGAGAATAAGCAAGGTCACCCTGAACCTGAGTTGCATTTCATGCACATACCCTTGAGATTAGACCAATTGAAGCCATGACTCAAATTGCTGCTACCTTTGAGCTACTAATCTGAATAAGAGACTCGGTATTGATGTGGATTGATCCAAGTAGTAAAATGTCTCATTTACTGTGGTGTTTGGGTGGGAATTGGACTTCTGGTTATTTGGCTAATATTTCCCGGGGCTTTGTTTCTTTGTACAGTTAATTCAGTGACAATTACATATTAATTAAACGTATTTACACCTCTTGGATCTGTTCCATTCTGTGGGCAATCATATTACCTTAATTTTAACAAGGTAATATTATGAGTGAGATTCTTTATTTGGGGAAAGGAACGAGGGTAAGGTATAGATTATATATAAACTGATGCAAAATCCAAAATTTAAGAAAAGCATGGACTTCCACTTTTCACTCCAACATGAGCTTGGAGTTGTTTCTCCCACCCTCACAAAAAAAAAAAAAAAAAAAAAAAAAAGGCTAACAAAACCAAAAATTCAGTGACATCTCTTAGCTCCATCAGAGAATTGAATTCACAGGACTAACTACCTCCTTGAAAACTGTAGAGACAGATGATTCAGAGAATATAGATCGACTTACCTCAAGCACAAGCATGCTGGGAACACTTCAATAAATGGTAACTTTGATGAATTGCTAGAGGCTCTTTTATTGTGTGAATTAGTTGGAGAATTTAGACTCCTGGAGGTCCTCATATTTTCACACTTTCCTGAGTTGTTCTGGATTTCCTATCTGGTTCTGACTGAAGATCAGAGAAACCCCTCGTGTTTGGTCTGGGATAGAGAGAGAGAAACCCTTTTTAAATAAGCCCAGGGAATTCTCCATAACACAGGAAAAAACTCTGGAGACCATTATCTCATGAACCTAGCTACCAAGTTCTTCAATAAAAATTAGCAAATTGAATCCAACAATGTGTAAAAATTATAAATCACAACCATGTGTGATGTAAACTGTCACATCCATACAATGGGATATTGTTTAGCAATGAAAGTAAATGAGCTATCAAGCCATGAAAAGAAATGGAAGAAACTTAAATGCATGTTGCTAACGGGAAGAAGCAAGTCTGGAAAACTTGCATACTTAATGATTTTATTTTTATGACATTCTTGAAAGTCAAAACAGAAGCAACTGGTTGTCTTTGGTGGAGAGGGAATAGCAAGGAGGACAGATAAATCAGTGGAGCCTAGGTGACTTTTAGGGCCGTGAAATACTTTTATGATATTACAATGGTTGGGTACATGACATTCATTTGTCAAAAATCCATGGAACTTAAAAGAATGAACCTTGATGTAAATTGTGAACTCTGGTTACTATATCAGCATTGGTACGTTAATTGTAATAAATATACCACATAAATGAAGGTGTGAATGATAGAGGTGCCAGGGGGTAGGGTGGATATATGGAACTCTATCTACTTATTTTCTAAACCTAAAACTATGGTAAAAAAAAAAAAAGTGTATTAAATTTTTAAGTATAAAAATAGTACATGGTGATAATTATTCCCTTTTACCCCTCTCTCTTAGCCATCTAGTTTCCCTCCACAGAATCATCGATGTGTTACTGGTTTATGTAGCCTTAAAGAGATGTGCATTACACACAGATGTATGCGCATGTGTGTTCTTGGTGTGTTGCTACAGAAGTAAAATCATTCTATACATATTGTTCTAAATCTTTCCTCTCCCACCAGACAATATCTAGGAAAATATTCCAGGATAGTAGTACACATAGAACTTCTGGAACACTTTGGGCTATTTCCTATTTCACTGATAGATACACCATTGTTTATTCAACTCATTAATGACATTTTCATCTTTGGCTATAATGAAGACTGCAGTTGTCCTTATGCAGATGTCATTGGAGTAGAATTACTTGGTCCAAATACATGCATTTTAAAATATCCCACCAGCAATGTTTGTTTCCACATATCCTCATCATCTAATCTAATAAAAGAGAAACATGAAATTGACCACACCTCCTCAACGCCCCAAGCCACGCCCACCAGCCAATCAGAGTGACTATAGGCAAATTAACCCAACCAAGATGGCGGCCAGCAGCCGGCATCCACGTAGCTGGAGCAAGCAGGAGGCTTGGTTGCCCCAGCGATGGAGGAAGCCAAGCTTGCCACCTGCCCTGGCCGGCTGTGGCCTCCACTCAAGGCAACAAAGTTTCAATTATAGAAGCTAAATAAATCCCAGATACCTGCTTCCAGCCAGCCTCTACTGGGGGCCGTGGCCCCAGTGGAGACCCACCACCCTGAAGGGGGTGTGACTAGCTGCAAACAGCCATCATCCCCTCACCCAGGCTGGCCAGGCACCCCAGTGGGGACCCCCACCCTGAAGGGGGTGTGACAAGCTGAAAACAGCCATCATCCCCTCATCCAGGCTTGCCAGGCACCCCAGTGGGGACCCCCACCCTGATCCAGGACACTCTTTAGGGCAAACCAGCCGGCCCCCACCCGTGCACCAGGCCTCTACCCTATATAGTAAAAGGATAATATGCCTCCCAGCACCGGGATCAGCAGAGCCGTGAGGCCTCCCCACACTGGGATCAGCGTGACAGGGGGCAGTGCCCAAACCCCCTGATCGCCCTGCGGCTCTGTGTGTGACAGGGAGCGGGGCCGCAACCTCCCTATCTGCCCTGCTCTGTTCATGACAGGGGAAGGCGCCCCAACCCCCTGATCAGCCCTGCTCTGTGCCTGATGGGGGGAGCTCCCCAACCTCCTGATTGCCCTGCGGCTCTGTGTGTGACAAGGTGTGGTGCCCCAACCTTCCCCCCACCCCCCACGGGCCCTGCTCTGTGTGTGACGGGGTAGAGCCATAACCTCCCCATTGGCCCTGCCCTGAGTATGACAGTGGTGGCGCCCCAACCCCCTGATCGGCCGTGCTCTGTGGGTGATAGAGGGCAGTGCCCCAACCCCCTGATCCGCCCTGCTCTGTGAGTGACGTGGGGAGCTCCTCAACCCCCTGATGGGCCCTGCTCTGTGCATGACAGGGGGGAGCTCCTCAACCCCCTGATCGGCCCTGCTCTGTGCATGACAGGGTACGAAGCCCCAACCCCCCTGATGGGCCCTGCTCTGTGTGTGACAGGGGGCAGAGCCCCAACCCCTGATTAGCCCTGCTCTGCGCATGACAGAGGGTGGCGCCTCAACCTCCCTATCGACCCTGCCTTGAGTGTGACAGGGGGCGGTGCCTCAAACCCCCAATTGGCCCTACCCTGAGCGTGACTAGGGATGGCATCGCAACCTCCCGATCTGCCCTGTTCTGTGCATGACAGGGGGTGGTGCCCCAACTCCCTAATCGGCCCTGCTCTGAGCCCGACCAGGGGCTGCACCTAGGGATTGGGCCTGCCCTCTGCCACCTGGGAGCAGGCCTAAGCCAGCAGGTCATTATCTCCCGAGGGGTCCCAGACTGCGAGAGGGCACAGGCTGGGCTGAGGGACCCCCACCCCCCTGAGTGCACAAATTTTTGTGCACCGGGTCTCTAGTCCTATATAATAAAAGGCTAATATGCAAATCAACTGAATGGCAGAATGACCGGTTGCTATGATGCACACTGACCACCAGGGGGCAGATACTCAATGCAGGAGCTGCCCTCTGGTGGTCAGTATGTTCCCACAGTGGAGGCACCGCTCAGCCAGAAGCCCTGAGCCAGACTCACAGCTGGTGAGTGCAATGGTTGTGGCGGGAACCTCTCCCACTTCCGCAGCAGCGCTAAGAATGTCCAACTGACAGCTTAGGCCCGCTCCCCAAGAGGGCCTAGCATATACTGACTGATATCTCTATATATAAAAGGCTAAGTGATCAACTGTATGTCCATCCAACCATCTGACTGACCGGCTGGTACATACAACGCGCACTGGCAATTAAAAATAAACAATGACTTGCACATGCGCGATTCATATAAAGCTCTTGCTGGCACCAATTGCATGCATGTGTTTCAATATGCCATTGTTGATCATCAATTTGGTTGACACTTCTATTATAGAGAAAGGATAAATAGCGATATTAAATTATTTCTTCTAATTAATTCCCTTTCAATGTGCACAAATCCATGCTCCCCAAGAGGAGCAGGCCTAAGCTATCAATCAGACACCCCCCGAGGGCTCACGGACTGCAAGAGGGCACAGGGTTGGGGCGCCGCCCTCTATCACCCACAGAGCAGGGCTGATCAGGGGATTGGGGCGCTGCCACTCTCACACTCAGGGACACCCCCCTGAAGTGCACGAATTTTGTGCACCGGGCCTCTAGTTAATAAACTTCTGGTTGATCTAAAGCAGAAGAAAAAGCAAAAAGATCAAGTACACAATATCAGAAAAGATAATTACAGATGTGGAGAAAATTAAAAGCATACCAGGATATTTCTTTGTTTAAATACATGCAAAACAACTTAAGACCTAGAATTAAAACAAATGTTTTTATTTTTTAAAGATAAATTATTAAAAAAAACTCAGAATAGAAATATATCTGAACAAATTAACATAGAAATAATACAAAAATAACTTCCTCTCCAAAATAATACATTTACCCTCCAAAAAAGTACACCATACCTAGATGGTCAATTTTATTTTTCTAAAAATATATTTTTATTGATTTCAGAGAGGAAGAGAGAGGAAGATAGAAACATCAATGATGAGAAAGAATCATTGATTGGCTGCCTCCTGCACTCCCCACACTGGGGATCGAGCCTGCAAACCAAGTATGTTCCCTGATCGGGAATCAAATAATGACATCCTGGTTCATAGGCCAATGCTCAACCACTGAGGTATGCTGGCTGGGCTTATTATCCTTTGAGAAACATAAAATTCCTATTCCTTTTTAAAATTATATATGAGCATAAGAAAGTAAGTAAAACATCCTTACTTGTTTTATTAAACTAGGATACCAAAACTTGACAAAGAATGCACATATGAGCACACACAAACTAAAACCTCTCACTTATGTTTCACTGCAAAAATTCTAAATAAAATGTTACCAGACAGAATCCATTAACACATTTAAATTTCCCATGACTAAGTCCTATTTTTTTGAGAAACTTAAGGATCATTAAAATTAAGGAATGCATTAATATATTCTATCAAACATTAACTGAACTTTTAAAAAATATATATTTTTATTGATTTCAGAGAAGAGGGGAGAGATAGAAACATCAATGATGAAAGAGAATCACTGATCAGCTGCCTCCTGCACACCTCCTGCTGGGGATTGAGCCTGCATCTCTGGCATGTGCCCTAATGAGGAATTGAACCATGACCTCCTGGTTCATAGGTTGATGCTCAACCACTAAGCCACGTGGGCTGGGCTAACCAAACTTCTTCAGCTCTTTTCCAGGGTACCTGGTATGATTTCTTTCCTCTCTTCTTATAGTTCCATATGGCCATGTGATTTGCACTGGTCAATAAAGTGAGAGCCAGAGAAGTGTGCCACTTGCAGGTGGAAGGTTTAAAAGTCACTGGCTGACTTGTCATGCTCCATTTCCCTCCACTATAGCAACTTTCAGTGCTCCAGATGGCTGCTCTGTGAGTCTGAGCCTGTGAGAAAAACAGAGCCTCTATGACAGGCAGCATGAGCAAGAAGTAAACCATGTTGTTTTAAATGAAGAATTTGAGGTTATTGATTACTCCAGAATAAATTAGCATATACTGACTGATATCTCTCTATATAAAAGGCTAAGTGATCAACTGTATGTCCATCCAACCATCTGACTGACCGGCTGGTACATACAACGCGCACTGGCAATTAAAAATAAACAATGACTTGCACATGCGCGATTCATATAAAGCTCTTGCTGGCACCAATTGCATGCATGTGTTTCAATATGCCATTGTTGATCATCAATTTGGTTGACACTTCTATTATAGAGAAAGGGTAAATAGCGATATTAAAATATTTCTTCTAATTAATTCCTTTTCAATGTGCACGAATCCATGCACCAGGCCACTAGTATATTAATAAATAAGAAAAATCATGTTATCTTTCATAGATGCCAAAGATAAAAATTTATATACATTTTATACAATAGATTCATTTTAATCTTGATAAAAATTCTGAATAAAAATATTTAACACATTAAAACATATATATCTTAACTCAAAAGTTAGTATAATGCTTAACAGGAAAATATAAGCAGTATTTCCATTAGAGCCAAGAATGAACAAAGAAGTGCTTTATTAACATATTTTTAAAAAATTGACCTGAATCAGTGAAATAACTATATTACTTAAAACTAGAAAGTGAAGATGTAAATTTTTTTTGCTTACAGATTACATAAATGGTTTATTACTATTTCTAGTAGTTTTTAGGTGCTTCTCTTGGATTCTTCCAGGTAAATTCAGTACGCTGTGGGTACAAAATATAAAACTGCTTATAGAAATCAACAGCTTCCATTTAATCAGAAAATATAATGGGTAAAAAAACGAAACCGTTAACCCACAGAAAGGCACATCATGATTTCAAAAAAGGATTTAACATTACAGAGATATCAATTATTTCTAAAGTAATCTATAAATCTAACATTATACAAGCAAAAATGACAACCTTTTTATTAAAAAAGTAGACAAGATTATCTATAAAAACTATGGAAAAAATAAATAAACAAGTATATCCAGGAAAATTCTCAAAAAAATGAGATTAGTTCTATAAAATATCAAAACATCAACCTACAATAAAATTAAGAAAAATAAATTAAAACCAAAACTTTTTGCAAAGAAAAATACTCCACAAAGTCAAAAGTCAGTCAACTAAGTGGGAAAAATGTATGCAACTTTTATCACAGGTAACTAGAGTATTTCTTACTAAAAACTGCCTGCAATGCAATAACATGAACAACTCAAGAAAAAATTGGAAAGGGATTAAACAGTTCACAGAAAAGGAAACAAAAAAATTTAATTTCTACAGGTATGGTAGCCATGAAAAGTTTAACATCATAATGGTTGTTTGATTATAATAAAACATTCATGCATGGGTGGGGGGTCCCTCAGCCTGGCCTGCACCCTCTCCAATCTGGGACCCCTCAGGGGATGTCTGACTGCCAGGACTGTAGGGATTGGGTCTAACCCAGCAGTCAGACATCCCTCTCACAATTTGGGACTGCTGGCTCCTAACCGCTCACCTGCCTGCTGGCCTGATCCTTCTAACTGCTCTCCCCTGCCAGTCTGATCTCCCTAACTGCTCTCACTGCTGGCCTGATCCCCCCTGACTGCCTCTGCCTCAGCCCTGCCACCATGGCTTTGTCCAGGTCGTCCAGAAAATGTCCAGTCTAATTAGCATATTACCTTTTCATTAGTATAGACTAGAGGCCCAGTGCACAAAAATTTGTGCACTCGGGGGGGTCTCTCAGCCCGGCCTGTGCCCTCTCGCAGTCTGGGACCCCTCGGGGAATGACCACCTGCTGGCTTAGGCCCGCTCCCCGGTGGATTAGGCCTAAGCTGGCAGTCAGACATCCCTCTGGTATCCCAGGAGCCCTCGGGGAATGTCCACTTGCCAGCAGGGAGCAGGCCTAAGCTGCAGTTAGACATCCTTAGTGCTGCTGAGGAGGTGGGAGAGGCTCCCACCACCACTGCTGTACTGGTAGCCATCAGCCTGGATTGTGGCTGAGCAGAGCTCCCCCTGTGGTAGCACACTGACCACCAGGGGGAAACTCCTGCATTGACCATCTGCCCCCTGGTGGTCAGTGTGTATCATAGTGACCATTCATTCCCAGTCATTCTGCTCTCAGGGTCAATTTGCATATTACCCTTTTATTATATAGGATAGAGGCCTGGTGCATGGGTGGGGGCCGGCTCGTTTGCCCTGAAGGGTGTCCCAGATCAGGGTGGGGGTCCCGCCGGGGTGCCTGACCAGCCTGGGTGAGGGGCTGATGGCCATTTTCAGGCTGGCCACACCCCCTTCAGGGTGGGGGGTCCTGCTGGGGTGCCTGGCCAGTCTGGGTGAGGGGCTGATGGCTGTTTGCAGGCTGGCCAAGCCCCCCAGTGGGGACCCTCACCCCATGAGGGTGTGGCCAGCCTGGGTGAGGGGCTGAGGGCCATTTTCAGGCTGGCGGGTGACTGAAGCTCCCAACCTGTCCTTTTTTTTCTTTTTTTTTTTATTCTGGGCCAGATTTAGCTCTGAGGCTTGGCTCCAGCTCTGAGGCCTTGGCTGCTGAAAGCAGGTATCTGGTTTGTTTGTGTTCTATAATTGTAACACTGTTGCGGTCCTGCTCACTCCAGCTCTGAGATCCCGGCTGGCTGAAAGCAGGGATCTGCGTTTGTTCTATAATTGAAACAATGTTGCGTCCTGCTGGCTGAAGCCCAGCTGGCTGAAAGCAGGTTTCTGGGGTTTTGTTTAGCTTCTATATTTGTAACAATGTTTCTTAAACTGCAAGCTCAGAGGCCTGCAAGGCAGGCGGGGAACGTTGGATTCCTCCGTCACTGAAGCAAGCAAGCCTCCTGTTCGCTTCAAGCTGCCTGGCTGTCGGCCGCCATCTTGGTTGGCAGTTAATTTGCATATCGCCCTGATTAGCCAATGGGAAGGGTAGTGGAGGTACGGCTAATTACCATGTTTCTCTATTATTAGATAGGATGTATTTCACAGAATCAGCTATTGGATGCATTTATTATTTTTATCATTTTTCTATTTATTAGTATATAATTTATCACGTTTTTTTTTAAATGTTTAATTGTGAAGATACACATATAGGAAAATGCACAAAGTGATGTTATTCCATGATATATATAACAAAGCTAAACACTAGCAAACCCATAACAAAATTGCAAGTTCATATCATGCTCCATCTCATAATTTCTATTCTTCCCTCTTCATCAAAAGTAAGTACTGTAATGTTAATGACTACAGTTTACTTTTACCTAGTTTTAAACTTTATATAAGTAGAGTCACCAAATATGTATTCATTTGTATCTTTCTTCTTTCACTCAAATTTTTTAAATTATATTTTCTAAATTTATACCTATTAAAATGTAATTGATTTTTGTATATTAACTTTGCACTCATCCAACTTGTGAAACTCATAATTTATTCATCTATTCTTTTGAATTTTTATATATATTCACTAAAAAGACAGTTTTCTTTCTTTCCAATCCTTATACTTATCATTCATTTTTCACTGTATTGTACCTTGTGTCTTTATTTCTAAGATTTCCAATAAAATGTTGCATTAAATTGACATTTTTATTTCCTTACCAGTCTTGAAGGATATGATGTTAGCATTCAGTCTGAGTAATGCAGGGTTTTTTAGAAATACTCTGAGATTAAATAAGTTTCTGTTTTTAGTTTAAAAGAATTTAAATTTTTATATTAAATGTTTTCTCTGCAAGGGATATATACATGATGGGTTCCTTTATTGGATTGATCCAGCACAATTTGAGCTTCCTGTTTCTGCAAACTTAGGCTCTGCTGGATTTGAGTTTCTGGTTCCCAGAGTAAAATTCTTTCACCAAGGGCTACAACAAATGTTCTAATAAGCTGGAAATTGAGGCTGGCACCTGGCTAATCTGAGTTTCGAATGCCAGTGGACCATAAGGAGGAGTTACTGTACTGACAGACGAATGATCCTGTACAGTATACATGGAAGGGGGCAGGAGAATAGCAGAGCCTTGGGGTTGCCTCATAGTAGGCATAGTATGCCTGTGATGCCTGTGATAAGTGTTACTAGAAAACTAACTGCTAATGACCCAGGCCTTTATGGAATGACAGTTTATAACACCCCAGCAGGCAGCAAACTGACCACTGAAGTGTTTATTAAGGGCAAAGGGATATGGAATGGGTAGTGCTAGAAGGAAATCGAAATACTAGCAATAACCACATACCCAGTTACAAAAGTGGTAATAGTAATACTCATAACAGTAATGAGTATTTCATCTCAAATTTGAATTGAATCTATGTATTCATTCCATTCCAGTTCTTTTTCTTTGTTTTTCCCCCATCTTCCATTCCTTTGTTATCAAACATAAGATGTGTTAACACTAGTTAATCTTATATCCTAATATTTAGGTTATAGGATATCAGCGGTGTAATATAATTCAGCCAAAGAGGAATGGACATCATCTGTGACTGAGGTGACATGGAACTGTGCATCCTCTGGAACGAGGGTGAGCATGTTTGGTTGTACAGGGATAGATGAATCATTTTAGATGGAAGCATGGTTTTGCTATTGTCTTTATTTGGAAGTTGAGTATGGCTGAAACTATATTTGCCAGGACCCCTTTTTAAGGTTTAGGATTACAGTTAGTCAAAAGAGAAACTGCGTAAGACTTGGAAGCAGAGACAAAGCAGCTGTCATTACTTTCTGAGGGTTTCCATGGTTGGTGTGGTGAGAGAACGATGCAGAGATCAGGGGGGTTCCAGGTTATCTCCACTCTCCTGCTCGGGGTGCAGCTCTTCCCACTTGCCAGCACCCCAGCTTGCCTGGAGGCAGGAGCTTTCTACAGAACCACCCTCTGGCAGCTGCCCATGTTCTCTCTCAAGCTCCCAGCTTGCTTCAGTGCTTCAGCAGATTGGCCAGCAGCTTGTCTCTGAACCTCTAGCTTCCCCTTTGGGGAGGACCACCTCACACTGTTTCACTCATTCCTACAACAAATCCCTTATTCTGTGATACTCGGTTCTGATTTCCTGATGGAGCCCTGACTATTCCACTCATACACCTTCCTACTCCAGGAATTATGTCTGATTTCTCTCACATTTTTATTCTATTAGATATTGTTCATTTACTCCCCATAGGTTATAGGTTGCAGGTTGCAGACAAAGGATTCCCTGTGGTTTTACTCTTCGTTAAAGGTTTGGAGGAGTTGCCATACACCCTCTTTTTTCTCTGGGTTATGTTCAATTAAGAACAAATAAAAACACCCAGCCGGAATCAAAGTACGGATTTAGCTTAATGGAAGAGCTTGATTAAATTGGGAAGCCTGCCTTCCTCCTATTCCAATTTAAATTCTCTCAATTAGTCATCGGGGAGAAAATAGCAAGTTCCCCACTGAGGAGGGCTGTGCACTGTTTACCACAGGGAGAAGGAGCTGGGGGGGGGGGAGGGAAGAATATGCTTTACTCAAGGGCAACAGGTCCAAGAGAGAGAGGTGGGCCTGCATTGTGCGCTTCTCAAAGTAACCTGCCTCCAGGATGACATTGTCATGGTGTCAGGCTCCCCAGGTTTCACCAGGCAGATCAGTCCCCCTCTCAGGGAGGGCAACTGATGAGATGACTGCTGAGGTGCCCCAAGGGTACATTCTAATAAGGTCCCTTCTTAGGGCATAGAGGAAGGACTTCATTGGGAACTTGGGGACATGGGACTCAGGATCCCGCCTTGACACACTTCACTTGCCCTTTTGTTACTGCAGTGGAAAGACCCTTGTAAATACTTGAGTTATGGCTACCTAAACTGACGTCTCCTGTTTATTACTATAGACTGACCCATCACCCATGTCAACCCCTCCTTGCCTGTATGAGTGCTGCCTCAAACTATAGTGTGGGAAAACAAAATTCTATACTTGCTTCCCTTGATGCGAGGGGTTGTCCTGAGCCATGGTTCTGACCAGTGAACCATAGAAATATGATAAGTGAGTGCTGTTTCTTGAAAAGCTTGTTTTTCTAATAGAAGGGGAGAGACACAGCTGTCACCAACCCTTTTCCTCCTCCCCCTGTCTTAGACAAGCAAGTGTCTTCTAATTTATTTGTTGAGGCAACAGGAACAACAAAGGGAATGTCACTGTACATATAAAAAAACCCTTACCACCTGGCCAGCTCTACTCACTCACTGGTTAGAGCGTTGACCTGAGGACCGCGGGCATTTACCTCAGTTGCAGGTTCCCCAGCCCTGGTAGGGGTGCATGTGTAGGAGGTAACCGATCTATGTGTCTCTCTCACATCAATGTTTTCTATCTCTCTCCTCTTCCCTCATCTACTCTGGAGCAATCAATGGAAAAAATATCCTCAGGTGAGGATTAAAAAATAAACAAAACACCCTTACCAACTATTTTGAATTGGGAGGTGGAAGGTCTTGGCTAGTGGATACTTATGTTAGATTTAGGTGCTTTCTGCCTATCTGTCTTATTAATTATAAGACTATCCTATATAATAAAAGCCTAATATGCAAATTGTCCCCTGACTAGAAGTTCAACCAGGGGGCGGGGCCGGCTGGCCAACTGTGGGAAGGGAGGCCCTAGCTGGTGGCAGGCAGCCACTGTGGGAAGGGAGGCCCCAGCCGGCGGCAGGCAGCCACTAGAGACCCTAGGGATGCACGAATTTTGTGCACTGGGCCTCTACTCTACACTAATAAAAGAGAAACATTCAAATTGGTGTCACTCCGCTATGCCCACCAGCCAATCAGAGCGACTATGCAAGTTAACCCAACAAAGATGGTGGTTAACTTGCATATGCAAGCATGAGTGAGGACTGAAGGCTCCGGCCTGAAGGCTCCAGCTGGAGTGAAGACTAAAGACTGAAGACTGAAGAGGCTTGGCTTCTCTGCTGCAGCCGGACCAAAGGCCTGGGTCCCGGGTGCCGGAGGAAAACTGGTGTAGACAGCTAGGGGAAGGAAGGCCTATTGCGCGAACCTTCGTGCAACAGGCTTCTAGTGTTATAATAAGCCTGAATTGTTATTATTTGTTCTCAATACACTTACCTTAGTTACCAAGAAAATTAGCCCCTTGCTGGGGTCCAACCCCAGCAGGTCCAGGGGTCCCCAAAGGTGTGGATGGAGTCGGCGAAGAGGGAATGACATGCAGACAGCGTTCAGTTGATCAGCAGCCTAGCCAGGATCTCTAGCCAGGATCTCCAGCCAAGTTCTGGTCTGGATCTCCAGCAAAGTTCTGCTTTGGATCTCCAGCCAGGTTCTGTGTCCATGTTCTCTTGCTAGGTTCTCCAGGTTCTCCAGCCAGGTTCTGTAGCCAAGTTCCCTCGCTAGGTTCTCCAGCCAGGTTCTGTCCAGGTTCTCCAGCCAGGTTCAGTTACCAGGTTCTAGTCAGGTTCTCTTGCCAATTTCTGTAGTCAGGTTCAGTCCAGGATCTTTTGCCATGTTCTCTCAATCTAAGTTCTGTGTTCTAAGTTCTGTGTTCTAAGTTCTGTGTCTTGCTGTCTTATTACATCTGTATTTATACCAGTTGATTCCAATCCTATCAATTTCTATTACAAAGGTTAGGGCGTTTCTTATCTCCATTCCAGGGAGTAAAGATTAGGTAGCTTAAGCATGATTGTTCATAGTTAAAGTGATTAATTACCCACCTGGCACTTAGTTAAGAGGTTTTATTCCCTCCCTAACTTCAGGGGAAAATCCCTACCTGGGGAAACAACCTTTCTCAGAGACCTTGGTTAAAACACATAGTGCCAAGAAGGTGAGCAAACATATTAAGAACAGTATGCCATATATGCCATGTCCCTTGAAACAGCAAGCATGGACCGGCTCCCGGCAGCCCCTTTTTACTAGGCTCTCACATTGTTAGAACCTTTGGTGGTTCTCAAATTTGAGTGTACATAAAAATTCACCTGGAAGGCTTGTTAAACAGCTTGCTGGGGCCTATCATCAATTTCTGATCCACTAGGTCTTCGGTGGGTCTATGATTTGCATTTCTAATTATTCCCACAAAATGCTAATGTCAAGCACTCACTGGGCACCATGCTTTGAAATGTGCTATTTTACAATAGTAATGCTGTGTTGTCTTCTTCCTCACCTATTTTGAGAAAAGCGACCCCAGCTGATGTAGGATGTGGCGAGGAGCCATATTATGTTAACTGTTCATAACTTAGGAATGCCTAAGTTACTCAAATGCTAGAAGCACATTGTCAAAAGTCACCTCAAAAATAAAGTGTGAAGTTTTCCTCTCACCTCAGTCAGTGGTTTCTTCTATCCATTGCTTTAAACTTTAGGAACAGTTTGTAAAGAGGACAAATTATAATATTTCTTACCACATGACTTTTTGATAAAAATAAGAAAAGAAATTAAGCCAGTTTCCTGTTCAATAGTAATTGCATTCTTCACTTTTTTTGCACATCTGGAAAGCCAACTGATTTTAGCTTTGGATGTCATTGGTTTGATAGAGCTTGTATCAGGCACCCCTTTAAGGATAAACCTCCTGGAAGATAATGTATTCTCAAATAGACTAGTCTGATCTCCTTTTTGCAAGTTAAGTGAATTAATTTGGCTGACATGTTTTATTATGTGCAGTTGGATTTTCTGATGTGCACTTTGATGATCACTATCACTCCGCTTTCTTAAAGGACCCAGGCATCTCATTAGTATTCTGTTACTGGCAGTGCAAGCAATTGTACAACGGCTGGAGAACAATCATATATTTCACAGGACTCCTTGGATTAATGACAAGAAGTGCTCTGGTAGTGACCCATGAATAGAAAGCAGGAATCTTTCAAAAAGCTCTTCAAATGTATGAGCCTATTCTTTTCAGAGTAAGTTTTTTTTTGTTTTTTTTATGCTTATAGTAAAAATGTACTTGGATCTCTACCTAGTATCTCTCTTTACCACCAAATCTAGGAGTGCATGGTCTAGGTTTAACATGGAGAGCACACTGCCCTATGGAAGGTCCGACAGCAAGCAGGCAAAACTTCAGGCAGATGTACATTCATTCATTCCCACCCAACAATCATAGTCAGTCCTACCTTTGATCAGGCGTCTTTTTAAAAAACCCTGCTGGGGGTAACAGGACGGTGGTTTTACCTTGTAGAACTTGCTGATGATCCAACTCTAATCAGATGTCCAAATTCCACTACCTAAGCTTCGCCCTTTAATTAAATCCTACCCTACTACCAAGTCCTAATAAGTGAAATCTTAAACGTGCCACATGTGTTCTGGTTTTCTCTACAGAACCCCAATTCCTCCATGATTATGATCTTGCCTAGTTTCCAGGTCTTCCAAGAAATACAACCTGACTCTCCCATAGTCTTACTCCCCGCCCTGTGCTGTGAGGATTTCAGTGCATCTGCCACTTGGATGGTCATCAAAATTAATATCTGTGTAGGAACTTACCTTTGACCAACCACCCTCTCATCTTTTATACATTTTCTTCCCTATTCATCAGGTGAGCATATTTGGAGAATCTCAGAAGGCTTAGCTAACAAATAATCAACAATGATGTGAGATCAGGTCCTCAACGTAAATTCAGTACTGTTCTCGTTTACCCTCCCCATGTGCTGAATGCATTGAAGTTCGAGCAGTTCCATCTGCCTGAACTCCTTCCTGCTTGTTGTTGGACCTTCTCTGGGGCAGTGTGCTCTCCAGGTCAAACTTGGTCTCACCCATTTGACCTATTCTCCTGCTCAGAACTTATGAGAAGGAAAATAATAAAAGCTCTTCAAGATATTTTATTGTTTCACTAAATCTGAATTGAAATAAAGTACAATCACAGAATATATAATTTGAGACTACTATAATAATCCACCTTATTAACCGGTACACCTAGTAGGAAGAACAATTCAACCAAAACAAATTGATCTCCTAAATAAGGTTCCCTTCTTTTCCACTGCTCCACTGAAATTGCTCATTCTAAGGTGAGAGAGGAACTCCCTATGGAATCTCAGTTATTCTTCAGCTTTCATCTTCTTGCCTCTATGGCATCCTGAATTCCTTCTCTGTGATGCAGTCCCTTTGTTTCCTTGGCCCTGTCTCAAGTTCACACCCTTGGGGAAAGAGTGGAAGAATGGGAAGAAGGGGGTAGATACTGGGAAACAAAGTGTCTAAGTACAAAGCTTGTTATTTTGGGTAATTATTTAACTTTTCTGGACAGGTGGGGACGGCCAAGGGTACTAGGTCTGGAGAGCAGCCTGACTATCACACTGGAGCAGATCAGGCCCTGGGACATGTCCCAACATCACACCTTCTTTTCAATAAAATGAAGATAATTGCTTCCCTAATATTCTCTCTAAGTGAGACTTAACTTTTTTTGTAAATAAAATGCTCTACAATTGAGAGCATTCATATTATTACTTTGATTTTTACAATATCTCACATAGTCCAGGTATTTTGTGCCTGTTATTTTATACTTAGAAATGTGATACTTAGAGAACTTAAGTAATGATCCCAAGGGTGCAAAATTAGAGTAGAAACTGGAACCAAATTGCCTATATTCCTATCCTTACTCTTTCCACCACACAAGTTTATCACACCTTGGCCTTGAATTATAATCCCCCTTACGCAGCCTGGCTCCACCCACTTCCTCCTTTATTTCTATAAGCACCAGCTAGAGACCACTTCCACAAAAATACTTGCTTTGGTCCTCTATTCTTTTTACTGTGTCTAACTGTGCCTGGTACTTCGAGTAGGGGAAGTATCTTGCACTAAATAGATGCTCAAATGGGTCAGAAGTGAAAAATAAATTGGAGAAGAAAGCAAGGCTGGTTGCCTGATGCTCATTGGCTCCAGGCTGAATACAATAGCCACGTGTGGCTACTGAGCACTGAAATGCCACTAGTCCAAACTGAGTTGTGTGATCAGGGTAAAATGCACACCAGAGTAATGTGTGTGTCTTTGCATGAAAGAAATATATAAAATTGCTCAATAATTTTGGATCATATATTTTAGATATATTGGTTTAAATTACATGTCATCTGTTTATTTAATTAATAAAATTTATTTTACCTGTTTCTCTTTACGTTTGTAATGTGGCTCCTAGAAAATTTAAAATTACACATGTGGCTTGCATTCTATTTCTGTTGAGCAGCTCTGCTCTTAGGCATTGACTCATCACGTTCCATTTCTGAATGGGTTGTTTCCTTCGTGGTGTCTTTGCTCATGTAATTTCTTCTACTTAAATCCAAGTCTCTTTCTTCGTAACTTGGCTTGTCACAAAGTTTGACCCCACTCAATTAATCAACTTATACTTAAAACTAAGCACTGTTCCAATACTAACTTTCACACAAAATATGAAATATTCTGTTTCTTATTTCTAAAAAGAAGCCCCACTCTTCATGAAATTTCAAAGACAATGCCTTCTGATACATTATTCTAAATCACCCAATAGAAGTATAAGGGTCTTTTTCTTTTAAATTTACATTTTGTTACTAAAAGTATAACACTAGGTGCTGTTGGTAACAAAATGTAAATTAAAAAGGGAAAAAAATGCTCTTACTTGTTTCCACTGCTATTCTTTTGAGCCAAAATCTCACTTTCCTGTTGTTTTATTAGTTACCTCCTGCCTGAAATCTTTGTTTCTAGTCCTCCCATCAATTCATTCTAAATCCCTTACCCACTCATCTTTCTAAAATACCACTATTTTCATGTCAAATTTTGCTGAAAAGTCTTCACTGGTTCCAATAGCCTAGAGTAATAATTCTCAAACTGCTTCACTGAGCCACATGCTTTTGCTCATCTTCAGGTTAACATTCCTTGAACCAGAGCAGCTATTCCATGCTCTCCATTATGTTCAATCTTTTTTTCTGGTTTCTTGAACATAAGGAATACAGTTATAATAGTTCTTTCTTCCATGTCATTTCTAGGTCAGTTTGATTGATTTTTTTTCTTCTCATCTTAAGCTATATTTTCTCTCTTCTTTGAATGCCTGCTGATTTTTTTAATTGTGAATTTTAGCTTGTTGGGTGCTGGACATATATGTATTCCTATAAGTAATTTTGAGCTTTGTTCTGGAATGGCATTCCACAACCTGCCCTCAGTCTTAATTTCAAATATATTTCCCTGTTGTAGGCAGAATGGCTAAATAACAGTTTGCATATTTCCACCTGTTTATTTACAGGTTTCCCGTGTTGTCAACATAACATTGTCTTCCTGGCCACTTTCCTTTTATCTGATCCTCTATTTTGGTCATTCTGATTTTATATAATCATTTTAATTGTGTTTATCTCATTTACCAACCAGATCATCTGTTCTTTTAGGATGGTAACTATGTCTGATATTTTTATATTTTTCCCAAAAGCATAGTGCAAAGACTGGGCGGTGAGTGGGCATACAGAATGTGTTTGTAATTTGTCTAATGGAATGCTGAATGCCCTGACAGTAGGAGCCTAGAGTTTTATTCCTGCTAGTCTTAATCAGCAGCGCACAAATTACTACATGACAGAATAAAAATAGGCTATGATGTAGTTTCTGAGAAACATGATATGACATTATAAATGAAGTCAGCTTACTTTTTAAAAATCCAGACAGATGCTGAAACATTTCATGTGATTTATTCTGTGTGCTCTGTATCTAACCCAACCTCTCACTCCCTTTTCTTAGACACCAAGTGTCATAGTGCTAAAATTTTTCACTTTCCCAGGTGTCTCCTCTGTACCTGGTGGGATAGAACATGCCATGTCACTTTCTCTATTTTTAATGACACCAACCTCCATGATTCCGTTATTTACTACGAGTAGTTGTCTATGGGACCAACCCAGAGGCAAGAGCCAGAAAGGTTAAGAGGAGGGTCTGGGGTGACAGATTGACTGACTTTGAGTACTGGTTCTGCCAGATCTTAGCACTGTGACCTTATACAGTCATTTCTCCTCCCCAAGCCTCAATTCCTCACCTGTAAACAGGAGACACAAACTGTACCTAGCACACAGACTTCTGTAGGAATTTATATCTTCTTACCACATTCAGTGGGACTTTAACACTTTTGATTTGACTGAGATATACCTCTTACTCCTAAATTTGTTCATTGTTTTTTAAGAACATAATTCCTTACCATAATGCTTGAAACCGATGGCAGTGAGTGAGTGCAGAAGGACATAGCCATTATCCTCAGTTTCCAGGTATCTGTGAATTCAACATGTTTCACCAAGAATACTATTACAAGAAGTTTAATATTCAAATAAATTTATTATACTTTATGCCTGCCTATTAGTCTTGACAGAAGATAGCTATTCTTAATTAGAAACTAAATAAATTCTATTCATATGTGCCTCAATATAATTACAGTTCTTTTATTATAATAACTAGGGGCCTAGTGCACCTCTTCAATCTGGGAGCCCTCAGGGGATGTCCTACTGATGGCTTAGGCCTGCTCCCCGTGGTTTCTGCTCTCTGCAGACTTGCCTGCTTGATGCCACCGCAGGCCCTGGTGTCTGCTCTCTGTGAGGACTTGCTTGCCCTTCGCTGCTGGGGCCAGGGGAAAGCAAGGCCCTGCTGTCTGCTCTCTGGCTCACTGCTGAAGGGGCAAGCAGGGCCCTGGAGTCTGCTCTCTGTGGGGCCCTGCAGGGAACTGCTTGCCCCTCTCAGCCACAGCCAGGGGCTAGCAGGGCCCTGCTGTCTGCTCCCTTGCTGTGGGGGACTGTTTGCCCCTTGCCACTGTGGCAAGGGGCAAACAGTCCCCCTCAGTCTGCTGTCTGCTCGCTCGCTGCAGGGGATGATCCTGGCCCTAGTTGCTTGCGCGCGTGCCAGCTCAGAGCATCTGTGTCCCAGGGATGTTCCTGCCCTCCCCCTGGCCACTCCGCACCTGTGCACATAGGCCTGGAGTGGCGGGGGTGTTCCAGGACTCCGGCCGCTCTGGGCCTATGCACAGGCCTACAGGCTCAGAGCAGCCTGGGTCCCGAGGATGCCCATCTCCAAGACCCAGGTTGCTTGACGCCAGCACGCATGCAAGCAGCTGCCTGACCCCAACAGCTCAGTGTCTGCACATGCAAATTAACCTGCCATCTTTGTTGGGTTAATTTGCCTACTCACTCCTTATTGGCTGGTGGGCATTGGGAAGTGATAGTCACTTTGCATCTTTCTCTTTTATTAGTGTAGATTATTTTATTTAGAATGAAAACCTTATAATAGAAGCATAATATGGATGAGGAAACTGAGGCACAGAAAGAAGAAAGAGCTTCCTCAGTGTCACCTGGCTAGATAAGAGCAGAGTGGGAATTCACGCTCAGACAGACTTCAGAGCCCACCGCTTAACTCTGTGCTCCTCTGATAAGCCAAGATAAAATTTTATCTGGGTTGACATATTTGTGTGACTCCACATAGGCCTGACTAGTGTAGATACTGGGAAGTTCTGAGGCACCCTCAACACAAAACAGGAATCATGGAAATGCATTCCAGATAGTACTTGAAGGTGGGATGGGTGACGATTTAGGTGGGATGAGGCTCCTTTTTTAGGGATGGCTGGGTGGGCAAGTCTAAAAGGGTATACAGCCCCTAGTGGCGGAACAGAATTCCCCCACTTGCTTATTACTGTAGGAAATTCATTTAGTCTAGCACAGTGAGATCCCCATTCCAGCAACATCAATATCAACTGGGAACTGGTTACAAATGCCAACGTTCAGGCCCCACCCCAGACTGCTGAATGAGGAATTTGGGGTGGCACACAGCAACGTGTTTTAAGAAACACTTTAGATCATTCTGATAGACACTACATTTTAAGAACCTGCTAGCAGGGCACTTTTTAAATTCCACAATTAGAAATGAGAGTATTAAAATGTGAGAGCATAGCTGAGAGCTCTTTAAGATGAATTAGTTACTGATAAATGTAAGCGAATTTTGACCCACTGCACGTGATCTGTTTTCAAGTTCTTTTGACTGAAATAAGATAAATCCAGTCGTTACATCTTTCCTCTGCCACATACATGACTAATGTTCCTAAAATTAAGGTTTATGGCTTGTGGCATGGACCAGATGGGCTATAGTTTATGGCCAGGTGTCAGCTAGGCCCTTTCACTGGAGAAAACATGTGAATGCAAATATATGTGTTAATGTATGGATATTTTAAAATCTGTTCTAATTTTAAAAAGCTGTTAGAATATGCTAGAGGGTGGAGGGAGGAAAAGAGAGTCTTAAACAAATATCACCGGGAAACATTAACATTACTGTTTTATAATTACTGTTCTGTTTCAAATGATTGGAAATGGGTCTCAACACAGGGCTGAGTTCTTCTCTAGTGTGTGAGCTCCCAGAGGGCAAGGACCTGCCTTATTCACACCATTGCCTGGTATAGAGCCCGGTGCCCTGCTGCCCAACAAACATACCCTGAGCTGAACTGACTGGAAATGAATAAAAAGGCCACCTCGCATGTAAGAGAACAGAGATAGGAAAAGGGAGCAGAACAGGGAAAACATATTTCAGACTTGACAATTTTACTGTCTTCAGTTTAGTGAGGACAAATCAAAGTTCAACATAGAAGTCTGTGCGTCACAGCTGCAAAATCAGGTAGTTCTGATTTGCATGATTTATAATTTTAACATACCTGGTGGTGACATGAATTGATTAATAAAGTGCTGCTGGAGAGTTGGTTTTTCAAAGCATCACTGCATAAGAGTCTAACTTCACTGGCCCATTTCATGCATTGAGATCAGGATCAATCCTGAGGGAAGAAGCCATCCTGCTGAATGACAGGCCCAGGTGCTTTCAGAAGCAGTGGATTGTAAATGAGCAGCTCAGCACCAGGTATTTCTTTCTTCTTCCTCTCCTCCTCCTTTTTATTAATATTAGACATAACCAAAGAATAAAATGAAAAGACACATGTCTGCATATTATGTAGCCCTCATCCTAACTTCTGACCATTTCTTTAATAATGCAGATATTTTCTTTTAAAACTAGAGACCAGATTTGCTCAGAAAGTTTGCTTTATTCATAACATACAGCAAGCATTGGTGAAATGTATTTTGAAATTCATCTCTTAGGTTCAAAAGGCAGCCAGATAACAAACACACATTATAAACCATGGCATGTGCTTTGCATCTATCTTTACTTCTTGAAGATAAATTTTATTACATTCATTTGCAATGTGTAATCTTATTAAAAACGAGGGACCTGGTGCATGAAATTCGTGCATGGGTGGCGGGGGGGTCCTCTCAGCCTGACCTGTACACTTTCCAATCTGGGAGCCCTCAGGGAGCCCTCTCCAATCCGGGAGTTTCTGTCTGTCTTTGAAAACATGTGAGTGAATTGTCTGAGACCCCAACCCAGTTTGGTTTGGTGCTCACAGAATAATAGAGGTCTTTTTTTTTTCTTTGCTCCATTAGTAAGATTTCCTAGAAATTGCAGGATATCTTCCTTTTAATTTTTCCTCGACACTCTGACTACTTATGTCTCTCATCTTTGCTTTCCCTCAATCCCCCCACCCACAACAGTAACTTGCTCCAGGCTCGCTTTACTCTAGTGTCTAGGATAGTGATGGCGAACCTTTTGAGCTTGGCGTGTCAGCATTTTGAAAAACCCTAACTTAACTCTAGTGCCGTGTCACATATAGAAATTTTTTGATATTTGCAACCATAGTAAAACAAAGACTTATATTTTTGATATTTATTTTATATATTTAAATGCCATTTAACAAAGAAAAATCAACCAAAAAAATGAGTTCGTGTGTCACCTCTGACACGTGTGTCATAGGTTCACCATCACTGGTCTAGGAGATCCCACAACGTGTCTGCCACCAGAACTATGGTTCCCAGCATTCCTGGTGCTCCCCGCTGCTCTGGGCTTCCACTTCCTGTCCAGGGGCTGAAGAAACCAAAATGACTGGGAACTCCAGCCGCCCCCAGGCCTGGATGACAGGACCAGACATGTCAATGGCATCCCCAGGACCCTGGCCCCTCAGCGCTGGCTCGCACGCGAGTGCTGACCACAGTCTCGGAGTGGGCGGGGTCCTGGGGATGCCCGCCATGTTTCCCCAGCTACATGGAGGGCGGGCAGGTGTCCCACCCCATTCCTGGCTGCTCAGCACCTGCATGTGTGCGCACTGCCCACAGGCCCACCATCTTTGTCGGGTTAATTTGCATACGCACTCCTGATTGGCTGTGGAATTGCAGAGGGATGGTCAATTTACATATTTGTCTATTATTTGTATAGACTAGGGGCCGGGTGCACGAAATTCGTGCACAGGGGTGGGTGAGTCCCTCAGTTCGACCTGCACCCTCTCCAATTTGGGAGCCCTCAGGGGATGTCCTACTGGCAGTTTAGGCCTCCTCCCCATGTTCTCTGGTCTCAGTGGACCTGCCTGCTTGATGCCACTGCAGGCCCTGGTGTCTGCTCTCTGTGGGGGCCCTGCGGAGGACTGCTTGCCCCTCGCTGCCATGGCCAGGGGCAAGCAGGGCCCTGCTGTCTGCTGTCTGCTCGCTTGCTGTGGGGGACATTCCCGCCCCACCCCCAGCCACTTGCATGCGCTCCGGCTTGAAGCGCCTAGGTCTCAGGGATGTTCCCACCCCACCCCCTGCTGCTCAGTGCTTGCACATGTAGGCCTGGAGTCGCAGAGGG